>NC_134148.1:19158257-19461287 GCF_033958435.1 Carettochelys insculpta
TCTGAATCTGAGAAAGGAAAATTGATCATGTTAGTTAATGACTTTTATTATGGAAAGCACGAAGGTGATGTGCAGCGGGTACAGCAGGAACAGAAGACTCATACAACTTTTAAGTGCTTCAGCTGTTTGAAGGTTCTTAAGAATAATATAAGGTATCTAAACATTCACTTCTGTACCTGCTAGATACTACACATTAATATAAAAAAAACAAAAATAAAAACCATGCCATCACAATTGTACCTGGCATGTAAAGATACATTTTGTGTTTTTTTGGCTTAACTTGAAAATTAATGTTATAAAGTTACTTCAGCAAGGGTAGCGATAATTTTTTGATGGAGAGCTATTCCAAGATTTTGGTAAGGGGTCAAGGGCCACACTTTCCTATGATTGAGGTAGTGCATGGTCTGGGACAGTAGTTGGATATAAGAGGGAACTCTGGGTAGGGAAATGAGTATATAAAGGTGCATGAGGTCTTGAGGAAGCTTGGGTGAAGGAGAACATTGTGACCTGGGGCAAGAGAATAGGTGCAGGAGGGGATGCAGGGTCTTAAAAGTGGTTTAGGTGTAGGAGAGGATTGTAACCTAGGGGAGGAGGTGAAGAGGATTTGGGTTGTGATTTGGAGCCAGGGGTAGAAGAAGAGGGCAAAGGGTTTGGGTTGTGACTGAAGACAGGGAATAGGTGTTGCAAGATGGGGTGAAGGGTCTGGGTTCAGGAGAGGACTGTGACCTGGGGCAGGGACATAAGGTGTGATGCAAGGTGTCAGAGGTAGACTCTGGCCAGAAGGTGTTTACTGTTGGTGGTTTTGCACCAGCAGCCCAGCAGGACTTTTGGGCAGGCTCCCTGCCTGCCATGCCCCTACATATCATGCAAAGTGGTCAGCTGCTGAGGCAAATGTGTTTATCTCTGCACAGTGCACCCTTTGGAGACAATGGAGAGGTGGGTCAGCTGGTTTTTGTATGGTGCATGGATCCACAAGCACAGCCTGGGCAGCCCCCATGAGATGGTGCTGTTGGCAGGAGTAGTGCACAGAGATTTTCCCCTTACCTCAAGATGCACACAGCACAGAAACATATGCACTAGCCCTAGGCCTCTGGCTGCTTAGAGCAGTGTAGGGTGGTGGCAGGCAGGGAGCCTGCCTGAGAGTCCCACTAAGCTGCCAGGACATTGGTGGCCCAGAGTGTCATGGTGGGTTGGATCCAGCCCATGGGTCACATTTTCCGCACCCTGTATTACAGTGTAAAATAAAACTTAATACATTTTCCACTACGTGTATGCATATAACTTAAATTTTATACAAATTAGAATGGCTAATTTTAATCCCTCCAGGATGTAGAATATTGTACATTTTAATGGGTCTGGTTGTAGTAGTGGAAGTGGAAAAAGCAACACATTAACTTTTTTACAATCTGCTATCCAGATTGATGACATTAACAGTACATTTCAGTATAATTCCTTTAGGAGTCTCTGATGAGTAATGGGGTGGTGGTGTAACCAGTATAAAAACTGTTCTTTTGATGGAATAACTTTATTTTCAGATGCAACAAAAAGCTTTCATAAGCTGTTTCCATAGGTAGGCCAGTTTGTATCACAGTTGCTTTGGCACTTAAGGTTGTAGCTCTTTTTCGTAAAATGCCTGCAAGGGAAGCTGATATAGCAGAATGTAAAACTGAAAAATGGACTGGGCCTTCAAAGGGCACAGTCTGCAAGTTTAAAATGAACGGGCTTGTGATAACATTAAACCTGTATCGTTAAATAAGACAAAAGGTTCTTATAATTGCAGGCATTAAAAATACTATTACACACGCTTAAAAACTAAGTCACAAATAAAATGACTAGTAATTTATCTTGTAAGCAGCTGGAAAATGCTGTATGCTGTCAGACCTTCAAAGGATTTGCTATCTGATTTGATAGTTGCTGTTGGCTGTTGCATTTCCTTCCTTTCATTTATCTTTAAAAACTGTAAACAGTATTTGATGTGGGTTGAAGAAAGCTGTTTTGTCTTTTTCTGTGCGTAATAGTTTTACTATAAAAAATAGAACCTCCCTTTTAGGTCATTTTGGAAATAGTCTATAAGCAGCAATATTTCATATAATAATTTCATTTTTAAATAACAGTTAATTTACCATTTTTAATTGATACTTTGTTTAGCTGCTTTACACAATTTGACTTAACTGATGATAAAATATTATAGTAGATTATTTTCTTTTAAGTGAACATACTGAGTCTCTTCCAAGGATATGCTAATCAGTGTATTCCTCTTCTTGGGTTTTGTGCTTCTAGCATGAGACAGTCTGGAATTCCCTTATCCCTCAAAGTTATTTGATCTGCAGAGGTACTGGCAGCTATGTCCTCTAATCACCAATATTCAGGCCTCTCTAGAATCTTCCTACTCATCAGTCCAATGAAGCAAGCCAAGTATTCTCTCACTGGTGATTCACTTCTATTGCTGTGTGCCACTCTCTTTATTATATCCTGATTGATGTTAAAATCAGAAGCTGCTAATATACGCTCTTGGTGACTCTGTCCTGTAATTTTTCATTATTCCTTATTAAATGTTACATTTTAATAATTGGTCTGATTTCTATGACCCTAGTGGTAGAACACCATCATGCCCTCTTGCTATTTGTATTTTAATTGTCCAGGTATGAAGAGTCCATAAAGTGCTCCCTTGACATTGACTCTCTCGATGGTCAAATATGCATCTAGTTTCCTGAAGTTGTGTAGCTTAAGAACCACAAACCGTCACTTTCTGTAGACTCTAGTGGTCATAATGTCAGATAACTTTAAAGTTGTGCCCTGGCTACTCTCCTATAGGATCTATTGAATTGGTGCTTGAGAGATTTGCTTAAACTATCTTTTCTTTGTCAGTTTGTGGATGGGCTGTTGGTACAAAGAGAATCTGTTTCACACCATGCTGGTGCCATCATCAAATGTGTGGGTCCCCCACATCCACGGGCAAGCTTTTGCAATAGTTAACTGTTCTCACTGTAAAAATTTTCACTTTATAATTTAATCAGGATTTTTCTCTCTTAAGTTTCCAGCCATGTGATCTTGTTATGCCTGTACGTGCTAGATTAAAGAGCACTGTAGTGCCAGAAATCTTGTCTCAATCCATGTTGTTATAGACCCGGGGTCTGCAGCTTGCAGCTCTGGAGCCACAAGTGGCTCTTTAAGGACTTCTTTGTGGCTCCCAATGCTATAATTGCAAAGTAAAAAAAAAATCCTCCTGGTTATTTTCAATAAGCGGTGAATGTCTGAAAGCCCAAAAATGAACAACTTATATCTAAATAACAAACAATATGTAATCTTGAAACTTTGGATACTTCCCCCTACTGCCCTCCAGAGAGAGAGAAGGTTTGGTAGTGAAAGTCAGGAAGAGAGTGGTGTACACACACGTGCGCTCTCGCGCATAAAGTTTGAGGAAATAGAATATTCAAGAAGTTTGTGAACATCTTGCAGTAAGTATGTATCGCATTACAAATCATTGTGTGTGCACAGTTCTTAAAATATGGGTTACAAAATGTATGGTTTGATGCAATTTATTAAGAACCATCTCGTATTCACATGCATTGCAGCTATTGAATTATTGAATTTTTTACTGAATTGTTAAAAATGGCTCTTCTTGCTGTTTTGGTTGCTGACCCTTGTTGTTGACTATGGTCAAGTCATCTGTTAACCTTTTTTTGGATAAATTATGTATATTAAGTGTCATTCATCTCTTACTATAATGCAGGTTTTCCAAACATGAAATTGTTCTTGTAGCTTTTTTCTGAGCCCTCTCCATCTTGTCAACATCCATTTTCAATCATCGACCACAGCTGGATGCAGAATTTCTGTAATGGTTTCATTCAAGTATTATCCAGTAGTAATACCACCTCCCCATTTGTATCTAGTATTCCCATACTTGCATATCCAAGGATCTTGCTAGTGGTCTTACTAACCACACACTGAGAATAGTCACAGAGCAGTAACTGTGATAGTCTGTATCTGCGCAAAACAAAAAAACAGTCACTTTAAAGAATAACAGAATGATTTATTAGGTGATGGGCTTTTGTGGGGCAGACCACGATCTGTTTCCAGATCTGAAGAATAAGTCTGCCCCACAAAAGCTCAACACCTAATAAATTATTTTGTTAGGATTTAAAGTGCTACATGACTGCTTTTTTGTTTTGTGATCACACGAAGAGTTCATGTTCAGTTAATTACATTATGATACTCTTTTGGTGATAAGCTTTCCAAAATACAGTCCTGCTACCTGTAAATTCATAAACATGATCTTGCATTTGGCTGTATTAAAATACTGGATGTTTAAGTGAGACACCTTGTAAAGTGATCTAGATCATGCTGTTCTTGCAGTTATTTACCACTTGTCCAGTTTGTGTATCATCTGCACAATTCATGCCTAGTGACTCGCTAGTCTCATCAGCATGCTTCTTATAGGAAGTCTTCTACTGTAGAGTTTTGTAGATGCCCATGATACCAAATTCAGTCCATTGTGGCCAATTCCAATGGCCATTGTGGCTATTGGATTTAAAAATTGGTAAATTTCACATTTTCAGCTGTTTAAACCTGAAATTGCACTGTATTGTAACCCTGGGATTTATTTGCTTCACATCAGTAGATTAGTGTCTTTGAAGTGGAGACTATCCCTTGTTCAAATTTGGGAAAGTATCTGATATATCATTATATGGAATGTTGAAGTTGTGTTGGTCTCAGGGTGTTAGAGCCACAAGGGGGGCTGAGGTAGTATATTTTACTGGAGTACCTTCTGTTGGTGAGAGGGACAGGTCTTCAAGCTAACATAAAGCTCTTTTGAAGGTCACCATCTGGCCTCCATAAAGTAAACCCTTGATTTAATGGATTAATAATGGGGAATGGGTGTCCATTAATGCCAAAAGTCAGTTAAATCCAAATCTGCAGGATTGGAGACACCTTGCAAGGCACACTAGGGAATGCTCCATCTGAGACCTGGTAGAAATGTGGCCGGCTTGAGAGCGGGAGCTTGTCAGTGGGCTCTTTGTGCTGTTTACAGAGTAGAGCCTCTGGGCTTGCCTTTCATGAGCCGCTCATCAACCACCCAAGGCCATGCACTCCCACAGAAACTAAATTTCCCTGGAGTGGGCATGCCTCGGCTCAGGGCTCTAGCTGGCTGGCACGCCTACCCTGCAGGGAGGAGGCGGAGCACTCTTCCTTACCCTTAGCCACAGTGGCGGCCCCTGCGTCGGCCTTGGTGGCTCTTTTAAGTCACCAGCATTTATGTGGGGGGGAAGCAGGCTGCTGGCAGATAGCGTCCATTATTTCGAAGCCCATTAAATCGAGGGATTACTAAACTTCAGGGTGAAGAAGAGTTGTGAGTAACTTGAAGTTATGTTTCTTTTACCAACAAAATTTGGTCCAACAAAAGATAATATTGTACCTATCTTGTCTCCCTGACATATCATTGGCATGACAGAGGGTCTGCAACCAAAATAGCTAAAAGAGCCATTTTTCCAAACTTGGTTACAAAACAAGTATTTCAAGAGCTGCAGTGCATGTGAATACAGTACAGCCCTTAAAAAATGTCAAACTGTACTTTTTGTAACCCCTGTTTAAAGAATGGCACACACACAATGATTTGTATCAGTTAGAAAGTTTGTTACTTTGACCACTGGGTTGGAGAGCAAATGAGGACAAGGAAAATGCTGCACGTGGAGATAGGCTCTTCAGCAGGAAGGCGCAATGTTCACGTGAAGCCTCCACACTGAGGAGGAACTGAGCAGCAAGTTGCCTGCAGGTGGCACTCAGTGTCACACACGCTCTGCTGTCCCCACTTGGCATCACAGGAACTGACACTGCTGCTGGTTTGAGGCAGCCCGAGTTCCCATGCTCCAAGGAGCAGCGGCACATGGACACAGCAGCTGCTGTGTGAGACACCAGGTGCCAGCTCTCTGCCTGCTCATCAGGCAGCAGCAGCATGTCCTGTCCTTCCTGCCCTGTGCTCTGCCGGTGGAGCGGGGAGGCCACCTGAGGCAAGCTCTGTGGCCAGGCCTAGGCTGGAGAGGCATTTGTTGCCTGCAGTACAGGCAAGCAAAGGGGCCAATACCCCCCTATCCCCCTGTGCTGATTCCGCCTTCCCCTCCCCTCTCAGCCCCCAGATCTGCTGACCTGCACTGGGCAGAGGGGGTGAGGGACTGAGGGAGCTGGCCAGAGCCAGCTGACATGGAAGACCAAGATGGGTAGAGGAGGCAGGATGTAGAACTGCCTCCTCTAGCTCCCGCTTCCGGGGCCAGATTCTCTCCTCTCCCCCAGGGCCTGAATGGAGTCATTGCAGTTCCAGACGCTGCTGTCACTGACTCCTCTGAGACTCCCTGCCCTGCTGCTGCTGAAACTGTAGAACTAAATTCATTTGGTTTAACGGCTGGCAGAACTCCTTAATGAGCCACATTTGGCTCTGGAGTGGCCGTTCCTGACCCCTGGGCATGACGATAAACATAATACTATACGACATAATACTAATATGACATAATACTATAGATTCTCGGTTTTGCAGGGTATATTTGAGACAGTAATGCATTTTTAATTTAACCAAAGATATCCTGAATCATAATCTGTTGAAAGATGTTTTTGTATCTTCCATTTATCATATTTTAGACAATTCAGAAGTCACAGGAATTAAGTCTCATGACAGTTCACTTTAAAAATTCTCATTCTGCTGTGTTTTCAAGCCTTCACTTTGTGCTTCATGTCAAATTTGTCTTTTTTTTTTGTTTAAACTTAGCTTGTGCACCTGTTCACTATCTTTAATAGGTTTATGAACCACATGAAACACCACTTAGAGCTTGAGAAGCAGAGCAGTGAAAGTTGGGAAAGCCACACCACCTGCCAGCACTGTTATCGTCAGTTTCCCACACCCTTCCAGCTGCAGTGCCACATTGAAAGTACACACACTCCTTATGAGTCATCTAGTAAGTTTGTTCGCTTTGTGTTTAATCATTGTGTTTTTACAGTTTTAGCTATTTGTTGATTTGTAACTTGCAAATAAAGATGAGGGAAACAAATGTTTTTTTTTTGTTTGTTTTTCTGAAGGGGAAAACAAGTTGAGGGGTTAGAGCAGGCATGGGCAAACTATGAGCCTTGGGCGGAATGCAGCCTGTCACTATCCTCTGCACCACCAGTTTCCCATGGCCCAGCAGGACCTTTGGGGAGGCTCAAAGCAGCCAGCTTCTGGGGCCAATGTGTGCAGCATAGGCTGTTGGCAGGAGCAGGGAAAGATCTCGATGTGCTGCCCCTGCCCCAACACACTCCTCACAGCTCCTACTATCCAGGTTTGATAAGATTGGGCTCTCCATTGCCAGAATTCTTGTATTTTAAAAGATCATTCATCACACCAGGAAATTCTGACTATAAACTCTTTAAGCAAATTTCTGAAACAAAATAAATCTTCCATTTATCTCATCTTTATATTTAATGCTTTTACCTGGATAAATTTCATTGTAGTATAAACAACAAGAAGTGCTTTGGCACCTTCTAAACTGCAGATTTTCTTTTTTTTGGAGCATAAGCTTTCGTAAGCAAAGACCCACTTGATTAAATTCATGCAATTTAGTATATACACTGCAATTTAAACTTGCACAATAAACTATTTAAAAATCTACGGAATACGTTTTGACTGGTTTTTTTTCTTTTTCAGCTATTTGTAAAATCTGTGAATTATCCTTTGAAACAGAACAAGTTCTTTTGCAACATATGAAGGATAATCATAAGCCAGGTGAAATGCCATATGTTTGCCAGGTACCACAGTATTTTATTTAAAACACCCATTCTTTTTAGAAAATTTTCAAAGAGAAAGTCAACATAAGATGTCAGAAGGTTAAATTATACTTTTATTTCTAGGTATGCTGTTACAGATCATCAGCTTTTTCAGATGTAGAAACCCATTTTAGAACTGTACATGAAAACACAAAACATTTGCTTTGTCCGTTTTGCCTCAAAGTTATTAAAATTGGAGCACCTTACATGCATCATTATATGAGGCATCAGGTAAGCAGTGATTCACTTTTTTTCTCTTGATGTACAGCTCTGACTGAAAAAGCAAAATTTAACAAAGTAATATGCAATGTACATCTTCTTCCATACAAATAACTTAACTGGTCGTGTGACCACTGAGAGGGAGAGAAGTTTTTTTAAAATACTGGAAGTAGATGTACTAATAAGGAAAATATTTACTGGATAAAGCATTGGGCCATTTCTTTTGAATTCTCTTGAACTATTGGATTTTATTGGTAGATGTTCCGGTATAAGAAATTTTTTGTGTAACTCTCATTAGTACCTATTAAAAAACCTTTCCATGTTCCTTGAAAGAATACAGTTGTCATTTATTTGCATAGGTATGTCATATTGACAAGCCCTGTTCCTCTAGAAATTGACAAAACACCCACTGACTCTCGTGGAACCAAATGTAGGGTTATAAAGTAGTTCTTTTTTTTTTTGTAATGTAATTGAATCAGTAATTTAGATGCTACTTGGTACATAAGTGCTTTATATATTTGTAAAGCAGTGTACACATTTTCGCTTTCTGATTTGTTTATGTATTATTATGGGTTTTAGGATTTTAAGAGTGATTTGTAAAAAATAAGATTTAGATCTACATTGGTTGAGACATGCTAGGATGGCAGTTTCAGTTCATCAGAAAATTTCTGCTTACTGGAAAATGTCTTCCATTTTTAAAAGAAAAAGGGAATATACCGTTGTACTAAGTGCAGATTGCAATTTTTGACATGCAAAGAAAAAATGGATCACAAGACTCAGCACCACCGGACATTCAGGAAACCTAAGCAGCTAGAGGGATTGCCTCCTGGAACTAAAGTAAGTTTACTTTGGATAAAAGAGAAAAGAAGGAAATAAAAAGCTACCTAAGCAGAGAAATGGTGAAAGTCTACTTAGAAAGGAAGCGATGGGTGGACCAAATTTTAGGTGGGAAATACAATACTTACAAGATAGGAAAGGAGAGAACCTTCCCTGCTCAAAGTAATCACTTTTACATGCTCCCTAAAAGCAGATTTAATTCTGTCCTTCCCCATCTACCTAATTTATACAGGTGTGTACTTCCCCTATACGTGTCTGTGCACCCCAACACTATTGATAATAGCTCCACTACCACTTTTTAGCCAGAATTTATCCTGCTTTCCTGAGCTACAAGTTGTAGTTTTCCTTCTCTTCTCCTCTCACTTCCTTGAAAAAAAGCAAGGGGTTCAGCATATTCGCTATTGAGAGGGTATAATCATTGGCTGAGCACATTTGACATTCTCTGTCTATAGAGCCGTGTTTGGGAGGAACAATAACCAGAATGAGGGCAAAAGTTGCTGCTCCCTAGTTAGCACTCTGTCCTGAGCACTAGGAGATATGTTCTCCCTTCAGACATGGGTCTGGAGATGAAGAGATCTCTTCTTGTGTGTTGAGTGAACTGTGCTGTTCGTCAGCATGTGGAACATCTCACCTGATTGTCCTTCCTGAAGAAAAATGAGTGACAAGAAGCCAGTCAGCACGGGATTTCCCTGTAAACTAGTTCCCCACCACCACCCAAAGATGTCAATATAGCACATTTTGACTCTCACTGACACAGCCTCAGAGTGCCCTGTGCTGGCCTTTTCCTGTCTGTTACCTGCCTTCTGTTAGTGTCTCTACCACTTGTCAGACTTTGTGTCCTTCTTAGCCCCTGGTGCCCCTTCCTTCACGGTACTGCCCTACAACAGTTGTCCCCACATTGTGTGGTTCTTGCACTCTTAGGGAAGAAGAACTCACTATATGCACCTTGCCTCAGTGACCTACCACCAGTTGTCTGCTAGCCCCTGCCTCAAACTGCAATCTGAAATGGCTTCTCATCATTGGCAGGTGCGTGTGGACCTGCTGCCTGCCTTTTCCTCCCATGGCTACCTCCCATAGCCCTAGTACCCCTCAGGCTTTGAAAACAAGGGCTCAGCCTGGTGGTTTGCTTGGTCAGAGCTCTCCAACACTGCTCTATCTTCAATACCCTCTCTAGCTTCCCAGGTGGCCAGGTCCTTTCCATTCCATAGCTGGATGCTAGAGTGAGCTCCCCATCTTGCAGGAACCCTCCTTATAGGCCTTAGCCAAGCCCTGCTTAGCTATGTTTAGTCCTCTTATGGTTGGGTCGCAGCCCAGCCTTCACCCAGGGCTGTTTTAACCTATTATGGACCAGTGTGGGGCAACCGCTGTGTCAAAATGTCTAAGATGTTTTGAGATCCATTGTCCTATCAGGAAAAACCTATGTATGTGACACGTTTATGAAGTAACTGCTGTGTTGAAAACTGACCAGTTTGACTGCTCTGTTATTTCAGTCCCCATAGAAAGACTCATAATTGTGGTAGCTGCTCCACAAATTTTAAGATTTTTTTAAGTAAACCCTCAGGTCAATCTTCTGTGGTAGTACTCTCAATTATCCAAAGATCTAATTGGTTTAAGTCTCAGCAATAGTTTCTCTCCTTATTTACTCAAAACTTTCTGCTGTCTCCTACTGAATGCCCCCTTTTTTTCTGAAAATCAGAATACTATATAGGGTATAGCCTCTGTTCTGTATCATATTTTTCAACATCTATCTTACTAAATAGGTGTAATTAATTTGAATGTTATAAAAAGTACCTGTATTGTTTTATGTTTCTAGGTTACTATTCGAGCTTCTGTTGGACCTCTTCAGTCTTCAACATCTGTTACATCTTTGAGCACAAGCACCTCTACGTTTCAGTTATCTCCCAAAACTAAAAATACAAACACTAAAAATCACAACAAATCTAATGCAAATAAATCAAAACTAAAATCTTCAGCTGTGCAGAAGAAGCAAAACACTTTTGTGAAGAGCAACAGCAGCAGCAGCAAAAAAAAAAGAAAAGTTGCCAATACAGCATTGCATAATCTAAGGTAAAATCTTTCCATTCATGCTGTTCTAAAAAGTATTTTGGACATAACAAAAAGTAGTTAAAGATCAGTTCATGAAAATAAAGCTTATTGTAAGCAGGCGATTTGTGACATGGTTGAATTTGGAAGGAAGAGCAAGTTCATTAGAAATGCCATTAGTATCTTGAAATTTGCATACTGTGGCAAGGAGCCCCTTTGTCTGGCTTGGGTTCCTTGCTTCTGCCCCTGACTATAAGATCTAGGCTGCAGCTACCTCTACTGTTCTGGTTGGTTGGCTGGTCTTCTCTCCTCCTCCTAGTCCCTGTTCAGGTTCTTGGCTCAGCTGTGGGGAGGGGAGCCCAGCCAATTCTCCCTCCCCAGCTCCCTACCCGCATAGTCTCCACTCCTTATTTGCTTTTGCCTTCTCCTTTCCTCCATCACAATTGGTCTCCAAGCTCCTGCTCCTCTCTCACTCTCCTGATCCCTGCTTGACAGAGCTGCTTTTAAGGCTGCAGGCAGTCAAATCAGCTGGCTCTTGTTAGCTGATTGCAGATTGCTCTCACTTGTGTTGCAGCACAAGCTGGTTCCCTAGCTCAGGCTGCGAGACTGAGCTACCTTTTCCCCCATCCAACCCGGGTCTGCTGGCCTCCCTGCTACAATACCAATATTTGATACTCTTCTTATCTTTATTCTTCCCTGTGTGATTTGTTTTGTTAGCAACAGACTTCCTGGCAATGGAAGAGCAGAATAGATGATGTGCAAACTACTGATTTTCCTGCAAAATGTAGACTTTTTACTGGCTCACTGTACAAAATCACATTTTGTTGAAATATTGAATCAAGAGAGTCTATTAAAGATAACATGCAAAAGAAAACAAAGCTGTACTGTACTTGTGTTCCTTTTATCTTCTTTATAAAGTTACAAAGAAGTCATTTGTTGTCAGGTTTTTAAGGTTTTGTTTTTCCTGTTTGTTTTTAAAAGTAGAAATTCAAGTCTTGTCTGTCCTAGAGGGCACTACAGTGACTGGAGAGGTAGTGAAACTGTTCCAGAAGAGTTGAGAGGGAAAGCTAAGCTATTCAGAAGTGAAAGGATCTTTAGTTTTTTAAACAACTGTTTAATGTCAATCAATAGCATTTTGGATGCAGAGTGCCTTTGTTAAATATTAACAATCTACCTCTTAAATTAAGGTACTGTACCTCACAATAAATATGCTTCAGGGCATCCAGCGGAGCCTTCAACAAAATTTAGGGAGCACTAGACTTAATTCTTCCTTCATTTAATTTTTCTGTGAAGTTTGTGGTGTATTTTGGAGATGGTGGGTGGTTTGGGAATGCATCAGGGAACAGATCCCCCATCCTTTCCTACACTGCTTAGTGAAGCAAAAGCAGGCAAATAACTCATTTTAAAATCCTTTGCAGATAACCTTTGAGTAAGTTCTAAGATCATAATGACTCTAGTTAGCAGAAAAATATGCTCTTGTGTGTGGTTTTTAAGAAGTATGAGTAAATATGAATGAACACAGTGCGTAGTATATAGGCTCTGCCATGACCAGTTAATATTTTTAAAAAGTGTTAAACTGTCCACGTTACATACTAAGTGGTATTTCAAATATATCCCCTAAACCACCCCCCAACTCATGCATATGATAAAGTGGGTCTTTGCCCACGAAAGCTTATGCTCCAAAATATCTGTTAGTCTGTAAGATGCCACAGGACTTCTTGTCGTGTTTGAAATTATGTTAGTCAACACATTGATTAGAAAAACCACTTTTTCCTAGTCAAACCAATGCTGTTGTGGCTTTAAAATAAGATATTTGTGCTGATAATGTATTAACACTAACAGTATTTGGTGAATTGGTTTTACCATTAGGTATCGTTTGGGAGTTCATAAATGCATTGAATGTTACTCAGAAATAAAGGATTTTGCAAGTCACTTTCCAGCATACGTCCATTGCAGCTTGTGCAGATACAATACTAGCTGTAGCAACGCCTATGTGAATCATATGATGAGGTGAGAACACTGAATTTTTATAACATCATCATTATAAAATATAGGTTTAAAAATATAAAATTATGTTAGCTGTTGATGTGAGCTGTATCTTGTATTTGTTTCATAGGACTGAAGGAAAGCTAGGCTTCAATTTTCAAAGCAGTGTTAATGACAGAAGTGTGGCTAAATCTACTGCAGTGGTATTTGCTGTAAAAATCTGAAAATGCAGATGATAAACAGGACCCTGTGTGAGGCATGGTATTACAGGAAGAGACAAAATGGTGTTGTGGTTGAGGCAGTTGAATGACACTCTGGAGAACTGGATTCTGTCCTTGCCTCTGTCACAGAATTTTTATGTGAGACTCAGCAAGTAGCATAAACCAGATTTTTCACGGGTGGCCAGAAATCCATTTCTTCCGCATTTTCATCCACTCACCTTGAGATCCTGTTTGAATTGTAGAAGTGTAGTTCAGTCACAACTAAAGATTGAACCTCTCTAGTTCTGCACCCTTGGATTCTGACTAGTTCCAAATGAGAAAATTTGCTAAACCGTGGGAGGACAATATTGTTCGGCAGCATTACCAACATTTCACTGCTTACTGGGCACTTGAAAGACATTTAGTGGTAAATTACAGCTAAATAACACAGAATGCTGAGAGCCAGGACTGGTGGTTATAAAGAAACTATATAGGACCACTGGAAAGTTGGCCACACCCGTGATAAGTGGACATCGAGCTAACTAAAATCATGCTTGACCACGGATGTTGCTGGATGAGAGAGTGGTGGACTAGAAAGGTTTAAGCTGTACAGCTGAAGTCTTTGGGATCTGTGCTTTAACATGTGAGTGCTCTGTAATGAGTCATTTTCTGAAAAATCAGACCTCGGGTGTCTTAAATTGGGAACGCAAATTTAGTGGATATACAGTAGGGTCTCAACATTCACCACCCTAAGTTTCACGAATTCAATTATTCATGAGTGGCCGTTCCCTGAGGCTCTTGGGCACGGAGTGCTGGCAGCTGATGCTTCTTTGGGGCTCCGGACAAGGGTGTTGGCAGTGGCTGCTTCTCTGGAGTGGGGAACACTGGCAGCTGCCACCTTGCTGGGGCTCTGGGCAGAAGCCCCAGCAGCCAGGCTCCACACAGGAGCGGCTGCCATATTCGCAAAATTCAGTATTCGCAAGGGTTCTCGACACGGAACTCTCATGAATGTTGAGACCCTACTGTACTCTTTTGATCCTGTTCTGTCTGTCTCTGTTTTGCATCTGATAAATCATACTTTTTTTTAATCTCAAAGGGATGATGTGAAGGTAAATTCATTGATATTTGTGAGATATTAAGTTATTACAGTGATGATCATCCTAGTAAAGCCCATGAGAAAATTAACTCCTTATTTAGTGCACTGTTTGAATAATGGTGCATTAAGGCTTGGGGCCTCAATGAGGGTAACTAAACATGTTGAATAGCTGCTCATTAAATGTGCACTGAATGAGGCAGGGGTTCTGTGGAAAAATGTGTTCATGTAATTAAGTACTGTATAATGTATATGCACAATGGGAATGGGTTACGGTTGCCTAGGCAACCTTAAGTATTGGCATTTTTGTACTGAGTGTTTGATATTGCGATCTTAAAGTTTTATTATTTTTATGTGTGTATATTTGGACATGCATGTGCCTGCTCTCACACACAGAGATATGTAGTACTGTCAGTGTCCACTGGAGTTTTTGGATCGAGTGATAACTCATATAGTAAACTTTTGAGTTTCTAGTTAGTTAATTGGAGAAGCTTCTATGCTAGCAGCCAGCAGCTGCGTAGCTTGTAGATTTAGTTTGTCTTTTATATATTGATAGATCTCATATATGCATATTTATTAAGGTGCTGTTTAAACCTATTGAATATAGTCAGTAAATGATGTGCTGTTTCTTAACTGTTGTGGAGCCAGAACAAACCAGAATACTGATACTAAGAACAAATATTTAGCTTACTTAAATATTTTACAGTAACTTATCTTTAGAAGTTGAGAATACATTCTTATGCTGTTTTATCTGTTTTCACAAATTACTTACTACTTGTTCGTGTGCAAATTCACACTCCTTGTTCAAAAGACCATATTTTACTATTGCCTTATTATAATAGTAAATGATTGTTTCCTGAACATTAAACTTTGTAGCAATGCAGAGAATCGTGACTGAAATGTGTTTTATCCAAAAATCACATTCCTCAGAAAACACTTGAGTGTACCAAGTGGGATACTTTGGAAAAGATAACCTGATGATGTGTAAAAGATGTTGGTGTCATATTTCGGTAGTTTGAACAGATGGATGACCCTGTAAACTCTTGGGCCATGACTACACTAGTCCCTGCCTTTCAAAAGGGGGATGCTAATGAGCCACTTTGGCAGATGCTAATGAGGCGCTGCTGTGAGTATGCAGCACCTCCTTAGCATAATGGGGCTGCACGCGTTTAAAAAGTGCTGCTTTTGAAATGCATGCTGCTTGTGTAGATGGGAGTCTTTCAAAAGCACTCCCTGGATTTCGAAAGCCCCTTTTTCCCAAAATCAAATGGGAAGAAGGGGCTTTTGAAGTTGGGGGGTCCTTTTGAAAGCCCCCGTCTACGCAAGCAGCGTGCATTTCAAAAGCGGCACTTATGAAATGGGCATGGCTGCCATTATGCTAATGGGGTACTGCATATTGATAACAGTGCCTTACTAGCATCTGCTGAAGTGGCTCATTAGCATCCCCCTTTTGAAAGGGGGTGGCTAGTATAGCCACTGCCTTAATGTACCAAATTTACTACTTTAGAATAATACATGGGCAAACAATAAAAGTCCTTTATTTTCATGTCTTGCAATAGGCAGCTTGCAGTACCATTTACAGTGTAAGTGTATAAGATATTACAATCAAAAAGTGTTGCCTGTTATATAGAAAAATACTTTTAAATGTTATTTTCCTTCTCTGCAGTTTTCATAGTGCTCGTCCAAGTAAAAGATTTTGGATCTATAAGACACATTCAGAAGAACTGAGGTAACTTATTTTTCAGTTGCAGATTATTCTTATTTTCATTCTTTTTTCTTATACCAATCCAGTAGACTGGTTGATATTGGATATAAGGCCTTTATTTGAGATTCAGACTTCAAAAATCTTGATCTTGTGGGTTGCCACAAGATGGAAGCAGCATGGAAGTGAAAATGTTTATTCAGGGAAGTGAATCTGCTTGTGGCAGAAGTAATCATTTTTAATTTAGCTGCACATAAATAAATAATTGTCTTCATGTCTCTTGCATTCTTATTCCCCATTCTTCCAAAATTTTCAAGAGGAAAAACTTCCTGTCATACTCATGGTATCTATAATGCTTGGAATGCTGAAATAAAAGTGCTAATAATTGGTAAAACCTCCAGATTTCTTTTTGTTCTGTTTGTGCAGTGCTTAGCAGAGTGGGATCCTGGTATGTGACTAGGGCTTCTACATGCCACCTCAATGCAAATAATATTTTAATGCACAGAAAGAGGATGATTTACATAAATGTTATATACGTGAATGTTGTATTTTCATTGAAACTGTATACAGATCCAATCTTTGTGCCACAAGCAGAAGAAAACTTTCATGACTTTGTACTACTCACTCTTTTTTCCCTTTTTTATTTTTAGGGGTGTTACTGTAGTGTGTCTTAATTGTGATTTTCTAACTGACGATTCCGGCTTAGATAAGATGGCCACACATTTGAGTGAAAGACATAGTCATACTTGTCAAGTTATTATAGAGAATGGTAAGTACAGGTAGTATATTTTATTTTTATATATTGACTCTTAATAATTTAGTCCAAGCTTTGTTATCCAGCACGTATGGGGGATGGGGATTGCTAGTTAATCAAATATATTGATAACTCAAGCTTTTTCACCAAATGCAAAAAAAGGGGTCTATTGGATGGGTCAGATGATACACGATAATGGCATTATATTATACTCAGAGGAACTACAAGAACAGCTTTTACTGCTGTAAGTTTACAAATTCAACTTCTGCACACACTGCAAAATGCCAGATACCTGTTGGAATATTTTGGGTTAGCTGGAGTTGGGGAATTGTATTGCCGTGTGTGACAGATGCAGGTTAGCTGAGTTAACTGAATAACAAGGCTTGTACTTCATAGTATTTTAGTCTACCATTATTGGTGGTTCTTGTGTAGTTATATCCCAAAATGAATGCTAATCTTTTATGTTAACGTGGGAGAAGTGATATCTTTTATTCGACCAAAGTTTGTTGATGAAAGAGACAAGCTTCCAAGTGTGTGCATAACTCTTCTTTATGTTTTTGAAATATAGTCAGAATGTCTCAGCTAAATACAAGGCAGAACTGAGTGTTCAGCGTGAAGTAGTTAGTCCCTCAAAATATGTGGTTGTTCATGGTAAAATGCTCCATTACAATTTTCTCAATAATGGAGAGGAAATGTGTGGAGCAAGTGGGTTATAGATTGTTCTAGTAAGCCATGAAACCTGTGCCTTTCTTCAATCCATGATTTTTAGGGTTTAGCTAAATTGTGGATTTAAGATGCAATACTCCTCTTTTAAAGATGATGGGTAGGTTTTCTTTTTGGATGAGGACTTGAGGTCTGTTACAGTGAGTTCATTTTGTGAAAAGCGTTCTCTCACAAGTGGTATTATCATTTTGTCTTAGCATTTTTTGTGTGAGTTGACTCAAATGTAGTGATTGTCTGGTTTTACCCAGGTAATTATTTTTAGGGCATTTGTTGAGATATACCATGTATTGGCTACGTCTGCACTAGGGGAAAACTTTGAAATGGCCACGCTAATGGCTAAATTGGAGAATACTAATGAGGCACTGAAATGAACATTCAGTGCCTCATTAGCATTTTGCCGGCTGCGGCACTTCGAAAGTGCCGCATATTGCCCATGCGTGGCCTGTCTACACAGGGGTCCTTTTTGAAAGGACCCTGCAAATATCAAAATCCCCTTATTCCTATCAACTGCAGGGGCCTTTCGAAAAGGACCGCCCGTGTAGACGAGCCACGCGTGAGCAAAATGCGGCACTTTCAAATGCTGTGGCTGGCAGCATGCTAATGCAGCGCTGAATATTCATTTCAGCGCCTCATTTGTATTCTCCAGTTTGGCTGTTAGCATGGCCATTCGAAGTTTTCCCCTAGTGTAGACGTAGCCATTGTGATAGGCATGTATAGTGTTACCTAATATTCACTAAAGACCAGCCCAGGGTTACACATACACAGATTTATTAAATGCCACTATGAAATCAAACAGAAAAGGAATTGAACTTATTCCGCTCCCGTCCCCCCACACGTTCAGTACACTCATACACTTAAGCAAGTGCAGTTACAGAACTTAAAAGGTTGCACTAGTAATGACTGAAAGTTACAAAACTTACATCCACATTATAGCAGATTGGCGGAGGCTTTCACAACAGGTAGGACACCTGGATCTGAGAAGGTGTGTTGTGGTGGGGCATGGAGGTTTTGATCATTGTAGCAGTGGGAATGTATTTACACATTTTGCATCTGTTCTGAAGGGTATGGCGCTGCTTTGAGTTAGCGTATCATGGTCTGTGACAAGCTTGCTGGTAATGATGAGCTTGGAGAGGGGGTGTGTGTGTGTGTGTGTGTGTAAAGGTTATGTGAATGTCAGATGAGGGACTATGAGAAGATTTCTTTCTGGATGTTAAGTATGCATTGTAATTGTTTCATAATGTCCCATAATAGGTTCCAGCAAGGGTGTTAGGTTACAATTAGGGCTGTGCAATCGAAGAGGGGTTTATTTTTGTATTGAAACAGGTTCTCTTGGAGTAGTTGGACAGCCTGTTCCATGATGTGATCTCCTTCTTTGATGGAATGTCCTTGTTTGTTGAACACATTTTTAAGTATGTTAAGATGACTATCCGAGATTCTCTTCTGTCATATTCTGTGATATTTGAGTGCCTGGTTGTCAGTAACAGATATCTTGCTGTATATGGGATGGCTCCTGAATCTGTGAAGGTGGATATGGCAGTCTAGGTTCTTGGGACTTTTTTAATAAATTGTCTGTGTTTTAATGTTGAAGCTAATCATGCTATCCAGAAAGTTGATAACAGTGTGAAAATGTTGTAGAGAGAATTTAATTTATGGGTGGTGGTTACTAAAGTTGTGGTGGGAATCAGTCAGGAAGTTAGATCATCTAGCATGGGGTGAAAATATAGTTGATATATCTCTGGTATATTACTGGTTTTGTGGTACGTTTGTCAAAAAAATTTTCTCTGGGATGTCATGTTAGAATATTAGAGACCCATCCTAGTAAGCGTGGACAGAATTTTTGTTTTTTGAATGTAGAATTCTTACGCATAAGTTAAAAATAGTGATCTTTCATTATGATATTTCAAAATGTATTATTAATGTAGAATTAATCCTTTATTTTTTTTAATTCCGGTTTCCCCAGGTTGTCCGGATACTGAACACATTTCAGAGTAAGTTTTTGTTTTTGTTGACATCTAAAATGTAGTTAGCTTAATTTGTGTTAAGTAGATGTGATTGAAAGTTGTGCTATGAATATGAGCTCTTGAATTTCATAATATTTGAAGTGTGTGGGTATATATCTTTAGGTCTCTGTTGATGTGCATAGTTTTAGTTCTGGGTTGTATCCGAACTGGAGAGGTTTTAGAAGAATCCAGGTATAGTTTGGCCATAGACAAATTCTCATACTTCTTCATCCATCTCTAATATTTGCAGGAATTGTTAGATTATCTGAGAGATTTTTGGCAGTGGTCAATCCTGACCTGAAGCCTAAACTACTATTAACACTGCTTCTTTTCCTCTGTATACATTTCCAGTTAATTTAAAGGTATAAACTTGAACATCAGGGAAGAACTATTTAGCATGGGCTAGCACAGAGACCCATTCTTCAGGCTTTATGTGGTGTGAAAACACCCTTGCACATCTGCTCTATTCTGTGTGTATAAAAGGGAATTCTTCTCCTTGTTTACATGAATGTTGTCATGTTCTCTTGTGTCATGAAGTTTGACGTACAAAGACTTGCATACGTTTCCCTAAAGCTTCTATACTACTACTAATATGAATGTGAGCCTTCTGAAGCTGACTGATAGTTGGACATCTGAATAGTGAAAACCAGTAGTCTGCAGAACCAGTATGTGTGACATGACGCTTTTGTGATCAAAACTGATAGCTTTATTTTTGAATCTTTGTGCAGAATGCTGTCTATATTCTTTTTAAACTCCCGTGATCTTCTAAGATATGATGTTCATTCCCTGTTTCTGAAAGTAATTGCAATAAGTACATTTGTTGTAGGTTTTAAAAAACAAAATAAAGCTAAAATTCAGTTACGCAAATCTTTCCTCTATATAAGCGTGTGCTTTATGCAATGAGAGAACTGTATTTTTATAGTATGTTGTGCCTGTAGGTAGTCCGTCATGTCCGACGATGACATCTTGAGCTTGCACAGGCTCATCAATTATGGACTTGCATGTGGCTGAGGAGTCCAAACTTTGAATGGCATTGGTGTTAACAGTGGGGGCAAGGGAATTGTCCCAGCTCTGTTGGTGCGGCTGCTGCTGTTGCTTTCTCCTTCTCATGAGCATCAATGAGGCTTATGCGTCGCTGCTCTTCAAAGTTGTCATACGAGTGTTGTACAAGAGCATGCCAGCCTGTTCGGTCTTTTGCATGCTGCTCTAGCTGATATGGTTTTAAACCAGCATGAGCAATGTTGGCTTTCACGCAGTCTTTATACCTCTTGCGAGGCCTACCTTGATTCCTTTTGCCCTGGGAGAGTTCACCGTGGAGGAGTTGCTTAGGGATTCTTGACTCCTCCATTCATATGATGTGCCCTGTCCAGCGAAGCTGGGCTTTCAGAATCATGGCTTCAGTGCTCCTGGTTCCTGCTCTGTCCTGGACTTCCAGGTTTGTAACTCTGTCCTGCCGTCGCATGTGCGGTATTGACCTCAGGCTGCGTGTGTGGAAGCGCTCCAGCAGTTTTATATGTTTTCTGTACAAGGTCTAGGTTTCACAGCTATACAGCAGACTGGTCAGGACTACAGCCTTGTACACTTTCAGTTTAGTGGTCTGTCGGATATTGTGCTGATTCAACACTCGCGCTCTCAGGTGTCCTAGTGCCCGGCTGGCGTGGCAGATCCTGGCATTGATTTCTTTGTCAAGGGAGCCATCATTGGCTATCACACTGCCAAGGTACTTGAACTCCTCTAGTGTTTTTAACTCTGTTCCTTCAATAAAGATTGAAGCGGGGAGAGCAGCAGATCCTGGAGCAGGTTGAAATAGTACCATGGTCTTTGCTAGGCTGATGGTCAAACCAAAGAGGCGAGTGGCATCAGCAAACTTGTTGACAATGAGTTGGAGATCAGATTCCTTGTGTACCATAAGTGCACAGCCATCAGCCAAAAGAGCTTAAAGGATGAGCCTCTCAAGTGTCTTGGTTTTAGCATTGAGACAACAAAGGTTGAAAAGTGACCCATCAAGTCTGTTTCATGTAGACTCCATGGTCCAGGTCCCTAATTGTGTGGCTGAGGATGCACGTGAAAAACAGGCTGAATAACACTGGGGCCAGCATGCACCCTTCCTTCACACCATTGGATATCTCAAATGGATTTGAGGACTCGCCATTTAAAAGAACAAAGCCAGTCATGTCATTGTGGAACAGGCGTATGAGGTTAACGAATCTTCTCGGGCAGCCAAATTTTGACAGAATAATCCACAGGGCTTCTCTTTTGACGGTCTCAAACACCGTGGTCAGGTCTATAAAGACAGCATACAGATCCAAGTTCTGCTCTATGCACTTTTCCTGGACCTGACAAACAGATCATGTTGATGGTGCTGTGGCCTGGGTGAAAACTACACTGTGCCTCTGGTAGGTTCTCCTCTGAGAAGTTGGTGATCAGATGGTTGAGGATGACTCAAACCAAGATCTTCCCAGTAGTACAGAGAAGGGAGATGCCCCAGTAATTTCCACAGTCAGCTTTGTTGCCCTCGTTCTTGAAGAGCGAGATGATTGTGGCATCCGTAAAGTCTTTGGGCATGTCTTCTTCCCAGATGCTGATCAAGATGTTATGAAAGGCTTCAAGTGACACTGGTCCTGCCGCTTTGAAAATTTCAGCAGGGATATCATCCATCCCAGGGGCTGTGCCAGAGTTGGTCTGGCTGACTGCCTTTTTGACCTCATCCATTGTAGGGGGCAGGTCAAGACTGTCTATTGTGGATTTTTGAGGGATCTGGTCTAGGGCCACAGGGTCAACAATGGAGGGTCTGTTGAGAAGGTTGCTGAAGTGCTCTCTCCACCTATTGTTGATGCTGTTCTCCCTCAGAAGGGTCATGCCATCTGCAGACAGGAGAGGTGTCGTACTTGGCTTTGAAGGTCCATATATAGCTTTGACAGCACTGAAGAACATCTTGGAGTTCTTGGTGTCAGAGTAATATTGGACTTCATCAGCTTTACTCTCCCACCATTCATCTTGCATTTTGTGAAGTGTCATTTGCACCTGGCTCTGAAGGTGTTTGAAACGATCATGTTTGGAGATTGAGGACTGATCGTTTTGCCATAGCAGAAATGTGTTCTAAGATCTTCATGATGGCTTCATCATTTTCATCAGACCAGTCTTGGTGAACTGTCTTCTTTTTTAGCCTTGACTTGGCTGACTCCGTCACCAGGGTTTTGAACTGGTCCCACTTTTGTGTTGGGTCTCCAGTCAGAGGTCCATGGGACGTGAGCACTTTGTCAAGGCAGGCTGCAAATTTCTCATGATGATCAGTATGTTGCAGCTTCTTGATGTTGAGGGAGGGTCTGACAACTTGAGCTTCTTGTGGTGCAGTGGTGTGATGTGCAGCATAAGGACTGATCTGACGAGTCTATGATCAGTCCAGCACTCCGCTCTCCGCCTGGCCTTGGTGATCTTAACATCTCGAATGTCCCACGTGCGACTGATGACATAGTCAATCAGGTTCCACTGTTTTGATTTTGGGTGCATCCATGTGGTCTTGTATTTATCGGCTTGCCTGAAAAGAGTGTTGGTAATCGTCAGGTCGTTTTCTGTACATAAGCTCAGCAGAAGGCGGCCATTGACGTTCATGTTACAAACACCATGATGCCCCAGCACCCCTTTCCAGGTCCTACATCCTTGTCGACCCTGACGTTGACATCACCCAACAGGAGAATCTTGTCACTAGGAGGAGTTGCTTTCACAAGATGGTCAGGGTCCTCATAGAAACTTTCTTTTGCTTCGTCGCTGCTAGTCAGTGTGGGGGCGTATGTGCTGATGACTGTAACATGATGAGAGGTGTTGAAGGGCAAGTGGAGCTTGATCAGAGGCTCGCTGATGCAAGTTGGTAGGTCAGGAAGCTGGTGCAGAAGTGATGTCTTGATGGCAAGTCCCACTCCATAGATTCTGTCTTCATTTTCTGGCCTGTCTTTCCAGAAGATGATGTAACCTCCTTTTGGCTCGCAGAGGGATCCTTCCTCTGCCAGTCTGGTCTTGCTCAGGGCGGCTCTGTCAATGTTATAACATGCCAGTTCTCTTGCTATGAGGACGTTCTCTCAGGCCTCACAGCATTCTCCCTGTCCAAGAGGGTGCGAACATTCCATGCTGCAAATATCATCTTTCTTTTCACTGTTTTTCGACCACTGTGAGGGTAAAACTGCCAGCTGCGGCATGCTGGCCATTTTGGTTGGGACAAGCAATTGTCGGGACGCCTTTTCTATTCCCCTCCCTCATTTTGAGGGGGAGCAGTGCTATTCCCAAAAAGGCTTCTCAGTTGCCTGGGATGCTGCCAAACTCCTCTGTTGTCCTGGGGTCCGAGCTGAGCGATCAAAGTCCACAGGCCGCCTATGTGCAGGTTTGGAGCTACAACTCCCAGTGGTCACCTCCACCTGTTGCTATGCCCCTATGCCATCGCCGTAGGACTTAGAGGTAAGACAAGTGATGAGAATATGCGAAGAACCTGTGCGGGAGAGTGTTTAAAGTGGAAAAGCCATTGCACAGGAGCAGTTCCACTCTCTCGACCTCCGAAGCCTGGATCCAGTGGTACAAAACGGCGTCATGGCTGGGACTTCCTAGGCTGCAGTGGATGGCCATGCCATCGTTGGTGCCTTGTCGTGCCCTTCCCTCTCCACAGAGTGTTGCAGAACCGCCTCCCTGGTCGTTGGATCTTGCTGTTGATCTCATCTGCCTAGTCCACCAGGGCTGACTTTGCATTCTGGGATAGGCAATTCCCTATCAGACCTGCTGGCTACCCTCACCTGGTTTAGCCCACCTGTCAAAACAGTTTATTGGGATGTGGCTGCTGCATGCTTCAGATTCTTGGAGCCACAGGTGAGAGCTGGGTGCCAGGTGGGGACCAAAGGTGCACAAACTGCCCCGAAAAAACACGACAAGTCCCCACACCAGAGGTGCTACCCCTACCTGGGCACCCCATACCCACCCCAGTATGTTGTATAAATATCATAATTAGGGTTAGGTTTTACACTGAAAGACTGGATTCACCTTTTTGTCACGTATGAAAATTACAACACCTCCTTCCCCAAACTGCACCACTTTTTGCATAAAAAGAGTTCTGATGATTTACAGATAAATTCATTCATTACTTTGAGCTAAAATTAATTTTAAAATGGGACCTTTTAAGAAGTTTTGAACCCCCTTGGCAAAACCTTTTTAGTAACATTTTAATAATCTAAATAAGAACAATAATAAATATCTTAATAATAAAAATCTTAACACACTCTTCAGCTTTCCCATGTATTTAAAACTCAGTAGAATCTTTTGACTAGGCTTCATTTGAAGAATTTTCTTTTTTAAGGTCAGTGGATATTTTTTGTTGCTTCATAACTGAAAGTTTCTTTTTTGTTCTTCAGCAGCTGGTAATCTTCAGAAAATTCCACAAACAGCCATCTCTCAAAATAGCCATCATCTCCTTCTGTTCTCAGTGAGGTTCAGGCCATAAGCCCGTGTCTCCATTCAGTTGCTCCTTGCAGCACTCATATTTTACCTCATAACAGCATGGCAAGTTGCCATATTTCTGGAGAAGAAGCTGGTTTTCTCTGCATTTGGGAACAGTGGGAGATGATGGCCATTTTGGAAAGAATACTTCTCTGGAGTTTTTCAGAAAAATGTTCTGACAGTTTTATACCATACTTATGAACTTGGCCCTAGAAGATATATTTTTTGTGCTACATTTTTTCAAATCATAGCAGCTTTATACAATAGTATTTTCTTTAGGTTTCTGGTTTAGTGTTCAAGTATAAAATCTTTATTATAGAGTCATGAGGAAAGGTATCTTGAAAGTTCATCTAATCCAGGTCCCTGCACTCATGGCAGACTGATTATCTAGACTAGAAGTCAGCAATAAAATGGTGGGGATTTGTCAGGGTTAGCCTCTGGCAGGCTGCCACCACTATAGTTACCTATGTTTCCACAGGCATGGGCAATTGCAGCTCCTGTTGGCTGTGGATTGCTGTTGCCAGCCAGTAGGAGCTGTCGGAAGTGATGCAGGCCAGGACACCACTTCCCACAGCTCCTATTGACTAGGAATGGGAATATGCAGCCAAAGGGAGCTTCAGTCACCTGAACAGGTGGAGGGTGAGGGTAAATACAGTGGTGGCAGCGTGCCAGGGGCTAAGCCTGAGGAACCAGATCTGGCCCACGGGCTGGTATTTGGTCATCCTTGAGCTCAACCATTGCTGGCAAGTGTTTGTCTAACCTGCTGTTTTAAGATTTCCAGTGATGGAGCTTCTAGAACCTCTCTTGGCAATTTATTCCAGTATTTAACTATCTTGACAGGAAGCTTTTCCTCATATCTTGCCTATAGTGATGTTCTGCAATTGAATCTCGTTGCTTCTTGTCCTATCTTCAGAGATAAATTGTTTCCATTAATCTACCTCATTTTGTGATTACTGTTATATCCCTTCTGTTTCCTCTTCTCCAGATTAAATAAACTGTTTTTTTGTTTGATTTTTGTTTTGTTTTGTTTTTTTCAATCTTGCCTCATAGGTCATGTTTCTTCTAGACTTCTAATAATTTTTGTTGCTCCTTGGACTTTCTCCAGTTTATTCATATCTTTCCTGAAACTTAATGTGCGGTACTCCAGTTGGGACCTAACCAGCATGGATTAAAATGGAAGAATTGCTACTTGTGTCTTGCCTGTAATATTCCTGCTAATAAACAAAATTATGTTTCCTTTTTTGCAACAGTGTTAGTGTTCACTTGCATTTAGCTTGTGATCCACTGTGACCCCTTCCTGCAGTATTTCTTCCTAGGCAGTCATTTCCCTTTTTGTGGATGTACAACTGATTTTTCTTTCCTAAGTTAAGTACTTTGCATTTGTCCTTATTGAATTTCCTCCTGTTTACTTCAGACCATATCTTCAGTTTGTCCAAACCATTTTGAATTAAAATCCTATACTCTAGAGCACTTTCAGTCCCCCCGGTATGGTATTGTTTGCAAACTTTATAGATGTATTCTCTGTATCACTGTCTAAATCATCAAACCCTGAATTGATCACTGTGGAACTCCACTTGATATGCCTATCCAACTTAGCTGTGAACCATTAATTGCTACTCTCTGGTAATGGGTTTCCAACCAGTTATGCACCCAACTTATAGTAGCTGTGTTTAGGTTTTATTTTCCTAATTTGTTTATGAGAAGGTCATGAAAAATGTTATCAAATCCTAACTAAAATCAAGGTATACCACATCTAACACTTCTTCCTATCCACAAGGCTTGTTATTTTATAAAGTAAACCAAGGAATTAGGGGAAAAAAACCCAAAACCTATAATAAATGGAGTTAAGGTTGAGAGTGCTTTTTAGCAACGTAAGATAAATTTCATTACAGAGACACTGTCATTATCCCCCCCATCAAAAACAAAAAACCCACACACATTATTAACCAAAGAAATTCAAAGGTAATATTAAATTTCAATATGAATGCACAAGCCACTGAAGTCTATGGGAGTTTGATCTGGGAGGGAGTAAAGATAATGTAAATAAATATTGAAATTAGTGACACAATTCCCACTGACTCCACTCAGAAGAGGATCAGCAACTGTATCTTTGTGGTAGTTAAATTGGTCTGGCCTTTTGACCGCGTTTCTTTGACTAGAGTCTGTGCTTTTGATAAATCTTTATTAAAAACACATTTATTATGTTCTCTGCATAGAAATCATTAAAGCAGTGAAGCTGAGCCAAGTGGTATAGAGAGGCGGCTTCATTTTTTATTGGTGTTCCTACTCATGATTAAATACTTCAGGGTATTCTAAATCCCTGAGTGAAAAGAGTGGCTTGAGTGCGTTATTTATTGTACACAATCTTAACACTTGATTTACTCTATTTTTCTCATTGTTAATTAGTTTTACATTTATAATATTAAAGCTAAGTGCTACAAGAAGCAGTGGCATCTTTGATCCCCTTGAAAGTACATATGCCAAACTCTATATTATTGAATCAGGACGTAATAATCATAAATGGGTCTACACAGTACTACCAATGTCATTATTAATACCTACTAAGGTGTTATTCATATACATAAGCTTTATGATGTGTCCTTAGGGAACGTTTAAAGATTATCAAAATGGTGTTTAATACTGTTTTTTTCTTGGATTAGTCAATAATAGAACAGCAATTATGGTTGATGACATCAGTCATAGTGTTCGATGTTTATCTGTTTTTCATAAAATTTAAATTGCTAACTGTTTCTTATGCAAGGTGTATTGCGCATTGTAGAAGCAGTCATTAAGCTTCACTGAGGTCATGAATAATTTAATTCATGATTAATAACATTACTACTCAGGTCTGATAGAAACAGCACCATACGTCAGCTGATTAAAATTGATTTTAATGCAGCATCAACAAAGAAGATTCAGCCACAAGCAATTTCTAAAACAAAAAGCCTTTGAAAGGTTAGATTTTATATCAAAAGTGATGACTTAACAAGGTTTTATAGGACACATGTACTCCTTGCTATCTCTGCAGTATCCTTTTCTCATATGAACCCAGAAAATCAATTGGGTTGATGTTGTGATAAGCTGTTTAATTAATGTGGTTTTCAGAAATCAATACATTAAATAATTTATAGCTATCTAATGTATGGATTCTGCTTGAGAAGGTATTTTTGGGGAAGAATATTCTCTGTGTGATAGTTGAAGGTCAGTTTCAGCATTCCAAAAATAACGTTATTTGGAACAATTGGTTGTAATAAATTATACAATTTAAGAAAGACATATGCAACATTTTTGTAATAAGAATGTTTCTGTTAAATGTGATTGTGTAGCTCTATGGGACAAATAGGAAGCTTCATATATAAATCTTGGAAACTTATGTAGTTAAAACAGTGATTCAGTCATTTGAGAGGTTGACTGTGGCCAAGATGCATCATCTATCATCAAATAGCTTTATTGCAAGTATTAGCAGAACAGTATTTCTTGAAGATTTGTGAGATGAATACTTTCCTTTTTTCCCATTAATGAAATAAATGGGAAAGGGTCACATGAAACAAGTTTGTATACAAGTTGTTACATGTATGCAGTAAATATTTTGAGATGTTGAAGTGTCATTTCAAAATATTAAATAGGTTTTAAGACAACTTGGATCCATTTTAACCATAAAAATAATTTTCAAAGTTGCTATGGTATTTTTCTTACTGTAAATATATTCATTTTTCATCTTTTAATATTAATAGTACAGTATGAAAACACGGTCTTTATTCATTATTCACTAGGTTAAAGACAGCTTCTCTTTCTCTGGAGACTTCAAAATCTGAGGTAATTTTTTTTTGTGTTCTAAATATATCTGTGTACAAAATGTTTTTGTGTGTGTATAATAATTAACCAAAATGGAAGTTACTACTTTAATGTATCTATACATGCTGTTGTAGGATTATGTTAGTGTGTCCAGAAGAAACGTTTGTTTTGAAGAATCTAGCCTTTTCCTGTCTTGTAATCTGTTTTCGGATAACATGACTAAAATGTTACTCCATTTGGTATTTAAATACTGATTGCACTAGAATGCCAAACTAATGAAGCCATTGTGATTTTTATATTTACTGCATAGATCTTAATGGAAGAAATAAAGAGACTTTAAAAAAGAAAAAATCTTGAACTGTTTTAGTATAGTTAAAACCGAAGAAAAAAATACAAAAATGTAAGTCAGTCATTTGCTAGTATAGACTGCTTTTCCCTGATCTGGTCACAGCTTGCCACTGCTCTGGGTAGAAGTTGCAGTCTCTCCCAGTATATATTCGCATACCAACCAGTCTCCTTCCTTGACACCCAGTAGAACAGTCTTCAGTGGATTGGGATTTGCAGAGTAGTGGGCGTGCTTGATGTAATAATGGATGTTGTTCAACTGCTTGTCCTGTTGAGGGATTTCAGAAAATGCAGTCTGTGGTTATGCAACCCCCACTCTGCTAGTGGTTAGAGAGAAAAGCCTAGGACCCAACACAGAATTTCTTTGTGATTGTTTTCTGCAGACGTGTGGTGGATCTTCTGGGTTTAGAGACAGAAATGTGCCTCTTTTCGTTGTTTTGAAGCTTTTTCTTTTAGTTTTTATTAAATGTTGGCTACGTCTACACTAGCCAAAAACTTCGAAATGACCATGCAAATGGCCATTTTGAAGTTTACTAATGAAGCGCTGAAATACATATTCAGCGCCTCATTAGCATGCGGGCGGCCGTGGCGCTTTGAAATTGACGCGGCTCGCTGCCACATGGCTCATCCAGATGGGGCTCCTTTTCGAAAGGACCCCGGCTACTTCGAAGTCCCCTTATTCCCATCTGCTCATAGGAATAAGGGGACTTCAAAGTAGCCGGGGTCCTTTCGAAAAGGAGCCCTGTCTGGACGAGCCATGTGGCGGCAAGCTGTGTCAATTTCAAAGTGCCGCGGGCACCTGCATGCTAATGAGGCGCTGAATATGTAGCTCAGCGTTTCATTAGTAAACTTTGAAATGGCCATTTGCATGGCCATTCTGAAGTTTTTGCCTAGTGTAGACACGGCCATTGTTGATACAGAATACCAAGAATGTGTTTTACACATGTTTAAAGTGGCCTCATTTAGCAGCATGGAATTTGCTGTGGAATTCACCCATTGTCATGCAGAATTGTGCTCTAGAACCTGTTTTCACTTAAAACCCATATTTTAAATTGTTAGCCCTTTTTTATAGATTCTTTTTTATAGATTCAAGTTATTGAATGGTCCTCTTTTGATCATTTAATATTACATGTAATCAAGCTAATTTTATATCTTGCCAAATTAATTCCTAGAGCATATCTTCTTCCAGTTTAGATTTTAGAAGTGCCAGTGATGGAGAATCCACCATGGACCCTGGTAAATTATTCCAGTGGTTACCTTCACTTTTTCAAAATGTTCACCCTATGTCCTGTCTGATTTTTGTCTTGCTTCAACTTCAAGGCAAAGATTGCAGAAAATGAATTACACTGAAAACGTTACCAAAGTGCAGACCATTTCACTGTTGGCTTTGAGTTTGCAGTGAGCCTGAAAATACCCTTAGAGACATGACAGCATTGTCAGGATTGATGGTTTTTCCACAATGGCCTGGAATGTTTTTTAATTTTGATACAGTGTGGTGTTCAACATTTTGGTTCTTAACGTGCTCTGCTGGTTCTGATTGGAGCTCTATTTTGCGCTCTGATATTTCTCTGTGATGAGGAGTTAACTGGGTTATAGGGCATGCTTTCTGCTCTGCTTGATAAAACTAGATAATGGAGTTCAGAAACCAGAGCTGGAATCTAATTTACAGCGTGGATCTAGGGAGTCCCAAAAGCATGAGCTGGCCAGCTAGGTTGCCTTCTGAACAGCACAGGGAAATGAGTTGCTGGAGTTATCTGTACATTCATGCCTTCCTAGACATGGCTAGGAAAGGAGATTCTGTAGCAGTCTAGGTGTATGTCATCATGGGATCTGAGACGTGGAGTGGAGCGAAGTTGTTTGTAAGACTTAATGAAAAATCTATAGAAGAAGATAATCTTCGTTGGAAATAATTTTAGGTCAGTGAGTATGAGCCATCATTGCGTGATCCCTCTCCCCCACCCAATATGAAGGAAAGGATCAGAATGAAGGCTATTTAGAACAGATTAGTATTGCTGTGGAAATTAAAGATGTTTCCCATAAAATTTGGTCTCGTAGCAAAGCAAGCAGATCCCCATGGATACTGTATGTTACACCACAGGAAAAAAACAATTTGAATAAAAACCCCTCAGTACAAATAATAAAATTTAAGACACTTTTCTCAACATTACATGTAGCCAATTTTTTATTTTAAATTCAAAATCCAGTTTTAGTTTGACAGTGACTATTATGAATTAAATTTTCTAATTTTGTCATTTTAGGCTCCAGTTACTGACTTCAGTGGGGCTTTGCATGTGCCTGAGGGTCTGCAGTCTGGCAGTCGCTTTTATTAGACCAGTAGTTCCCAACCTGGGGTCCATGAGGGGATTCCAGGGAGTCTGTGGGGGTGGGGAGAATAAAAGAGAAATAAAACTGATCATAAAAGATAAGTTTGCAATAAATTGCAAAGTTATAATTATTTTAAATTAAATATTTCCATTAATAATAATATTATCCACAAATCTGTTGTGGTTTCCTTTTTCATTTAGTGAAGTGTACATAGTGGCTAGAATTGGCTTTGATGGGGGTCCGCAGATGTTTTGGTGGGTGATTGGTGGTCAACAGATGGTTTGGATGGGGGTGTGAGCTGACAGGGTACGCACTAGTGAAAAGGTTGGGAACTGTTATATTAGACTATTTTTGCCATTTCCAAATACCATCATTGGAACACTCTTCTACTTTCTTATAATAAGTTATTTTATACAGGAAAGAATTAGCTCATTTTTATTATGCCTTCCAATGCTGAATATAGCTTATTCTGTTAAATTATGGTGGTGGACAATTTGTTCTCCTGTAAATCTATCACAGTAAACGCTTACAACCAGAGCTTTAGAGATTTATATGAGACAAACTTGCTTGTCAGTCTTCCTTATCAAATCCATCTACAATACTGTCTGCAAAGTTTTGTGTAATACTTTAACTTGCATTAACTTGTCTTCCACAGATAGTCAACAAATCTATAATTCAGTTCTTCTGATAGTCTTCCTCCAAATAAACAACTTTGGAGACTCAATTCTGCAGATCCTGCTCAAATGAGACGTGAGAGGGTCTCCTTATATGAATAAGAGCCACAGGAATGTGTGCTAAACTATGATCTACTTTCTTTTAACTTGGAAGACTGGTTGCAAGTGTCTGTACCAAGCTAGCCACTTGATCCTTACAAACTTGCAGATCTGGAGAAATAATAGTCACAGTTCTTTCTGCACCATTAATGTATAATCAGCTGGTCATGGATATAAAATAAAAAAATATCATTAATTATTACAGAAAAATTCAAGACCTAGTTTGCCTGAAGGAAAAACAGAAACATCAACTTTTGAAAGGTAAATATAAGGAACAGCTGCATCTCTTGAAATTCAAGTACATAAAATAACACGTGTGCTGTGTTATTTCTCAGGTAAATGGGCAAAAATATTTTAATTAGTATTTACATGTTGTTAATTTTTTATGTTAGAAAGCAACTTTAAATAGCAGCTGTTGTGTGTTATTGACTCAATAGGACATGTGGAAGTTGAGACATAAGGTTCCAAAATTTATGTGTTTGTTAAAAGTTTTAAAGCTTTAATATTTGTAAACATACAGTCAGCATTCAAAAATAATTCCAGCAAAGGGCATACAAAATATTGAAAAGGATTATTTATGATATTAAGAAATCTGAATATTAAGGGTATTGTTAAGCGAAAATAGAGGGCTTAAAGTGCAAAATGTGCATTGTCATTAAATAAGAAATGTTTTTAAAAAGTTAGTGTTCTAGGTTAGTTATGGTTTCATAGAGATCTGTTTTCACACTTGTGAAAAGATGCTGTTCAAAATGTAAAGATTTTCATATAAAGCAATATGTGAAGTTGTTGGATGATTGCAACATACAGAAATATGCACAATATTGCTAATGTTAATTCAGACTGGTTACATGTTAATCTGTGAATCAGTAAAACTTGGATTGTGAAATTACGCGCCTTTTGTTTTGGGGAAAAGATTGTTGGAAAAGTCCAATTATATGTGCAAAGTGTTAATTATTGCACCAAAATTAACAACCCAAAATAGCCTATTGCCGTTATTAATCTGTAAAACTATCTTCCGGTAGTAGTCTGTAAAAGTTGTTTTCCACAGATTTCTAACTAAATTGTATTAATCTAGGTTAATACACATTTATAAATTCTTGTTTTTGAAGACTGTGTATATACTGTAAACTTTAACACAATAGCCTGATAGTCACTTTTCTACCCATAAAATATTCTCCCTTGCTTTTCCCCCCTCTGATAACACCTCTGGTCTGAGATGTATCTGATGCTCTGAAATTTTACTTTCACTTAAAATCCTTGTTTAATAATGAGAATAATGTGTTCAGGTTTAGTGATGTCTACAAAACCTATAGTTGCTAGATTATTAGTTCAAATCCAGCTCAGGGCTATAGTAAATCATTCTAATTGTGCACAGTAGACAATTGTATATCAAATTAACTAGCTTCTCCCTGCCTCATTTGTATTTGTTCAAGTTTTTTGCTCTATAATGACAGTTATTCACGTTTGAAAATAATTTAGTGGTGTAGAGGAAGTGAGTTGATTGTCTTAGTCTAGTTGCTAGGACACAGGTCTGAACGTGATGAAAACTACCACTCTGATTGTATTTTTAATACAGAAAATTGAGGTGTAAGGTACCTTGGTTATTGATCATTTTTAATCCTCCAAATTTTGTTGATCTCCGTTTTTATTTTAGGCCACAATATAACATAGAACTGACTAGTTTCTTTGTTGACAGTATCCTCCAGGAGATTGGCAGTGGTCAGGTGTCCATATTGATCCTTTTTAGTTTCCCTAGAGGCCCTTCACACCATCGCTCAAATAACCTTGCTCTCGGATTCATCAGTGCTCTATTTTTTTTTTTTTTAAGTTTCACAATCTGGCCAAAATTTCAACATGACTCCATGGTCTAGTGCTTAAGTGAGAATTCTACATGACCATAAAACCCATTTCCTTGTTATACTTCTAATTTCAAACAAGAAGGTTGTCTCCATATTCCTTGGGACATGGTGGAGTACTCTTTCCAGAAAATGAAAAATCCCAAAATGTCCTAAATAAAACAGAGAAGGTCAAATCAATTTGTAAGTGTTTCAGAAAGCAAGTGTATGTAGAGTTCAGTTTCCCTAATATTTCCTTGATCTAAATCTTTGAAACTACAAGACAGATTTAAAATCTGCAACAGCAGACTTCAAATTTCTGAAGTTCTGTAATTTTCTCTGGCTACATCTACACTACGAAATAAAATCTATTTTGATAGATTCAACTTTTTAATATCGATCTTATCAACTTGAAATTAATTGTCCACAAATGTTTCAGAAAGTCAGCGTGTTGTTTCTCCATGTCGTCTTAGCACGTCTCCATTGTCTTACTCAAGTTTGACTGCCCAATGCATTGTGGGTACCTATCCAACAGTGCCTCAGCCGTATTGCATTCTGGGGATTTTGTACCACTGGGTTGTTGGGGGGGAGAGGTGGAAATTGCTGCAGTTGCTTGTGGATGTTTGGTGTCACTATCCCAGAGTTCAGAGCACCCACTAATCACATGAAAATGAACAGGAGATCACGCCATTTTTTCTGGCACAGTGCTAGCACTAGCATGGATCCTCAAGTCATTGCACACTTTCCAGAATGTTGTGAAGTATTTGCTTCAATGGGACAGTTGTCTGAGGTGATGGTAGTGGATGACGAGGGTGGAGATTAAATCGATGAACTGCAGACCAAGAACTTAGAAGTGCTGGCTGCTCTGGATGCATTGCTTACAGTGGAGGGATTGTTTTTGGACTCATGAAACCAGCACACATTGGTGGGACCACATTGTTTTGGAGGCCTGGGATGACCAGCAGTAGGAGCAGAACTTTTGCATCTGCAAGTCCACTTTATGGAACTTTGTAATTAGCTGGCCCACCTGCCCTGAAGCTCAGCAGTACAAGAGTGAAACTTCAGTGGTTCACAAGCAAGTTGCAGTCCTTTTATGGAGTCTTGCAACAGCTGACAGTCAATGGTCAGTGGCAAATCAATTCAGGGTGGGCAGATCTTCAATGGGGGCCGTGGTAGTGCATGTAGCAAATGCAATCTGTTGGCATCTCCTGAGGAACACCATGATCCTGGGAGCTGTCCAGCACACGGTGGATTGCTTTGCTGCCATGGTGTTCTCTAACTGTGCTGAGGCAGTAGATGGCACACACATCCCCCATCATGTCCCCAGATCACCTGGACTCTGAGTATATAAACCTAAAAGGGATACTTTTTGATGGTGTTGCAGGAGGAGGTAGATCACAAAGGTCATTTCACCAACATCAGCATGGGATGGGTGGGAAAGGTTCTTGATATATGCACCTTCAGAAATTCTGGTCTGTACAGAAAGCTCCTGGATGGGACTTTTTTCCCAGACCAGAAAATCAAGATTGGTGATATGGATATGCCTGTACTAATGCTGGGTGACCCTGCTTACTCTCTGCTTCCTTGCCTCATGAAGTCATACACAGGCACCCTGGACCACAGCAAGGAGTATTTCAACTACAGACTCAGCAAGTGCAGAATGGTGGTGGGAAAGTGCCTTTGGCCATTTAAAATCAAGGTTTGAGTGCCTATTTGACCTGTTTGGACCTTTCCAAAACTAATGTCTCCACCATTGTAGCAGCATGCTGAATTCTGCATAATCTTTCTGAATCCATGTGGGAGAGTTTCATGACAGTCTGGAGTGCGGAGGCAGAAGCCATGAGCAGGCTTATGTGCAGCCGCCCGCAAGGGCATTCACCAGTGCGAATACAGAGGCAGCAGCAATCGGGGAGGCTTTAAAAACAGCGTTATGAATGATTGAGCAGCCAGATGACTCTACTGTATTTGGCTGTTGTGATGCCACCCACACACCTCACAATGATTTGTACACCCCACCAAATGTGAACCAATAAACCAGAGTGTGGCTTTCACAGAAAGAATACTTTTGGTTGGCCGGGGGGGGGGAGGGTTAAGGTGCAGGAAAAAGAAAGGATGTAAAGGGAAGGTTATTTTTGTATTTTTATGGGGGTGGGGAAGGCTAGTTTTTTTTTAATTTAAAGCAGAGGCGCACACATCCGTGAAATAAGCCAGATGTGGCACCTGGCTTCTATGTCCTTGGGGGGCAGGCACTACTGCTGACCCACCAGCCAGATCCTGGATTCTGGGCAGTGCCTCTGGGATTTTATCCACCATATCGGCTTTGGCAACCCCGCCACTGCCCGAGTTCCTCTGCTGCCCTCTGCTGTGGTTTCAGCCCTTCCCCTTCACCCTGCCCATTGGCTTCCTGTACTTCATGATAAGCCTTCCGGAGTTATTTCGCCTTCACTTGACGTTGCTGATCATCCTGGGAGTAATCTCTGGGGATCATCCGCGCAATTTTTTTTTATAAATATCTACATTTTGTTTGCAGACTTGAAGTCTGCCTGCCACTGACTCCTCTCCCCAAACAGCAAGGAGATCCGTGATCTCAGCATGCGACTAAGCTGGACATCTTTTGTGACCCTGAGAACTCAGATCAGAAACCTGAGTACTCATGATGGCAAGAGATGGCTACCGATACAGTGCCATTGCTACTGATGTAATGCAATGCTATGTCAACCAATGTGATAGCTAGAAAGAAAGTCAGTTTTCTGGGCTCTCCTTAAATTTCCTGGGCTTCCTGGTGATGAATTCAAATTCACAGGCTTCCTGTTACCCATGTCCTGCACACCTGGAGAACAGCAGAGATAGAAGCAGCCAGAGCAGATAACCATGGATCATTGTGGGATACGTACAGGACACCTCTGGAGGCTAATAAAGTCAATTTAAAAAAATGGCATTTCCACACTAGCATGAATTCGAACTTTTAAATTCAAACTTGATGCTACATTGACCCTCATGGTGAGTTTAATAATATCAGCCTTAGCACTCTCTAAAATTGACCTGATTGTATTTACAGTGAAGACAGTGATGTAAAATCAAGCTAACTGCCTTAAAATTGATTTTATCATGTAGTGTAGACGTAGCTTCTGTTTCTGCACGTTATTAGTCTTACCATCTCTGTGGCTCTTTAAATTATGTCTTAGGTCAGCCACTGGTTTTGGATTCCTCTTGGTCAGGACTGATTCCTGTAGGGCCACATGCCAACTTGCTCATAGTGCAGGGGTGGGATTTGGCCAACCAGGCCAACACATCCGGCTCGTGGACCATCCTGCTGGGATGCTCAGGCACACGCTGCTTTAAGCAGCTTCCTGCATCATGTAGCTCTCAACTCCAGACCCCAGCATGAGCGAGGCTTAGTGTGCCATCTCTGTTGCTTCTGCCAGTCCACGGTCACAACTCCTTGTCAGTCCCTGCATCCCCTCCTACACTCAATGCTTGCCCCACCCCCAGGCCAGAATCCTCTTCTGTGCTCCTATCACCTCCCAGACCGTGCCTCCCAATCTCCTGCCCCAGGTCACAAACCTTTCTTTCACCCAAACTCCCTTACAGCTCTCTGCCCACACTCTTTCCTGCATCCCAGTCCTCTACCCTGTACTCTGCTCTGTACCCAGCCTCCATCCTAGACCCTGCATTTCTTCGAGAGAAAATATGGCCCTCAATCACTTAACAAAATCTTGGAATGGCTCCCCATCAAAAATTATTGCACACCTCTGCCATTATGCATTCTTGGAATTCTTGTCTTGACATGAAAGGTTAAGCGCTTGTAGAACTCTCAAAGCGTGAATACTTTTGTTTTCATTGTATAGTAGCCAATTGGCAAACAGGATGTACTCAAACAGCTATTTTTCAGCCACAGCCGTGTCAATAAGATGACTATTTTTCATACTTATTTCTCAGTACCAGATAATATTTTTGAGTCAATGTCTTGATTTGTCACAAACTACTATGTTGACTCATCTGTAATCCTTAGTTGGGAGTAGCTGGTATTGTTTTAGAGGTATTATATATCTTTTCTTATCTGAGGAGTCATAGTTTGGTTTGAGTAAGTGAATTCCTTTTGTGCAACGGGTCTTTTTTGAGTGAATTTTCAAAATTATTCTTAATAATTACACCCTTCTGTTCAACATATATAAATAATTTAGTGATAAGATGTACGCATTTGTTGGTTGCTGAAGGCACACAACTTTACCTGTTTCTTTGTAAATATCAAAATATATATAGTGTGCTTTCTAGTTTGTGGCTAAAACTGAGCTTGGATGAGAGCAAACTCATAGAGATTCAGTCTGAAAAAAGATGGAGAATTGGATGCTTGAAGGTTATATGAAATTTTGAGGATTTGGGGTAATGGTCCTTGCCCACTTATTGAGAGTATAGTCACATTTTAAGAGTTTCTCAGTTTGGACATGTTCTTGTGCTCCTGCCTCCTCTTCGAATCCCAGGTGGATCAGCATGGAGCATCTTTTTTTCATCACTTTGCAGCTACAACTGGTGCAAAATGAAAGTTGCTAGCTTGTTAAGCAATATTAGCAATAGCAAGCATATTACAACATTTCTCCAGGAATTGTCATAGCTTTCATTTAATTAATTTGTGAATACAACTGTAGGCATTGACTTCAGTTTGTAAACCTGCGGATGACTTAAGCCTTGGTTGTCTCAAAGACAATCTCTCTTTCCTTAATCGAGCAGTGTGGTTGAGGTCAACAGGAGCAATTGTGCCAAGAAACTCTAAATTTTAAGCATCAAGACCCAAATTACATGTTATTCCGACTACAGAGTCCTTAACACTAGAATGTGTTGCAGCCACTAGCTCCTACAAGGCTCTTTTCTCAAATCCTTCCTGGAAGAGTTGAAGTGGGATAGGAATTGATTGGTTTTGGGAGAAGGGCCTTTCCATGTATATTTTATGTGGAGATATAAACATGTAGCAGTGCATTGTATAACAATGAATTACAAATTTAACCTTGGTTGACAATGTCTGTGGAGGAGGGATTTGAATGGGCAGCTTCTTAGCCTTTAGAATGAATGCTTTTAGAGTATGAATGAAACACACTGGTGTGCAGTGTCAGGATGCTTACATTACAGCTGGCCATGTGCTTTCTGGTGCTTTCTGATAAATAACTGTGGTTGCTGAATTTTTCTTAGTTTTATATCCTCCTCAAAAAGTTCACTTTCCTTTTCTTTTTTAAATAAATATTCTTAGTTTAGATTGTTAAGTCCTGAAAGCACTTAAGGTATTGTTAAAACCTGAAAGCAGAGCAACTTCTCAGTAATAATCTTGGTTAGAGTAATACTGCAGTTTTTTCTTCAAGAGTTTTGCCTATCCTCAAACTGTCATTTATCATAAGTTACTCAATTACACTGTTGATATATAAAATCAGTACAAGATTTAAAGTGTGTGTGTGTGTGTGTGTGTGTGTGTGTGTGTGTTTGTAGAGTAAAAAGGAAAACAGACCATTTATTTATTGTTTCACAAGAATCACCGCTCCCATAACACTTTTTTTCCAAAGTTTAAATACTCTTAATCAGAATTCCCTCCTCATGTCCTATTCCACTCCTCCCCTGTTTCTTGCTCATGTATCTCTTGTCTGTATGCCAGAGTTCAGGGATTGTTGTTGGGTTTTTTTTTCCCCCTAATTATAGATTTTTAAAAGGTAAATTGTAAGTAATGTTAAGTCTCCAATTCAGTCTTTTAAGTACCAATTAAGCTTGAAAATAGTCTAATTGTAGTTCCTTCATTACCCTGTTAATCTGTCCATCGCATTCAAAGTTTTTGTCAGTCTAGGCCTTTTCAGATTTTAGTTTCTTTTGGGGGTGCTAGGAATTAAATAAAATTTTTCAGTGAACTCCAGCTCTGAAAGGGAGACCAGAGTTCTCTCAGGTGCGATTATATGATGGAAGTTGGTGTTCCTATAACAAATTGAAGCAGCATTCAGAATGGTGTCCTTTTTGGATCACCAACTATCAGAATCAAAAAATAAAAGCAGATAAATGTAGGGATGTGACTAAAAAAATTCAAAACTTCTATGAATATTTGGGAGGCCTGTACATATGAATTATGTTCAACTCAGTTTTTATTTGGGACATATTGATTTCCCTGTTTATTTTAGAACAGGGCTTGTGATTTTTAAAAATAGATGCAGTACTACAAGGTGCAGCCAATACCTAATTTGCATATAACCTTTTGTATGTTAGGCTTGGCTTTTATTATAGTCATAGAGTTTTAAGGACAGAAAGGGCCACTGCATCTTCTAATCTAGCCTGCTGTATATCTCAGGCCACCAGAACCCACTAGCACCCATACATTAAAATGGAAATGAGCCCAAACTAAATGAGACCCACAGGAGACTTAAGTATTATGTGCCCAAGGCAGTGAAGAGGGATAACCAAGGTGCACCAGTGTTTGAGGCTCTTGCAATAGCAAGAAATGATTAAATGAGATATAGCCAGATAATTTTGGCAAGTTACCCACACTCTCACTGTACAGAGTGAGGCAAAAAACAACAACAACAAAAAATCTTAAGAACATTACCAATCTGATGCGTAGGTAGGGGTGGGGATTCCGTCCCAAGCCCTGTGTATGACAATCAATTAGACTCTGAGCATGTGAGTGAGAATAAACCATCCAAGCAACAAACAGATATAATTCTTCGTGCCACTTGAGACCCCAGGCCCACCTCACCCAAAGTTTCATTTCCAGCTGCTACCACCCCCGATACTTCAGAGCAAGGAGATAAACACGGGGGGCGGGGTCTCCCAGAATACATTGGGATGGAATACCCTCATGACCCCTACTGATGGTTGGCTGAAACCCCGAAGCATGAGAATTAAGAAACATAACATATACAACAGAAGTGAACCGTGCAACTGCTGAGTCCTGCTTTGCCCCTGCCTCCACAAAGCCCTATCTCAAGCAACCCTGTTATGCAACAGAACTCAAAAATGTGTCCAGTTTTCTTAAAAACTAAGTTTTTGCTCCCACTTTCCTGTTTGTGGCTATTCCAGAACATCTGATGGTTAGAAATCTTTTAATTAACATCTTGAATTTGTTTGTGACCAGTTTTTACCATTTATTCTTGTTGTAATGTCCTTTTAGCATAAATAGCTAAATGGCCTTATAAGGAAAGGTTTTACACGATGTAGCTTTGATAATTTAGTGACTTTCTTTTAATTAAAAACAAGAATTAAAATTCAGCTTTACTGTGAAAAGTGCTGTGAAAATGTCACCTTTTTGATCAGCAGAGCTGCTCCTTGTGAGAATTTATGGAGCAGCTCACTTTAATAGGGGAAAAAAGTTTGTACTGCTTTGTGTTCCTCTTAGCACTGCAGCACCAATCAGACTAAGATGGAGTGAATTGGATTCCATTTCTTTTGCGTCATCTACAGAATTACATACAAAATTCCAAACAGTAATACCTGCTTCAGTGCAGTTTTGATAGTGTGACTATAGTGCAAGTATCACTGAGGGTATAATCTGAAAAAGCATTGCCTATAACTAAAGACCTAGTTTGGCCTAATAGATTTTTATTATTGGCAGTGATTTGCAGGAAGGGAAGAACTCGACTGTTAGATGCAAGGCTGAGTTTGAAGGGCTAGCAATTTGGGGGCACTTTCTACTTGATAAATGAAGGTCAGAAAGTCATCACAAGTATGAAACTCGACAGTGATATTTTCAGCTGAAAAAAGTAGACCCATATGTTAAAATATTTTTATGATGCCTGACAAATAAGTGGCTATTTATTTTCCCAGCAAACAAGCAACTGACTCTTCAGAGGAAACAAAAAAAGAATGCACTGAAAATCCAACACCCAATCACTCGTCAGTTGAAAAGAGTGAAGAAAGTACATCATCAAGTATGGAAAACGAATCCAATCGAGTACTTCAGGACACCTATTCAAGAAACTCATCATGTGAAGCAGCCACATGTTGTGATTCAGATGACAATGATAAAGTCCTAGAAGAGAAACAAAAAAAACATGCTCGTAATGAAACTGAATTGAAAATTCACCCAAGTTCAGAGAATGCTGTCTTAAAGGACCAGACTAAAGAAGGTAGCTTGGATGAAACTAGGTTGGCAGCTTTGATCACTAAAGACTTACACCTGACTTTGGGTGAAGATGTTAGTTTTGAGCAGTTTTTGAGAAAAAGGGATGAACCTAAATCTGTTAGTTCTGACATTAGCGAGCAAGGCAGCATTCATTTGGAGCCTTTGACTCCATCAGAGGTTCTAGAGCATGAAGCTACTGAGATCCTTCAAAAGGGTAATGTTGCCCCTTCATCGAAGAAAGCTGAACTGCTTTCTGAACAAACAGATGACGTTCCAAAAGGAAGCAGTCCTAGCAGAATGGAGATAACTGTAAACCAGACAGATGAGACTGAAGCAAGCTGAAATTAAAGTAACTTCAATCATTATAAAGTAGTATGCTGTGTAAATTATGGTAAGCACACCATGGACCATTCTTGATGGGTATGCTTATTCTTTCTGATTCAGAGTATTAAAATAGAAAAATAAAAGGGTAGATGTTTTATATGGAGGAAGCATTTTAGTAACAAAATATTACAAAGAATAGCACGTTTGCTTATATCTCCAAGAGATGGGAAGAGGATATGCCTTACTAGTCTGGCACTTGAAAATGAAAAAAAAAATTATACTGTGATGTTGCTGATAATGTTTTTTTTTTTTTACCCAAACAGAAAAGATGGAGATGATTGTTGTATGTGAAGATAGTGTCCATGTGGAAATCTTAGAATCAGATGGTTTAAGTAAATCTATTGCTGAAAGAGAGCATGCTCAGAACAATGGTGCATTTGCCTACTGACAGTTTGGATAAATAGAAGCCTACTTTGGATTTAATATCACATTCCTGTCTGTCAAAGCATGTAAACAGAGCTAAATGAGTCTATGCACCTCTGTACAGGTGTAATCTTGCCAGGTTGTAAGCTTACCTTAAACTTTCAGTGAAAGTGGAAATTACAGTATCAATACAAATGTGTGAGATTTCTCAGTGTGCAAGCTGTGCAGATTACCTGATGTATTAGTTGTATAAAGTAGGGCAATACTGCTCAAAGTACTGTAGCTGTTAGGCCATTACAATTGTTTTAATGATTTTTTTTTTATTAGCGATAGACCCATATGAATGGTCTTCAAGTCACACCAAAGTACGGTTTAATGCAGAAACTTTTATAAAAAGAACTGGAAACAGACTGGCATGTTTTCTGCCATTTTGCAGCTGCTACTTGCTAATTGTTACAAAAAAGACTCAAGGGCATATAAAGCAGAGATGTATAATTCAATTTCAGGACTTTTTGTAGTCTAACTTATGTACAAGAAGATGGCTGCTGAAATAATGTTGGGATTTTATTTTTTGCTATGTATTTAGCAACTCTAGGCATAGGAATACATAATACAATTAACAGTAGCTTGGTTTCAAATATTAACAAAACTTCATTAAAATCCTCCATTTGAATCCTTTACAATGTGCATTTGACTCTTTCAGTTTTATTTTTAAAGAATGTTAAATGTTTTGAGTAGCTATTAAAACTCTGCTGTAAATATTACATTTGAGTAAATAATTGCAACAATGTTTGTCTTTGTGAATAATTTTACTCCTTATGTAATTAATTTGTACATAGTCTTTCAGTTTCCTTAAAAAATTTAGTTACAGGTTCCAAAAGTTATCTATTCCTAATTGATTTCATCTTAAAATTAGTGAGTTGAGAAATATTTTAGTTGTTTTGAAATTTAATATGAAGTGCCTATACATACACATAATTCCAACTTCCATATATTGAGACAGGGTATGCTGCTACTTTAAAGTTTGAGCAGGAACTGTGCTGGGTCAGCAACATCCAAAGTGGTCTTGTGAGGAAATCATACTGCCTCTGTTGTGTTTGCCAGGACTGGCAAGAGTTTAAATAAGTATATTGGTTTAGCAGCCTGGGCCTTGTTAATTTCTCAGGTGGGAGCAATAGTCTGGCTGTGACTAAGGAAGCTCAAGATCAGCCAGCGCCCAAGTAAATGTTCTAGCTTAAATGATCCAGTTTCTCTTGGTGCTACTTAAATATAAACAGTACTGCCAATCACCAGTGTTCCAAAATCATGCACCAGACTAGACTTCAAAAACATGAAATTTAATGAAAAATAATAAATGGCAGGTTCTTTTTACGTGTCTTCTGTTCTTGAGTGCATGAAGTCTACATTTTCAGGTTTTTTCCTTAGCCGTGAGTGCTAGGAACTTTTCGTTTTAATCGCTCTTCAGATCTTCACATAATTGAATGGTTCTAAGATCTCCGGATTCAAGAAATACGCAGCATATTACAAGACTCATGATAAGGAAGAATGTTTTCACACAGTGCACAGTCAACCTGTGGAACTCTTTGCCAGAGGATATTGTGAAGGACAAGACTTAAGAAGCTTCAGAGAACAATTAAATTCATGCGGGATAAGTCTGTCAACGGCTAGGATGTGTAGGGGTGGTGTCCCTAGCCTCTGTTTGCCAAAAGCTCGGAAATGAGCTATAGGGGATGGGTTGCTTGACTACTACTTACATTAATTCCTTCTGTGGTGCCTGGTACTGGGCACTGTTGGAAGACAGGTTACTGGGCTAGATGGACCTTTGGTCTGATCCAGTATGGTCATTATTATGATAATGTTTGGAAATTCTGTGTGTGTATATTTATATAATATATATTAATAAAAATCTGGGAAAAGCAATTTTCTACATTGTGGACTATACATATTTATCTTGTTATTGTTGCTATTAAAGATTGTGAAGAAAGAATGGATTTGTGCAAAACAGACCCATCATGAGTGTTCGGTGGTGGTGATCGTTTTTCCACAAACAGCCTGAAATAAATAGGACATGCCAAAAAGGGGGTGGTGGGGAAGTCAATCAACCAAAAGCCTTGATATGTTTGTTACTGGAGGTGAGCTTGACCATATTCACTGTAGGGAAAACCTTGAGCATACCATCCAAACAGAATGAAAAGGTTTTGCTTTTTTTCTGCTTTATGCAAATGGTACAACTTTAAGATGAAACTCTGATAAACATTGCTGTTGGAGAAGTTTGTTTACTTGTTATATTGTGATACCATTAGGTGTAATTATCTAGCTATTTTGCTCTTTTTTATTATTGCATTTACTAAGATAATTTTTTCTACAAAAGTTTGTTTAAATTATATGAATTTGGAAAAATAAATGACTGATCTAGGAACCATCTACTCTGAGGAGAAGGAATAAAATTATCATATTGAAAAGCATAAGTTATCTAGAGAAAGTATGTGTATACTCCAAGATATTAACACGAAATATTATATGGCTTACAGTGTTTCTATCCTTTTGGAGAATCCACTTATATACAGAAGGTAATACTCATGTAAGAAAAAAGCAAATATTAGAACACTAACCAACAGAGCATGGAGGGAGGAGAGAGAAATTTACATGCACTTGCAACACAGTCAGAGCACTTTTTGTCAATGGGCAACTGAGGTGACCTTCATGTGAAAAGCAAGTACTGTATTGTAGTACTTCTTTCAGGATTACAGAGTTAAACATTTTTCAGCATGAGCTGATTTTTCAGTCATTTAAGAATACTGACCTAGGGGAATGAAATCCCAGAATATATGTGGGATTTTTTATGGAGCAGTTAATTTGTAATATGACTAAAGGCACTTCAGAAATGAGAAAAATGTGATATTTGATACTTTTTTCCTTAAGAAAAATTTAAACTCTTCTAGATTCATGATAATCAAAGTTTGGCATTTAATCACAAATAATTCTTTTTTGAAGGATGGTCCCATGTGTATTTCACATATTAATATGCATGAGAACCACTTGCCCAAATCCAGAAATCCTTCAAAGCAGTGCCCATTAACCTTGGGTGTGCACAACAGCTGTCCTTATGCTTGTGACCAGTAGTATCAGAATCACTCTGGGTCAGTGTGTCTCTAGTGCATTCTTAACACATTCCTGAATCAGAATCAATTCTCCATTTCTCTGTAAAGTTAAAAATATTCATAAATAATTTTACATTTTCTCTTAAATAATTTACAGGTTTGTAGTTAGTGTCAGGGGAAATCTTTACTGGTCCTGAGACAATGCCCAAAGTTCTGGGAGTCGAGGATTGTGTGCCTGTCCTCTTTCTCCGTTAGTGATAAGCAGTAGTGTCTGTGCTGTCTGTGTGAGGCACATATCTCTTCAAAGTGCACTATTTGTCAGTCCATTACATTCAGAATTCGACTGAGCAAGTTCATGATGGAGGGAGGTCCTGCTAGTATCCAGGATCAGGAGACCCTTCTTGTATATGAGCATCAACAGTGTCCCTCCAAACACATGCTTTTGAATGAAGCTTTTAACTCCAAAGCCCAAGAAGTCTTCATCTAGGGTTCCCCAGAAATGTAGAGAGCCCTCTTGTGAGCACAGATCCCATTAGTGGAGCATCCATAAACAATGGGTTCCATCTTTCAGCTAATCTAGGCTGGATGCGATGTTGTGCTGGAACCTGCAGAACTGGATCTGCCAAGACTCCCAGACTCTGGTTATCCTCTTAGGCATCTAGATACTGTTCAGCTGCATTAGATGAACTGGATCCTCCAGGCTTATTTTCTGGAACTCCCAGGACCCGGGCAGTATAGAGATGTGCATAACACCTGAGTATATATTCCTCATGTGTCTGCAGTGTCTACTCTCTTCTGTCTTTGCCCCCCTGAGAGATGACTTTGTCCAGGAGGGAGAATCTGTCTTGGTACTGATGGCACGGCTGCTACTGATGGAACAGTCCTAGGAGTCAGAGGAGATAAGGAGACATAGAAGATCCACGTGAGTTAAACTGAAATGAGAATAAATGAGTTGTTAAAAGGTTAAAGCAAGTAAAGTACATTAGCAGATAAAATGCAGTGGGATTAGTGTTTGTAGTCCAAATGATAGTCTGTTAATTTTCTATTGGTTGCCCAAATAGATTTTTTGGGGTTCTCTCTCTTTTCGTTCAAACCTTTGTCAGAATTCAGCAGTCCATAAATGGGATTGGAAAGATGTGGTCAGGGCCCTCTGTTCTCCCTCCTTTTTTTTCTTCTTGGCCCTTTTCACTGGAAAAATCCTTATGTCATGGGATGAAGTAGTTGGATGGCATATGTGCTTTGCCATCAGTCCTTCATGTTCTGTTGTGCCTGGGTATGTGCCATTTGAGGTTCTTTAATTGATGACATGTAGAGTCTCTCTGTTATTCCTGAAGAACTAAACTGGAGGCATTTCTCAGTCTCACAGTGCGAGTTACAAATATATAGCAAAATTTCATGTATCCTGCTATCCTTCCTTGCATTTCTGAAAGTTCTGAGGATGAAGCTATAAAAGATTCAACACCCTCTGACAACTCAGTTCCTTTTTAGCTTCTGGGCAGACAGAAGTGAATCTCTTTGATCCATCTTGGATCTGGGCTTTTCTCCATTAGAGAGGCAGATAGATTTTAGCTCTAGTTTTTGTCTTCCATATAGTTAATAAAGAGTAGCCATACTGGGTCAGACCAAAGGTCCATCTAGCCCCACATACCGTCTTCCAACAGTGGCCGATACCAGATGCCCTAGAGCAGTGGTTCTCAAACTTTTCAGCATCATGTCTCTCCTTTTGATTTTTTAGAAACCTTCATGGTCCCCCCACCTCTTCTTTACCATTATCCAACCCCCCTTTTAACAAAAAATTTGTAATTTAAAATAAACACAAAAACTTGATATAAAAAGGTTATTTAAAATTAAAAATAAGTACAAATAGTTTTTCTTGGCCCCTTGCAGGTGCTTGTCGCAGCCCTAGCCAGCCAGCTGCCTAAGCCCCATGCAAGCCGCCAGAGCTGCCCTTGCCAGCTGCCCACCCACCTGAGCCCTGTGCTGCCAGAGCCGCCCATCTGAGCCCCGCACTGCTGGGGCCAGCTGCCTGAGCTCTATGCTGCGAGGGCCAGCCAACCCAGTTGTTCACCTAAATCCCATGCTGCTGGGGCCAGCCGCCCGATCCCCACGCTGCTGGGGCCAGCTGCCTGCCCACCAGCTGCTCAAGCCCCGAGATGCTGGGGCTGGCCACCCAACCCTCATGAGCCCTGCAAGCCTGCCATCTAAGTCCCACAAGCCCCCCCACTCGAGCCCCTTCTCTCCCCTCTCCTGAAGCCAGGAACCCCCGCCCCCCCATCTAACCTCATCCTCCTCATTCCCCTTCCCAACCCACACTCACCCACATTTGCAGGAGGCACCTAGCTCCATGTGGGTCTTTTCCTGCTGCCTGCTTTTTATAGGAGCTGCACCTGGTCATCCACATAAAATGTCAGGGGCTGAGAGCTGAAAGCAAAGGCTGGCCTTTTCTTTGGGTGGGGGGAATAATGGGGGGGCTGGGTTGCTTCGTGCCCCCCCTGGAATTTCTTCATGCCCCACAGGGGGGCATGCCCTTCAGTTTGAGAAACCATGCCCTAGAGGGAATGAACAGAACAGGTAATCATCAAGTAATCCATCCCCTATCACTTTTTCCAAGCTTCTTGCAAACAGAGACTTGGGACACCACTGATGGACCTATATGCTATGAAGTTATTTCTTTTTTGAACCCTTTTATAATCTTGACCTTCACCATATTGTTTGAGAAGAAGTTCTGTGAGTTATCTGTATTGTGTGATACTTATTATTTGTTTTATATCATCATCAATAACTGTGGGCTCAGCGCCTCTTGGTGTCTGGTGCCTCTCTCACTATTTCCTTCCATCTTTCCCTATCCAGTGGCTTAGTTTCTGTAGACTAGCTCCACAACAATCTACTACATCATCTATCCATTCTCTGTGGGATCTGCCTCTCCTATTCGAGCTGTCCATTATGCTGAATACTAGGGTCTTGATTTTTTGTTCGTCGTCCATTCTGCAAATATGTCCAAATAGTTGTAGCTTCCGTTTTATAACCTTCTGCAGCAGGTTCTCTTTTGGCTGTATTTTCCCATATAATTCCTCATTGGCGACCTTCTGCATCCATCCTATTCTCAGAATCTTTCTTTAACAACTCCTTTCGAATGCCAATATTCTACTTTTCAAATCTTTCATTATCGCCCATGTCTCGTATCCGTACAACATGCTGCTGAATACACGTTTTCAAGACGCCCACCTTCATTCTTAAGCTAATTGCTTTGCTTTTCTAGATCTTATCCATCGCCTTCAAACTCGCTCTTGCTTTCGCTATTCTAGTTGCTATTTCCTTCTTATAGTCTAGATCATATGTTATGTTGCTCCCCAGATATGTGAACTTCTCTACATTTTCTAGTTCAATACCATCCACACTGATCTTCCTTCCTATTTCCTTATCTCCAAATACCATTGTTTTTGTTTTACCGATGTTCATAATCAGTCCGTACCGCTTCCCTTCTTCATTTAACACCTGCACCGTTTTTGCTAGTTTCTCTTCATCTTCCTCAATGATAACTATATCATCCACGAACCTCAAGTTGTTAATTCTTTTCCCATGCACAGATATCCCTTCTAACTCTTCCTTGATCTTGTCCATTGCTCTCTCTAGGTGTGCGATGACGATACTTAGCGATATTGGATCTCCTTGTCTCGTACCTCTACTTGTTTTAAACCAACTTCCTGCATGTTCTCACCGCTGCCTCCGCATTATCATTGATATCTTTCAACAACCATATTAGTCTGCTTTCCACTCCATAGCTGTGTCTACACGTGCACGCTACTTCGAAGTAGGGGCACTAACTTCGAAATAGCGCCCGTCGCGGCTACATGCGTCGGGCGCTATTTCGAAGTTAACTTCGACGTTAGGCGGCGAGACGTCAAAGTCGCTAACCCCATGAGGGGATCGGAATAGCGCCCTACTTCGACGTTGAACGTCGAAGTAGGGACCGTGTAGACGTCCCGCAACGTCGAAATTGCCGGGTCCTCCATGGTGGCCATTAGCTGGGGGGTTGAGAGATGCTCTCTCTCCAGCCCCTGCGGGGCTCTATGGTCACCGTGGGCAGCAGCCCTTAGCCCAGGGCTTCTGGCTGCTTCTGGGGCAGCTGGGGATCCATGCTGCAGGCACAGGGTCTGCAACCAGTTGTCGGCTCTGTGGATCTTGTGTTGTTTAGTGCAACTGTGTCTGGGAGGGGCCCTTTAAGGGAGCGGCTTGCTGTTGAGTCCGCCCTGTGACCCTGTCTGCAGCTGTGCCTGGCACCCTTATTTCGATGTGTGCTACTTTGGCGTGTAGACGTACCCTCGCAGCGCCTATTTCAATGTGGTGCCGCGCAACGTCGAAGTTGAACATGGACGTTGCCAGCCCTGGAGGACGTGTAGACGTTATTCATCGAAATAGCCTATTTCGATGTTGGCTTCACGTGTAGACGTAGCCCATATGACTCCAACACCGCCCAAGTCACTTTCTGATCTATACTGTCAAATGCCTTTTGAAAATCGACAAAGCAAGTGTATATGTTTTTGTTCTTTCATCGAGCTTTCTCCGCTATCAGTCTTAGTGCCAATGTCTGCTGTATGGTACTTTTATCTTTTCGGAACCCTGCTTGCTGTCTGCTATATGTTCTTCTATCTGCGAACTTAATCTCTCAGTCAGTATCATCATCAGCACCTTATCTAGATGACTCATTAGGGCAATCGTTCTGAAGTTCTTGCACTCCAATGTACTTCCTTTCTTGGGTATTGTCACTAGCACAGATCTTGTCCATTCCTGAGGTGCCTTCCCTTCTTTCCATGCTATATTACATAGTTGATGTATTTCCTGAATCGTGCCTTCTCCACCATATTTAAGCATCTCTCCCATGACCTTATTTCCAGGGCTCTTGTTGTTCTTCAGTCGTTTCACTGCTTTTTCTACTTCCTCCTTTGAAATATCGGTCTTGCTCTCGATGCTCAGGGGAGATATCTTTTTCAATTCTTCAATCAGTCTCTCTCAGACACTCGGGTCCAACTGTGCTTTGTGTAGATCAGTGCAATATCTCGTCCATCGCTGCACAATCTTCTCCCTGTTCATGACCACTTCTTCGTTCTCATCTTTGATCTCCATCTGCTTCGGTAGCCATTCCTGTTAATATTCCTAATTTGTCTTATACACCTCCCTGGTCTTACATTCACTGTAATACCTCTCAATATCTTCACATTTCTCCTTATCCTTTCTAGCTGCTTTCCTTCCCTCATTGCATTTCATCCTATATTGCTGTTCTGTCATCTCAGAAACATCTCTTCTGATCTTCAACGCTCTTTTCTCTTTAACCAACTTCAGTGTCTTCTGGGTAATCCACTTCTTATTGATCTTTTCTTCTTCTGGAACAGTCTGCTCAATTGCCTCTTCTATAGCGATGGCTATCCCTGCAACTCTCTTATCTAGGTCTTTCTCTGTGGTGATATTCTTAATCTTCTCTTCAAGCGCTGTTCTGTACACATTCCCTGTTTCTTCCTCACATAGCCTCGCCACATCTCTTCTTTTCTTAAACTGTGTCTTACGTTGTCTATTGAGTTTTATCTTGATGTTTGCTATCATTAGATTGTGGTCTGAGTCTATATCCGGTCCTTGGAAAGTTCGGCACTGCTGTACTGATGTTATCCATCTTCTTCTTATCAAAATCACATCTATCGTCTTCTTGGACTTGCTGTCATTCGATCGCCATGTCCACTTCCTGTTGTCCTTTTTGGAATCTCGTATTGCAAATCACGATCTCATGCTCTTTAGCAAACTCTAACAGTTTCTCACCTTGTTCGTTTCTTTCTCCATATCCAAACCTTCCCATGCTCTCTCCCAACCTTCATTATCTGTTCCAACGTTCGCATTCCAATCTCCGATGATCAACACATCTTTCTTTGGTATCTCCTCCACCGTCTTTGGCAAGTCTTTATAAAATAACTCAATCTCTTCCTCTGTACTGTCCGACATGGGTACATACACCTGAATGACTGAGATGTTGAACGGTTTTGCTTTGAATCGCGCAACCATCATTCTTGCACTCACTGGCCATGTCTACACTAGCCAAAAACTTTGAAATGGCCATGCAAATGGCCATTTCAAAGTTTACTAATGAAGTGCTGAAACACATATTCAGCGTCTCGTTAGAATGCGGGCAGCTGCAGCACTTCGAAATTGATGCAGCTCACCGCCACACAGGTCATCCAGAAGGGGCTCCTTTTCTAAAGAACCCCGGCTACTTTCAAGTCCCCTTATTCGTATGAGCAGATAGGAATAAGGGGACTTGGAAATAGCCAGGGTCCTTTCGAAAAGGAGCCCCGTCTAGACAAGCCACGTCAATTTTGAAGTGCCGCAGCCACCCACTTTCTATTGAGGCGCTGAATATGTATTTCAGCGCTTCATTAGTAAACTTCGAAATGACCATTTGCTTGGCCATTTTGAAGTTTTTGGCTAGTGTAGACGTAGCCACTGGTTTGTATCCTAATAATGCTCTTCTAGCTGTTTTGCTAAGCAATCCAACTCCTGTTTCATGCTTCCTTTTGTTTCCTGACCAAATGACTTTGCAACCGCATATCTCTCCTGATCCTGTCCAACGCATCTCTGCCAGTCCAAGTATATCACATCGATATCTCTCCATTCTTCTTCGAGTGTCCCCGTGGGTGCTCCACATTAGGTGTCGGGCTCGCCCGGCGCCGCAGATCGGATCTTCCAAGCAGTTTCTGCCGGACCGCGCATGCGCCGGTGCGCGCCACTCCCCCGCGCGCTCCCGGCAACATGCGTGATCCGGTCCCCGCCAGTTCCTCTTAACCGCCATCGGCTGCAGACGGAATCCGAACTAGGCTAAGGCCAAGTAGCGTATTCAATGACTTTAACTGTTTTTTCTTTAAAGTTTTTCAAGTACTTAGGCTACTGCAAGTTAGCCGGTGGTTATTTTTCAAAAAAAAAAAAAACAACAACAAACAAACTACAAGCGGGACAGCTTCAATCCAGTCCCAGTAACAAGCGCCGGAGGCCAGCAGCATAGGGCCATCAGCCCTCCTGCTGCAGCAGGCCATCAGAAGGGGAAAATAGCACAGAGAAGGTGCTAAGTACCCGTTTAACAACTGAAAGACTCACCAACAATGTCCTCTTCAGGATTTAAAAAATGTGAGTCCTGCCGAGAGGTGATGCCAGCGTCTGATGGGCACAGTCTGTGCATAAGGTGCCTTGGGGAGTCCCATGTTGCACAGAAATGCTCCTTCTGTGCTAAATTAACAGCCAGAGCAAGGAGAGACAGGGAGATGCGGCTTAAAATGCTGCTTTTTGACAAGGCCCTCCAGCCAGACGTGCCGGAGCGGCCGCAGCAGGAGGGACCCTCTGGGGCCCATAAAAGGAAAGCCGCCTCCCTCACCCCATCAGCGCAAAAACGGAGGAAAGTCTCCCCAGCCCGATCCCTGCCGGCAGCAATAGCGAGCGGGACGGGAGGAGCGAGCAGCCCCCAGCCGCAGCAACAGCTGATCGGCGGCGGCACGGAGAGCCACGTGGAAGTGGCTCAGCCTCCGATAATCAGCCAGCCGCCCCGCACCGCAGGCAGGGCGGCGGCTAAACAAGCGCCGGTACCGGCGGCACCGCAGGCAGCGGCACTGACCCCCGGGCAACCGGCGGTGCAGAGCGCGCAGGCACGCAGCCTGCAGGCACCGGAGGACACCGCACGTGCGGCACCGCCCTCGAGCGTGCCGAGCTCGGTGCGGACGAGGCCGGGATCCCCTGTATGTCCGGGGGCGGAGTTACCTCCTCAAGGGAGGGGGAAGGCTGCACACAAGAGAAGGCATTGCAGCCCCTCTCCGCACAGGGCTGTGGAGTTGCTTTCTCACAGCCCTCCGCTTATGTTGCAGACTGCAACCAGAAGGCAGGGGTCCCCCCTAGCCTACCCAGAGCCCCCTTCTCCATTTTTTGCAACCAGCCTCACCCTGGCTGGGACCACCTTCACCCTTCCTGGGGTTTGAACCGCTGGACTATTATGCAACATCGCTCTCTCCAGTGTCTCGACGATCTCCCTCCCCCAGACACAGAGGGTACGCACCAAGGGAGTGGTCTAGGTCACCTTCCCAAGAACAGTGCCTATACTGCCATGGTCGCCCCTACCACACGGGGCATAGACACCATCGGCAATCTACTAGGGAAAGATCCCCACAGACGATCTCGTACCCCTGAGGGCAATTGCGACCGGGGACAGAGACTCAAGCATCTCAGGGGGGACTGGTTATGGAACCCCGAGATTTTCCCTCGCAAACCTCTAGTGAGAGGGTGTACCATCACCAGCAGGAACCGGAAGGGTCCAGAGAGACATACCCCAGCGGATCCTCGCTCTCCTCCCCGGATGAGGCTACGGCCCCGGGGGACGTCCATCCTCCGGACGATCTCAAACAGTTCCAAGAGCTGTTTTACGAGGGTGGCCTTCACGCAAGGCATCCAGACAGCAAAGGTGCAAGAGAAACACCATAAGCTCCTCAAAAATCTGAGACCTCCGGCCTCCTCCAAAATAGCAATACCGCTTGATGCCGCAATCTTGGAGTCTGCCACTATGATATGGCAGACTCCTGCGACTGTTCCGCCTGTCCACAAGAGAGCGGAAAAAAAAAAAAATACTTCGTGCCGACAAAGGGCATGGAGTTCCTGTTCAGCCACCCACAACCAAATTCCTTGGTGGTAGAGTCGTCGCAACGTGGGGGAACAGACAAACATGCCAAAAAGCTAGAGCTGTTGGGCAGAAAGGTCTACTCCTCCTCCACTCTACTGTTGCGAATGGCAAATTACGCAGCGCATCTAGCGAACCATAATTTAGACAACCACATTAGGTTAACTTCCCTCATGGACTCGCTTCCAGAGGGCAAGAAACCAGTGCTCAAGGCCATCATGCAAGAAGGCTACGCGGCCTCGAGGACAGGAGTTCAGATCGCCCTGGATGTTGCGGACACAGCAGCACGCTCCACAGCTACGGCAGTGGTGATGCGAAGGGAGTCCTGGCTCCAGACTCCGGGTATACCGAGGGCCTGCAGACAAAGATTTAAGAGCCACACTTAGGACCCTGGGGATTTATACCCCTGCATACAGAAAGAAAAAGTACTACCCTCAACAAAGACGGTACCAGTACCAGCAACAGCGTCCCCAGTACCACAGGGGTTACGAGCAAGGGCGACATCAACAGCACCAGCAGTACAGAACTCCCAGGCGACGTTCCCAACAGAGCCGTGCGTCCTCGGGGCAGGGCCAAAGGCCACAAGTTTGAGACACAGATCCAGGGCTGCGCCATCACTACCATCGCACAAGGTCATCCGAGGTGGTTATTCCACCATCGCCTCTGACCATTCTATAACCAGTGGCAAAGGATCACCACAGACAAATGGGTGCTGGAGATCATAGCCACGGGGTACGCCATCCCCTTCCAGTCGCTCCCACCGCCATGACCTCCACCCAGGCCCCACCTCCAGGAGGCCTCCCACGTAGCGAGGCTCAAGCAGGAGGTAGACCATCTCATGCTCATAGGGGCAGTGGAAAGAGTGCCGGAGCAACTGCAAGGGAGAGGGTTCTACTCGAGGTACTTCCTCACGGGGAAAAAGACAGGAGGCGGGAGGTCCATCTTAGATTTTCGAGGCCTCAACCGGTACCTGCGCAAGCAACGCTTTCGGATGATCACAATCGCCTCCATCCTTATGGCACTAGACGATGGAGATTGGTTCGCAGCCCTCGACTTATAAGACGCGTATTTTCACATAACTATTCATCCGGCTCACCTACGATTCCTCTGGTTTTCATGGTAGGCAAAGAACATTTTCGATACAAGGTCCTACCGTTTGGCCTCTCCTCGGCCCCCAGAGTCTTCATCAAGACCTTGGCAGTGGTGTCAGCCTACTTGCACAGACGGGGTATTTATATTCCAGTATCTGGATGACTGCCTCCTCAAAGGGGCCTCGAAGGAGGAGGTACTACGCATGATATGCGTCACAGCAGGCACGTTCTCTTCGCTCAGCCTGGTTATCAATCTGACAAAATCACAGATAGACCCCACACAGGACATAGAGTTCGTAGGGGCACGCATAAATTCTATTACAGCGAGGGCGTATCTACCAGAGACTCGCTTTCGGGCCATCGGCTCCCTCGTGCAAGTCTTCACCTTCAGCCCTACGGTGCCGGTTCTGACGTGCTTACAGCTGCTGGGCCACATGGCAGCAGCGACGTTCGTAGAACAGAACGCCAGGTTACACATGCGCAGCATGCAGCACTGGCTGGCGAGCGTATACAAACCGGCAGCACACACTGTTCACAGGGTGGCGTCGCCCGCAACAGAGGTGCGCAAATCCCTGCAATGGTGGGTAAACCCCGAGAACCTGCTAACGGGGTACCCTTCCACCAACCACACATATTGGTTTTTCTTACTACAGATGCCTCCCTCATAGGGTGGGGAGCACACATGGGCGAAGAGGTGACGCAAGGGCTGTGGTCCTCCACGGAGCAGTCACTGCACAGAAATATACTGGAGCTCAGAGCAGCGTTCGACGCCTGCAGACACTTTCGAGACCATATACAAGGCAAAGTAGTCGGGATCAGTACAGACAATACCTCCACCATGTTTTATATAAATCGGCAAGGAGGAGCTCGGTCCCGTGCCTTATGTGCAGAAGCGGTCCGGTTGTGGAACTGCTGCATCGCCAACAATATAACCTTAAAAGCCTCGTACTTACCAGGCGCTCACAATGTGAAGGCAGACCAGCTGAGCAGGCGTTTCGCACTCACGCACGAGTGGCAGATCCGTCCCGATCTGCTGCAACCGATTTTTCACGCATGGGGTTTTTCCCCAGATAGACCTGTTCGCTACTCAGCACAACAAGAAGTGCCCACGATTCTGCTCCAGGGCAGGACTGGGACGGGGGTCCCTGAGGGATGCCTTCGCGATCTCATGGAGGGGCCCCCTGCTTTACGTTTTCCCTCCCACAGTGCTCATCCACAAAGTGTTGCAGAAAGCCAGGAGGGAAGGAGCCTGAATGATCCCGATAGTCCCAACGTGGGATCGACAGCAATGGTTCCCCCTACTCCTGCGCATGTCGGACCGGCCACCGATGCCCCTTCCGGTGGTGCCGGATCTGCTCACGCAAGCCCAGGGGTCCATAGTGCATCCGCACCCCCAAGGCCTGCGACTACAAACGTGGTTAATCCATGGCTCAGCTCCCTAGAGAGCACATGTACGGAGGAAGTGCAGCAAGTCCTAGAAAGTAGCAGGAGGACTTCCACCAGGAAGACCTACAAGCAGAAATGGACTCGCTTTACGGCATGGTGTTCTACCAAACAGCTAGCCCCCCGTTCGGTGCCTATACCTGTAATATTAGAGTATTTACTGGACCTCAAGAGAGGAGGACTCTCACTATCCTCGTTTAAGGTCCACCTTGCCGCCATTTTGGCGTTCAGACACGAAGAGGAAGGGCACATGGTGTTCGCCCATCCCATGGTTACCAGGTTCCTCAAAGGGCTGGTAAACCTATACCCCCCTCGGAAACCGCTTCCACCTTCGTGGAACTTGGACCTGGTGCTTAATGCGAAAAGGGGACCACCGTTCGAGCCTTTGGCCACGGTTTCCCTTTGCCTCCTTATGATAAAGACGACCTTTCTTCTCGCAATCACGTCAGCTCGCAGGGTGAGCGAACTTGCGGCAGTTATGGCAACGCCACCCTGCACTGTTTTTCCAAGGAGGCGGTAACCATACGGCTGCATCCAGCCTTTGTTCCTAAAGTTTCTGTCTGAGTTTCATACTAACGAACCTATTGTTTACCCTCGTTTTATCCAAAGCCTCATAACTCTAACGAAGAGGCGCGCCTACACCTCCTGGACGTGAGGAGGCGCTAGCTTTCTATATAGACAGGACCAAGTCCTTCCGGAGAACGGATAGACTCCTAGTCTCTATCGCTCCCAAATCAAAAGGAGAATGTCTCTCTTCGCAGAGAATCTCGAAGCACATCGTATCTTGCATAAAAATGTGCTACAAACTCAAAAACACTCCTTTACTGGCCATGCCCAGGGCTCATTCCACTAGGGCGGTGGCAGCATCAACAGTCTTTTTTTCAAGGGCGTTGCGCTAAAAGACATTTGCAGAGTGGCGACCTGGTCATCCTGTGACACCTTCGCCAAACATTATGCCCTTCATAGGGTATTCCAAGAGGATACCCGTCTCTCGGCAGCGGTCCTCTCGGGGACAAGCTGCACATAATCCGATTACTCACCTCCTATCTTGGGTTACTGCTGGGTAGTCACCTAATGTGGAGCACCCACGGGGACACTCAAAGAAGAAAGAAAGGTTACTCACCGTAGTAACGGTGGTTCTTCGAGATGTGTCCCCGTGGGTGCTCCACTACCCGCCCATCCTCCCCGCTCCGGATCTCTGTTTAGTGTTTTGCAGGAGCATCCGAGGCGGTTGGTCAAGGAAGTGGCGAGGACCGGATCGCGCACGTTGCCGGGAGCGCGCGGGGGAGTGGTGCGCACCGGCGCATGCGCGGTCCGGCAGAAACTGCTTGGAAGATCCGATCTGCGGCGCCGGGCGAGCCCGACACCTAATGTGGAGCACCCACGGGGACGCATCTCGAAGAACCACCGTTACTACGGTGAGTAACCTTTCTTTTCCTTCCAAAGCAGCTCTAATTTTCCAGTTGCCCACAGCGTTCGGACGTTCCAATGGATAGCATATGTGTTAGGTGTAATTTGTTTTATACCTGTTGCCTAATTCATTTGATGGCTACAAGTCCTTGTGTTATGAGGAAGAGTAAATAAAACTTCCTTATTTATGGTCTTCATGCTAGTCATGATTCTGTAGGTTTCTATCATGTCCCCCCTTCTTTTCCAAGCTAAAAAAATCCCAATTTATTAATCTCTCTTAATATAGAAGTTGTTCCATACACTTAATGATTTTTGTTGCTCTTTTCTATACCTTTTTTCCAATTCCAATATATACTTTGGAGAGGGGACACCAACCTTTGCATGCATTATTCAGTATGTTGGGATACCGTAGATTTCTATAGTGGTAATATGATATTTTTTGTCTTATCTGTCTCTTCCCTCATGATTCCCAACATTCTATTAGCTTGTTTTATTCCCTCTGCACATTGCACAGTGACTCCAAGGTCTCTTTCTGTAGTAGCAATAGCTAATTTAGACATCATTGTTTTATAGATATAGTTGGGATTATGCTTTTTGACGTGCACTACTTTGCATGTATGAACATTTGAATATCATCCACCATTTTGTTGCCTAGTCACTATCTTGCATAATTTTGTATCATTTGCAAATTTTGCCATTTCACTGCTTCCCCACTGCTCATTTATGAGTGCTGAATAGTACTTGTCGTAGTACAGACTTCTATGGGACACTAGTATTTGCTCCTGTTCATTCTGAAAACTGATCATATACTCCTACCCTTTGTTTCTTATCTTTACCACTTACTGATCCCCGAGAGGCCCTTCCCTCTTTTTCTATGACAGCTTATTTTGCTTAAGAGGCTCTAGTGAGGCTTTCTGAAAAGCTAAGTCTGTTGGATCACCTTTGTCCAGAAAGAGACCACATTAAAGCCAGTACAGAGGATAAAATTTTTCAGGGCAATACTGGCTGCCAAGATGACCAATGCATCTCCTCCCAGGGACAGGTTCTAGGGTCTGGTAGATCTGATCATGGGTATCGCCCAGTTCACAAAAACAACAAGTAGTGGGAGCATGCTGTAGTCCTCATACTCTTCGTCTGTGTATACCTGTGATAGTGCATATAAACTAGGCAGTGTGAGGTACTGGGAAAGGTTATGATCCACTGAAGGTAATCTCTCTATCAATATATGTATGTTATTAACACATAAAGTTATGTCACTAAAACATACTGTAAATTGGGGATTTTGCCAGATACTAGCTCTACAGAGAGTACAAAGAGGAGAGTAACCAGTGCCCACGCGGCGGGTGGAGTTCAATAGCCATTTTTCCAGCAAGAGAGCTGCAATGCAATGACTCACCGGCATGAGGCCACACCTGGTCTTGTGCTCTCCAAGCACAGGGGACTGAGGGTATAAAACAGATTCTTCTTTGAGTGGTCCACTTGGGTGCTCCACAGTAGATGTTGGGCTCGCCCTGGCGCCACAGATTGGAGATCTCCAAGCTGTATCTCCTCGGATTGCATGTGTGTAGAAGCACGCTGGTCCTTCATGCGCTTTTGGTCACGTGCGCGATCCAGTCCACACCAGTTCCTCTCAACCACCAGCGGCTGCAGGCGGACTTTGCTTTGGCTCCATCTGGAAAGATAAAACCCTTTATTTGTTGCTAGTTTTTAAGAACTGTTTTTTAAAATCCTTTACTGTATATAGTTAGAAAAGAGAGAGAAAGAAGAGGGCGGCGGCGGGGGGAGCTCTGCCACCAGAGCTTTCTTATCTCTAGCTTAGCCCAGTTGTTAACACTTATCTACAGACCGTTTGTTGTTCTTAGTATTTGTTAAGGTTAAACTACGGTAAGTTATTTAAAAAAAAAAAAAAAAGATGTCTCCGGCAGGCTTCAAGAAGTGTGAGTCATGCCGTGAGGCTATGCCAGCCTCTGACGGCCACAGCAAATGCATTCCCTGTCTGGGCAAGGCCCATGTGCCTCAAAAGTGTCCTCATTGTTCTAAACTCACTGCTGCAGCAAGGAAGGACAGAGAAATGAGACTGAAGATGATTTTGTTTGATAAGGCTCTTCAGCCTGAGACAACCGAGCTGACTCCTCTGGAGGGCCCATCAGTGCCTCAGAAATGGAAAGCAACTTCTCTGACTTCGGGTCATACAAGAAGGAAAGCGTCTTCTGCTTGATCCTTGCTTGTACTGTCCACAAGCAGGACAAGCAAGGCACAGTGCTGGGATGCATCTATATCTAAAGGAGACGCAAAGCCCAGGGAACAAAAGACAGTGCCCAGGTCTCAGACTTCCAAAGACACGGCACCAAAGATCCCGCAGGCGTCTAAGTGGCAGGTGCCGGAGACTATGGCACTGAGACAAATAACCCCGGCACTGAGAGCATCGGAACCAGAGGCTCGGGAACACAGGCTTGTGGTGCCAAAGATCTCTGATTGTGCAGAACCCCAGACCTAAGCACAGAGCACACCAATCACAGAACTGGTGGCAGTGATAACCACACCAAAGCCTTTGGCACTGGTCATGGCACCATCTGTATCAGTACTGGCCCACCTAATTCACAAACCAAGCAAAGCATGTTCTAAGACACTGCACCGAAGCCCCTCCCTGGACCTCTTCATTATGCCATCCCCTTTGTCTCCAAGCTCTCCTCCAGAATCATACATACCGGAACAGCTTTGACACCACCATCGCCTTTCCTTAGGCTGCCTTCTCCACTTCTGGGGCCCCCTTCCCCCTGGCTCAGGCACTCTTCGCCAGACATTTTACAATCGCATTGGCTACAAGGATACCCCTACAGGGTATCCCCACCCCATCTGTATCATCTAGACAGTCTCACCTATCACATTCCTTCCACCATCATAGATTCAGGCAACACTCATATTCCAGATCCTCATTAGCAGGCTCATGTCCCTGCCACTATATACACGCGTACCACCAGGAGGACTATCACCAGCACCGATGTTACTCAAGGTCCAGGGATAGATCCCGCATCCATGCCCCTCATATAGACAGTCCTCATCTCCTTCTCCAAGGACACATCATCTCTTCCCCCAGAAGAGAGGGTCCGGAACCAGTTGTTCATTTTCTGCCCCCCTTGGAACACCTAGGGGAGCAAACGCAAGAAGTGTCTGAGGAACAGACAGAGACATATCAGACGGATGTCTCCTCATCCTCTCCGGATGAAGCGGTTGTCCTAGGAGATATCCCCTCCAGATGACCTTAAACAGTTTCAGGAACTGTTCAAAAGGGTTGCCCCATCTCAGGATATACAGGTGGTGGAAGTACAAGAGAGGCAGCACAAACTCCTTAAAAATCTGAGACCTCCTAAGACATCAAAGATAGCCATCCCATTGGATGAGGCCATCACAGAGGCTGCTACAAACATCTGGCAAACTCCAGCTTCTATTCCGCCAACCAATAAGGGGGCAGACAAAAAGTATTTTGTGCCATCAAAGGGAATGCTACGTATGGCCTATTGCTACGTATAGCTAATTATGCCGCACACCTTGCCAACCATAATTTTGATAATTATACAAAACTGATATCACTCATGGACTATCTTCCAGATAAGAAGCCAGTCCAAAAGGCTATAGCCCAAGAAGAGTATATGGCCTCACCTACAGGTGTCCAAATTGCACTGGATGTGGTGGACACAGTGGCACGTTCCACAGCCACTGCAGCGGTGATGCAGCGAGTATCCTGGCCGCAGACATGCGGCGTCCCTAAGGAATTATGAACAAAAGTTGAGGACTTTCCCTTTGATAGATCAAAACTGTTCGCTGAAACCGTGGGTGCAGTCCTCCACTCTGGCAAGGACTCGAGAACCATGTTAAGTATGCTGGGCATGTACAACCCTCCTTACAGGAGGAAGAGGTATTACCCGTACCAGCAATGCTATGCCTACCAACCTCAGTGCCCACAATACCAACGGGGTTATGATCTGAGGCGCCAACAGCATCAAAGACCGTCTAGGTGACATACCCAGCAAGGCTGTAACCCTGCACCACAGGCAACCAGGCAGCAAGTTCGACTAGTATGTTGAGGACTGTGACACCACACCCGTCACTGAGTGCCAACAGTACCCTCATCACCTGTTTCACCACTGCCTCAGACCATTCTCAGCAGTGGGAAACTATCACCACAGACAAATGGGTACTGGAAATTATTGCTGCGGGATACACCATCCCATTCCGCACACTACCACCAACAAAGCCCCCTACCTAGTCCCTCCTCACGAGACCTTGTTAAAACAAGAGGTCGAACACCTCACTTCCACAGGAGCAGTGGAGAGAGTCCTGGATGAGTTCTAGGGGAAGGGTTTCTATTCACATTACTTTCTCATGGAAAAGAAGACAGGAGGCTGGAGACAAATACTAGACTTACGGGCTCTCAATCATTAACTCTGCAAGCAGCGTTTCAAAATGGTCACTCTTACTTCTGTAGTTATAGCACTGGACGATGGGGACTGGTTCGCAGCCCTTGACTTACAAGATGCGTACTTCCACATAACCATTCATCCTGCACACAGGCGCTTTCTCCGTTTTACTTTGGGCACAGAACATTTCCATTACAAGGTTCTGCCCTTCGGCCTGTCTTCAGCACCTGGAGTCTTTACAAAGACACTCTCAGTAGTGTGGGCTTATCTGCATCATCAAGATGTCTTCATCTTCCCATACCTGAACAATTGCCTCTTAAAAGGCACCTCACGAGTAGATGCGTTACACATGATAGACATTACTACAAGGATGTTCCACTCCTTGGGCCTTATTATCAACTTCCAAAAATCGACAACAGAACCCACACAGGACATAGAGTTCATAGGAGTGCTCCTCGATTCCATCACGGCAAGAGTGTATCTACCTACTGTACGTTTTCATGCTATCCAGCCTCTGATACAGGTGCTGGTGTGCAGCCCCACAGTACTAACTGTATTAACTTGCCTGCAGCTGGTATAACTTGTACTAACAGTATTAACTTGCCTGCAGCTTCTGGGACACATGGCTGCCACCACATCTGTGGTGCAAAATGCCAGGCTGCACTTTCTTAACCTCCAGCACTGGCTGGCAACCATGTATGTACCAACAAAACCTACCACTCACAAGAAGGTATCACCCACAGCAGAGGTGCAAAAGTCACTGAGATGGTGGGCAGATCCCAAGAATCTGCTATCAGAGATCCCCTTTCACCAACTGCAAACTACAGTTTTTCTCATGATGGATGGCTTCTCACGTAGGCTGGGGAGCACATGTGGGAAACAGATCAGTGCATGGGCGATGGTACCACAGAGATAGCAGTGCACATAAATATGCTGGAACTAAGGGCAATGTTCAATGCGTGCAAGCACTTCCTACAATACCAACGACACAAAGTGGTCGGGGTCAATACTGACAATAGTTCCATGATGTATTATATCAGTCAGCAGGGCAGAGTCAGATCTCGCACGTTATGTGTGGAGGCTGTCTGCCTGTGGAACTGGTGCATTGCAAACGACATAATCCTGAGAGCCCCATACTTACCAGGCATCAGCAACACGAAGGCCGACCGGCTGAGCAGGCACTTTGCTCCTGGTCACGAATGGGAGATCTGTCCCGATCTGCTTCGATGTATCTTCAAAGATACATGGGGGGGTTTCCTCAAGTACGCCTGTTTGTGACTTGCCACAACAAGAAAGGCCCTCAATTTTGTTCCACAGCAGGCATCAGTCTGGGCTCATTGGAGGATGCTTTCCTTCTATAATGGAAGGGCTTTACACATTTCCTCCTCCAGTACTCATCCACAAGGTCCTGGTCCTGGAAAAGGCAAGGATGGAGAGGGCACGCTTGATACTTATAGCCCCCACGTGGGACCATCAACACTGGTTTCCCCTGCTACAACGTATGTCATGCTGTCAACTACTCCCTCTCCTGATTGTTCCGGATCTCCTCACACAGAACTGGGGACCCTGAAGCACCCTCAACCTTGAGCATTTCACCTCAAGGCATGGCTAATCCTTGGCTCAGCACCATGGAGACTTCATGTTCAGAAATGGTTAAAGAGGTCCTTGAATGCAGCTGATGGGCCTCTACCTGGAAGACTTACGTGTACAAGTGGAAGTGCTTTACTTCCTGGTGCATATCCAAGCAATTGATCCCCCTGGAGGTCGTAGTTCCCAGGATTTTGAATTATCTACTGGATCTAAAATAAGGGGGACTCTCCCTACAGTCACTAAAGGTCCACCTGGCAGCTATATTGGCCTTCCAGTACACAGTAGAAGCGTCAACTGTCTTCACCCATCCTATTACAGCAGGGTTCCTGAAGGGCCTCACAAATTTATACCCTCCTCAAAAGCCAATATCACTCACATGGAGCTTAGTTCTGCTTCTGGGCAAGCTGTCTAGGCCACCCTTCAAAACCCTAGCCACCGTTTCGCTTGGCCTACTTACCTTAAAAATGACATTTCTTCTCGCTATCACATATGCTTGTAGAGTAAGCGAGCTGGCTGTGGTAATGGCAACCCCACCCTATACAATTTTCTCCAAAGATGCGATAATACTATGTTTACATCCTGCATTCCTCCCAAAGATCTCCTCAGAGTTCCATATCAATGAGCCGATAATTCTACCATCCTTCTATCCTAAGCCACACACCTCGAATAGGGAAGTACAGCTTCATGCACTTGATGTGAGAAGGGCACTGGCCTTCTATATAGACAGAACAAAACCCTTCTTAGAAATGGATAGGCTGCTGGTGTCACTTGCACGCAGATCAAAAGCAGAAGGACTATCACCTCAAAGAATTTCAAATATTATCACATTCTGTATAAAGACATGCTGTTCATTCCATAAAACCCCTTTACCAACTCCGCCCAAGACTCACTCCACCAGAGCAATGGTGGCCTCGACAGCCTTCTTCAGAGGAGTCTCCTTGAAGGACATTTGCAGAGCAGCAACGTAGTTGTCCTATGACATGTTTGCCAAGCACTACATGATTCATCGGCTACTGGAGGAGGATCTGCGCCTACTGACAGCAGTCCTCTCAGGGGCAAGCTACACATAATCTGGTACCCACCTCCATGGTTTTGGGCCACTGCTTGGTAGTCACCTACTGTGGAGCAGCCACAGGGACTACTCAACGAAGAAAGAGAAGTTACTCACTTGCGTAGTAAGGATGGTTCTTCGAGATGTGTCCCCGTGGGTGCTCCACTACCCACCCATTCATCCCCACTTCGGAGTTCTGCTTTCTGTTTTTCAGAGGCACCTGAGGTGGTTGTTTCAAGGAACTGCCGTGGACTGGATCGTGCATGTGACCAAAAGTGCAGGAAGGACTAGCGCACTTCTACACATGAATGATCCAACAAGATACAGCTTGGAAATCTCTGATCTGCAGCTCCAGGGTGAGCCTGACACCTGCTCTGAAGTATCCATGGGGACGCATCTCGAAGAACCATCGTTATTGTACAAGTGAGTAACTTCTATATTCAGTGGCCACGTGGTTGATTTTCCTCTTTCACCCACTATACTGCAAGCAACAAGGACATGCTGAAGACTGCCACAGAAGGCACTGGCCCAGGTTTGAGGGGCAAACCTGAATACAGTGGAATGCAGTATCCAGTGAAATGAGAGAGACTGCTTGATTTAGTTGTTGCCCAGTCTAATAGGGTTAAGAGTTTAGACTATGTGTTTATATTTTATATTCTTTTGGTAACCACTCTGACTTTTTGCCTTGCATACATAGTCATTTAATTTCAATCTTTGTGGTCAACAAACTTCTTTTACAATTTGTTACCAGTGAGTTTGCCTGAAATATATGGTAAATTTGCTCAGAGGTTTTACAAAGGCTGGTGCGTATCCAAATTTCATTTATGGAAAGAAGAATCAATTAATAAATTAGATAGTATATTCCTGAGGTACAGTGCTGGAAATTGGGCAGATATGACTCTGATACCTTTCTCTCTGTGATTCATGAGTGGCTCTGGGAACAGTCATGCAGTCAAGTTGGGTGTGGGTCTGAGTACACTGTGCTGAGTGAGAACAGTACCTGGAGGCATTGCTTCTGGTCAATCGCAAGACACTGGGAGAGACAGCCCAGGCCAGAGAGAGTTAAGGGGATACAGCAGAGATCCTTTCACACATGGGATCCCATCACACACTCTCCTGGGAAGTTTAGTCTTCCATTTATAGCTGTTGTTAAAAAGCACTAAAAAGATCAAAAAATTGGATCATGTTTGACAAATCCACATGTTCACAAGTTTTGGTCATGGAACTACTGTGCTATAGCTAACATCTATGCCATCTTCACACTAGTGCTCATAGTGGATATGGAATTAAACTTGACTAAAATGATGAGCAAACATATTACTTTGCATTTATCCATGTGATAATCATTTAAAGCTTTGACCTCTTTAAAATACCCATTAGAATAGTAAATACACCTAATCAAAACAGTGAACTTTGATGCATTAGCTTCACTTAGCTTGCAGGCACAATTAGATAAAACTCCTGGAGGATTAAATGTTTCACAGTTAAGTATTTCCACCTTTTGCTTTCATTTGATGTTTACAAATTTAATATAGCTAGTGTTGGTCAATACAAACTACGAATACATTTTTAATTTTGGAGTTTCAGAAATGGTATTGGAATCCAACAGGTAAGGACAGTGCCACAAACAACCTCCTGCAATGCAGCCACCAACTTAATTAAATCGAAAGCTGAATTAAGGGTGAAAATTTCAGTCACAGTTATATCTGAAATGCCATTTGGAGTAGCATATTGGAACTTGCTATTTACAAATTGTCACCCATTCTGTCAGTACTCTAACACAACACACTTTGTTTACCCACTAATCCTAAAGTATTAACCCATTTTCTCTGGTAGACTACTGGATATCAAGAATGCATCCTGTAGTTAAATGGTGTGGGATGGATACAGAATGAAATCAGTTCACAAACCCCAAAAGTTCAAGACTTTAGGACAGACCCAACCATAAATGTAGCCAGCCTAAGGGTAAGTTTAAACTATGAAATAAAGTTGAATTATTAATGTTGACATTTTACCACTAGATGTTATAAAGTCAAAGTTTGGTGCATACACCTGTTCACAAAGTCGACTTAGTGTGTCTTCACTAAATCACCAAAGTTCAACTGCTGCAGCTATACACTGTGGGCACCTATCCCACAGTTCCTTCAGCTCTGTTGCATTCTGGGTTTTTTTGCCAGTGCATTATAGGAAAAAATGCCTCAAGTGGTTGTGGGCATGAGATGTCTTTTTCCCAGACTGCATTGCCCTCAGTCCCCCCCACCATTGAAAACAAATTGGCTGTTTGTCAGAGGTTTCTTTCCCCAATGAGAGAAATTGTTTGAGTCATCCACATTATGGAAAGAGGCAGCTTATACAAACGAGTTTTTTTCAAGAGAGTTTAAATTGACTTTAAATACAAGTGAAGAGAGACAGAGGCTGAAGGATCCAGGTTTCAACTGGAGAGAGAGAGAGAGAGAGAGAGAGAAATTTTTGAGTTGTCACCACACAGAAGTGAAGAATGGCCATTTTTCAGAAGTCTCTTCCCCCGGTGAAAATACACCAAATAGGAATGCTTCAGTAGCTGAAACCCACAAAACCCAAGTGGAATAAAGTGGTTCTTCGCAACCAGTTAAGGACTATGTATTATTTTCAAGGAAAGAAGGAAAAGTATGGAATGCCGGAAGGCATTGGTGTCTAGTGGCTAGCATGACTATAAAAGAAGAGAAGAAACAACAGAGAGCATTGGTTTCTTGTGGTTAGCATCACTTCACTCAGTGAAGGTACACAAAGCAGGAATCCATGTGACTAGTAAAACACTTGATATTATTTGAAAGGAAAGAAGATACAATGGAAAAGCAGTAGCTTAGTGTACCCGAAGGAGCCAGATTTGAAGCAGAGAGACAGACAGAAGTTTTGTGAGTCATCGCCACATAGAAGTGAAGAATGCTCTAAGGAGGTCATTGTACTGACAGCTCCAACATGAGGGGAGGGGACCATTAGAAGTAGTAGCTCCAGACCCATTATGAATCCTCAAGACTAAATAAAAGAGAAGAAAAAATCACAGAGGGCATTCGTGTCTAGGGGCTGCTGAAAGAAGCCATTACTACGTCAGAAGTAGTAGTGGCTCAAGAAAAGAAGGAAAAGTTAAGGAAGCATTAGAAGATAGAAAAGTTAAGGAAAGAATGAAGGGATTCCCTTGTCTCTTCTAATAAAGAAGGCCTAGCACCAGCAACTGCCTTCATGTGAGAGGGAAGGGAGAGAGAATTCACAAGCCTCTACTCCAACATTGGAAATCCTCCTCCGACCCACACAATTTGGGAAGAGAGCGTCAGTGTCAGTCTTATGTCCCTCGGTCCCATTGTTTCCATCCCAATGAGGGGTAAGCCTTATCAAGCAGCAAAGCCCTTCCTAGGACAGGACATGGCGTATCTGCAGTCATGGTCTGCACTGCCCAGCTGCTATATGATGTGGTGAGGTGGGGACTAGCCCACCGGCCACATGGTGCCTTGAGGAGGGAGCAGTGTCGAAAAATGCGAAGCAGAGAAAACAGGTTTCTTGGCCTCTTCTGCTAAACCCTGTGCAGGGAAGAAGCCCTCTCAAATGTTGAAACCCGGCATGGGATAGGGCACCACATTGTCTGCAGGCATGGTCCACACAGCCTGGCAGCCATGTGTTATGGGGGAAGCTTGCTTTTTCACCCAGCACTGCTGAGTGTCCCTGGTGTTTACTCAATGCAGATTCATCTACCCACGCAGAAATGAGATCCTGGCTCTCGTGATGGCTCCATTCTGGGGATTTTTTGTGATCCTGAAAAATCATGTTTATATGTGATCGCCACACTGGCCAGAAAGAAAATGAATTCAAATTGCCAGGTTTCCTATTACCTACTTCCTGCACATCTGGAGAACAGTGGAGGTGAAAGCGGACAGAATGGACACATTTGGGGCATTGTGGAATACGTCTGGAAACCAATAAAACTGATTTAAAGTAATGATGTTTCCACACTGGCATTAACTCAACCTTTATAAATCGAAGTTGACATTACACCCCTTGTGAGGGGTGGGGTGAGAAAGTCAACCTTAATGCCCCTTAAAATCAGCCTAATGGTATTTTCAGTGAAGACAGTCACACTGTAAAATTGTGTCTTAAAATTGACTATATGCTGTAGTGTAGACATAGCCTAAGTAAAATTAGAGATGCTGAAATGAGCTGGTATAGGTACGTCAGTGAGGAACAGATGAAGACTCGTGAAGAATTCTGCCTCACACCTGGACTAAATCCATATACCACTGCTGTTTTCCCAAATAGAGGTCATAGTATTTTTTCGCCCTGTCCTAATGAATCTTCTTCATGACTGCCTAAATTACTAGAAAGGGGGGCAAATCCCATATAGAAGGCACTTTCCCTGATGCAGAAGAAAAACATCCGATGTGGACTAACTGTTCTTTTCTTCCTATTATGGAATCCCACAGAAGTGACTGCAGTCACCACCCCCCGCTTTTTTTTTTTCTGACAACAGGATCTCTGGTTCCTAGGAAACCAGAACCAGGACGACCGGTAAAGCCACCTGTATCAGTGGGGGGTGGGAGGGAGCACCTGCAAATTCTGTATGGCTTCTACCATCCCTGTCAAAAATAAATTCTCCTGGGTGAGATTGCTGAGTTTGTGGCCCCTGAGCCTGAGTGCTTTGGTGTCCCCCTTAAACTGTTAAGCTGGACTTGGGTGGTCAGGCTTAGTGAGCACAGTTGGAGCTGGGAAGCAGATCCAGAACAGGGTCAAGGGCTGGAATTGGGTACCACCCAGAGACGCCAACTCAGTGGGTGTTCCAGGGCTGTGGCACCCATAGAAAAAAAATTAGTGGGTGCTTAGCTGTGCCTCACCTCCTCCCACTGCTGCATGTGCACACTGGCTATCTCGAGCTGCCATGAGTGAGGAGTATGTGCATGATCCAGCCCTCCTCAGTTCCTTTTCTACTGTCCTTGACTGAAGATGGATGCAGAGCAGTTCCTCTTCTTACCTGAAACAAACATCAGAAATCTTCAGTTAGCCTCCTGCTTTATCTCATATTTCTTAGTTACATCTTTTTATCTCTTTTTTTCCTAAAAAAACACAAACAAACAAAAAAAACAGCTGTCTTTTCGCTTCACAACAGTGGGCTCTACAGTGTTGAAGAGCTGTGGGCCCGCCTCCTGCATAGAATGCCTTGGGGAAAACCATAATGCCGCAGCATTCCTCAGAAGGCAAAATGTCATAATGCTTCCTTACCTAGACGACTGCCTGATCAAGGGTCCCAATTGTCACCAAGCTATCCTTATGATAAATATTACCAGGGAATGTTTTTCCTGACTTCACATCCCTAGAAACCTACAAGAGTCCATTTTAAGACCCACACAGACCATAGAGTTCATTGGAGCACTTCTATATTCAGTCATGACAAGCGCCTATCTACCGTTACACAGATTCCGAGTAATGTATGGTCTCCTCTGAATAATCAAGCAGGCTCCTCTCACCACGGTTTGGACCTGCCTCCTATTATTGGGGCACATGGCTGCCACAACATTCATAGTCCTATATGGGGAAAGGCAGAGCCTATATATGAAGGATGGGCCACCTAAACCAAAATGAAACTGGATTGCTGGCACATAAAATTAAAAAGGTCATAGAGCAGTTTGTAAAGATGGAGCATATGGTTTGAATAAAGACGTCCTTTCACAGAGAATCTACTGGCAGAGATTATGTATATCTTACTCAAGAGGGGAGGGTCAGAGATGATAAAATACAGGTAAGAATCTGATGAGAGAGAGTCCCATTCAGTTACACCACATAATGGCAGACAGCTACAAATAAGACTTTATATGTCAAAGTCTAAATAAGATGGGAGAACTAGAATGCCTCACATTAAATGACGATAATGATATAATAAGCATCACAGAAGCTTGGTAGAATGAGGATAATCAAAGGTACACACTAATACTAGATAAAAAAATTACTGTAGGGAAAGAATAGTTTGCATGGGTGTAGGAGAGTTACTATTTGTGAAAGAAAGCATCAAGCGAAGTAAAAATTTTGAAGTGAACCAAACTGTACTATAGCATTTCTGTGGTGAGTAGTTCCATGCTTGAATAACAAGTATGTAGCAGTAGGGATACAATATAGCCCACTGGACCATGATGGTGATAATGACTGTGAAATGCTCAGGAAGATTAGACAAATGACAAAAAATAAAAGCTCTGTAATAATGGAGGATTTCAAATATCCCCATATTGACTAGTATCGGAGGGGTAGCCATGTTAGTCTGGATCTGTAACAGGAACAAAGGGTCCTGTGGAACCTTATAGACTGACAGCAAAGTTTTGAGCATGAGCTTTCGTGAGCACAGACTCTGATGCATCTGATGAAGTGAGTCTGTGCTCACGAAAGCTCATGCTCAAAACTTTTCTGTTAGTCTGTAAGGTGCCACAGGACCCTTTGTTGCTGTTACATATTGACTTGTTATGTATCACCTAAGGGACAAAGGGCTGTGTCTACATGACCACCTTCCTTCGAAGGAAGGATGGTAATGAGGCTGTTCGGAGTTTACTAATGAAGTGCTGCCGTGCATAGGCAGCACTTCATAAGGCAAATCCCCCCCCGCAGCAACTCCAAAGTTTTAAACTTCGAAGTACCGGCGTGCGTCTAGCCATGGTGCTCCCGCTGGTACTTCGAAGTGCCGGGGCATCTTCTAAGTCCCCTTACTCCTAAAAATTACTCCTAAAAAGTAGTATTTTTAGGAGTAAGGGGACATAGTAGATACCCCAGCACTTTGAAGTACCGGCGGGAGCGCCACTTCTAGACGCGTGCCGGTACTTCGAAGTTTAAAACTTTGGAGTTGCTGCGGGGGAGGAATTTGCCTAATGAAGTGCTGCCTATGCATGGCAGCACTTCATTAGTAAACTCCAAACAGCCTCATTACCATCCTTCCTTCGAAGGAAGGTGGTAATGTAGACACAGCCAAGATGAAGTTGTTTGATATCTTAAAAAGACAGGTAGCTGTTCTGTAACTGGTGTTGTTGGAGATGTGTTGCTTCTGTCCATTCCGCAATAGGTGTGTGTGCTTGCCACTTGCACCAGTGCTGAAAGTTTTTCCCCTAGCAGTACCAGTACAGTGGCTCAAGTTCAAAAATGCGTCTAGGCAATGTTACTGCCATGAGGAAGGTTACTTTCCATGACAAATGTGGACCAAGAGTATGTGGGCCAGTGACTGAAATGGTGGGAGAGGCATGATTCTAGCCAGGTCTAGGTTCAAATCCATGGTGGGATGATCGATCTGACAGGAGGAAAGAGTCATTCCAGACCCTCATGGAACTTCCACGCATGGCTTGGGTGAAGACTATGTGGCTCTGCATTGGGAGGTGGAAGACACAAATGGCTGCCAGGTGCATTTTAACTGAAAAGTTCACCAAACTGTAGTTCTTCAAATAAATCAGGTAGTCTAAAAATGGATCAGATCCTGGCCTTCATCTGGGAGGTGCAGCAGTCTGCCACCCAAACCTGGCCCATTTAATTGTGTAACTTTGTTGGGTCAAGAGTTTCCTACTCTCTAGGAGAATCTTGCGAATGCCCACCAAGCAGGCCTGTTCCTCTGGGCTCAGCCATGCAGTGTCCATGCTGTGAGGTGGAGAAGTGCAAGGTTGGGGTGCAGGAGATGGCCATGGTACTGGGACAGGAGGTCTAGTTGGAATGGCAGCAGCCACAGGTGTGGTGGGAGACATATCAGGCTCCCAAACCAATAGGAGCTATCATAGTGAACGTGGCCTTGTTGTTGATTTTCTGCAGGACCTTGATGATGAGCAGAAATGGGCAAAATGCGTAGAGCAGATCTCCTGTCCATAACAAGAACTATGCATTTGATAGGGAGCCCACACCTAGGCCCTACCTGGAACAGAGCAGGGGGCAGAGGTGGTTCTGCCTGGTTGTGAACAAGTCCGCTTGAGGAATTCCATACCTCTTGAAGGCAATATGAGCGTCCTCCACATGCAGTGTCCACTCAAGGTAAGAAGTCTCAGCTCAAGTGGTCCATGAGAGAGTTTAGGGCTTCTGGGAGGCGATAAGCCTCCAGATGGATATTGTGTGTGACACAGAAATCCCTGTCAACATAAAACATCAAGACTGCGTTGTCCGTGAGGACTCTGATCACTTTGCCTATTAGGTGGGGGCAGAAGGCTTTGCACATGAGATGCACTTTCCTGAGTTCTTTGACATTGTTGTGCAAGTCCACCTCTTCTGGGGACCCAAATGTGTTGGGTCCAGCATCTTAAGGATGGGCTCCCCAGCCAAGGTACTGTTACTTGACAAGAAGAGGGCAATCGAGTATGTTCTCTGAAATTGTCCGCCACTGGAAGGATCATGGGTGGTTATGTCCTTGACCAGATGATCCCTGCGCTGCAAGAAGACTGAAGCCAGCCACGTTTGCAGGGGGACACATGGAATCTGGCATGTCCCATCACACAAGTGCATGCCACAGAATGTCAGAGTGTGAATTTGACATTTTAAAATTCAGTTAGTTTTTATGGGTTGGGCATTTGACTTAGCAGGGGTTGCAAAAACACTCGTCTTCAAGGTTGTTTGTATATTATTGGTGCAAAATTATGTCAGTGTGGTACAAGTTATAGGCACATCCTGAAGCTGCAAATCGAAAGCAGAGTGCATCTACCAATCAGAAAGTGTAGTGTGACACTGAAACCTCACACTGGTTTGTGGTTAGAAAATGCTTATTTTCAGTTTGGCAAACAAGTTCTGCTCACAGTTAGAACAATATTCTCTTGCCCTTCCTCAGCTGGGAGAAGGAAGAAGTCTGTAACATCAATTACAGACTGTTTTACTATAGTAACAAAATAAGCCAAAAAAAAAAGTTTTAAAAATAGAGTAGTTTAAATACAAGTTCTATTTTTCAAGTTACCCTGGATTTCCCCTAGCAGAACTGAAGGTGTAAAACAGAGGCTGTGATTTACATAAATGTTTGTCTTAGGGAAACTTCAGGGAAGCATACCGGCTTGCAGCTTAGTGGAGAAAACGAAAGGAGAGTATATACATATTTAGAAGGGTATTTATTTCTTGCTGCCTTATATTTGTTATTGTGGATGAGTTAAATAGAAGATTTTTCAATGTGGGCCCAGCTATTGCCAATGCAAGGAACTCCCTTAGAAACAGAGTGATTTTTGCATTTTTGTAGATCTGGCTTGGGACTATTGAATTTGGGATGCAAGCAGAGTGAAACTTACTTTATAGAGACAGAGAGATAGCCGTGTTAGACTGTATTCTATCAAAACAAAAAAGCAGTCATGTAGCACTTGAAAGACTAACAAAATAATTTATTAGATGTAGTTGCTGTCCCTGTTCAAACCACGTGTTACTGTGTTGAATTGGAATATGAATGTTAGTTCTGAGCATTCCCTCTGCAGAGGGTTGTTAAGTCCCTTTTCAGTAGGACACGAAATTTCAGGTCTTTAACAGAACGGCCCACTCCATTAAAGTGCTAGCTGGCAGGTTTGTATATTCAGAGATTTTTGATATGTGTTTTATGTCCACTCATTCTTTGTCAAAGAGTGTTTGCAGTCTGTACTATGTACATGGTGTGTAGACATTGTTGGTACATGATGGCATATGTGATGATAGTTGAGGAATGGGAGAATGTGTCCATGATTCTGTAATTAATATGGTTAGGTCCAGTGATAGTATCTCCAAAATAGATATGTGGAACAAGCTGGCAACAGGGCTTGTTGCAAGGAAAAGTTCCAGGATTAGTAGTATTGTGGTATAGCCTGTGGTAGCTAGTGAGAATCCTCATAAGGCTGGGAGGTTGTCCAAAGAAAAGAACAGGCCAGTCACCTAGGGCCTTCTGGAGTGTGGCATCATGATTTAGGATAGGTTGTAAGTCTTTAATGATGTGTTGCAGTGGTTTGAGTTGGGGGCTGTAGGTAATGACAAGTGGTGTTCTGTTATTGGCTTTTTGGGCCTATCTTGGAGTAGTTGGTTTCTGGGTATTCATCTGGCCGTGTCGATTTGTTTTTTCACTTCTCCCACTGGATAATTCAAGTTTATGAATGTTTGGTAGACATCTTGTTGTTTTCAGTCTGTCAGTAGGATGAGGGCAGATGTGATTGTATTGTGTTGTGTGTGCAGGATGGAAGCTCGAAGCACGTAGGTAAGTGTCGCGGTCAGTGGGTTTCTGGTAGAGAGTGGTATTGATCAGGCCATCAGTGATTGTACTGTAGTGTCCAGGAAATGTATCTCTCATGTGGAGTGGTCAAGGCATAAATTGATAGTGGAGTGCAGATTGTTAAAGTCTCTGTGGAATTCTTCTAGAGTCTCTTCACCATGGGTCCAAATAGTAAAGATGTCATCAGTGTATTGTAAGTAAAGGAGGAGTGACAGGGGACAAGAGCTGAGGAATCGTTGTTCCAAGTCAGCCATAAATATATTAGGATATTGTGGAGCCATGCAGGTGCCCATAACAGTGCCACTAATCTGGAGGTATAATCTGTCCCCAGATTGGAAATAATTGTGGGTGAGAACATCAGAGGTCAGACACCAGATTAGCTGTGGCAACGTCAGGGATGATATTCACAATTGCTTGTAGTCCATCTTCATGTGGAATATTAGCGTAGATAGCCTCTACATCTATGGTGGCAAGTATGGTATTGTCAGGAAGTTTTCTGATGATTTGTAATTTCCTCAGGAAGTCAGTGGTATCTCAGAAATAGCTGGGAGTGTTGATGGCGTAGGGTTTGAGGAGGGAGTCTGCATAGCTGGATAGTCTGGTAGTAAGGGCACCAATACCTGAAATGGTGGGGTGTCCAGGGTTTGCAGGTTTGTGTATTTTGGGAAGTAAATCCAGGTTGCGGCTCAGATGGGGTGTCTGAGTGAATAAGGTTCTGAGCAGAAGCAGGTAGTTCCTTAAGTAGATGGTGTAGTTTCTTTTGGAATTTCAAAGTGGGATCAGAGGAGAGAGGTCTGTAAAATGTGGTGTTGGACAGTTGTGTGGCTGCTTCCTGTTCATAATCTGACTCATTCATGATGATACCAGCACCCTTTTTGTCAGCTGGTTTGATTACAATGTCTGGGTTATTTTTGAGACTCTGGACAACATAGCATTCAACACAGTTGAGATTGTCTCTCATTTGGTGGTGTTTGTGTATAATGTCAGTCTGTGCATGGTTGTGGAAGCACTGAATGTAGAAATCCAGACTTCCACTATGGCCCTCGAGGGAGTCCACATAGAGTTCTTCTTTTGGTGTTGGTGTGGGGGTTGAGCAAGTCAGACTGCTGTTCATAGGTGTTTTGGAAGAATTTCTATAGACAGAGATGGTGAAAGAAGGCTTTGAGGTCCCCACAGAATTGTATTAGTTTGTGGAGGGAGTGGGGCAGAAAGAAAGACCCCAGGATAGGACAGACTCTTCTGCTGGGCTGAGTTTGTAGCTGTAAAGATTAACAGTATTGTTTGTTGAGCTGTGGTTATTGTATTTGTAGTATCCTGAGGTATCAAGTAATTCAGATAGTTTGTCCTTTATTTTTTGTATGCAGTGGAAGTGCCTTATTATTGATGAGAGTTTCAAGTTCAGACAGTTCATTCTTAATCTTTTTTTGGTTATTGTAAAGGATTTTGATGAAGTGGTTCCACAGTTTCTTTCAGTGTGTGTGGCGTAGATTCTCACTGTAGTCAGTGTAGTACAGTGATTGTAATGGGTTTTTCACTGTCAGTTCCTTGGGTACGATGTCCATTTTCTTGCATTTGGAGAGAAAGATGATGTCTGTCTGGACCCGGGCAAGTTTTTTCATGTAGTTGATGGATCTCTGTTCCAAATGGCTGAATGTAGTGCCTTGCATGTTGAATAGTGACAGAGAGATAGCAGTGTTAGTCTGTGTTCTATCAAAAAAAAAAAAAAAGCAGTCATGCAGCACTTTAAAGACTAATGAAATAGGAGCCACTTGATCAAAATCCTTTACAATAAACAAAAGAAGATTAAGAATGAACTCCCTGAACTTGAAACTCTCATCAGTAATCAGGCATCCACGCAAGATCACACAGAATGAAACTTCACCTATACTAGACAAGAAATCCATAAAACACACTTCCCAGGGTCTGTCTTTCTGTGGGGGTGTCAGCCGTCCTGACCCCAAGTTCATCATCCCATTCAAGTGACAGCAGCACGGAAGGTGACCTTCAGGGAAAGGAAAGAGATTGAACCACTGGCATTATGTTTTAAGGGTGGTTTTGTCATTACAGATAGAGCCACTGAGGACAAATGGGGTGTACAAGCGGGATGTGTGATGGCTTGGGACCCCTGGGATGCCACCTGAGATGTTTGAAATACTGCTGTGCCTACCTTCTCTGCCAGCTTTGGGCTTCCTTTTATCTGGTTGTGCTAAGTCAGTCTTTCAAGCCTTCTCCAGCAAAGTACACAGGAAAAGCCACAACCAGCAGTCACAGATCAGCTCTGGGAGGGCTAAGCTTGAGAAGTTTACTACAACACCCTTATATTCTCTCAAACCCCTTTGGCTACAGACCCAAATTTATACGAAATTCACTTCCTTGCTCAATGTGAAGGAAGGTGTGCACAGCATCTCATGCCCTTTCTGATTAGAAATTACATTAATTGGGTTATATTATAAACCAGAAATAAGTTTAACTCTGAAAAGGTGTATTTAGGTGGTTAGAGAGGTAGCAGAGAGACAAAAGATTACTAAGAAATTAATACAAAGCATGTAATCCAAGCTAGACTGACTAAGCAACTGGTTACAAATTTCTCATTTTATTTATTGTTTCAGAGATCCAATATCTCTTAGCCTGGGTCCAGCAGTTCTTCTCCCGCCTCCCCACCCTTCAGTTACAGGCCTTTTGTTTTCAGATGTTTTCAAATATTGCTTTGATGTGGAAAGGCAGAGGTAAAGCAAGCTGAAGACATTGTTTTTTTTCTTTGCCTTATATAGAATTTCCATAATGCAGGAAACCTTTGTGTGATTCCATCCCACCCATCCATCCATCCCTGCCCCATTGAACAGTTCATCAGTCCAAAATGCAGGTTAGTAACAGGTGAAAAGGTCACTTGACTCCATCATCAATGAGTCAATAATATTACTGAAACATCCACAGGAAGTCCAAGCTTATTCATAATCCATTGTTCTAGCTGCTGGTCCATCAGCCTTTTCTGGCTTTCCCATTGTAGTCCCTGAAATGTCAGCCATGGGAGTGACCCAAAGAAGCAAATATGAAATAAAGATTTGAAAGAACTCTTCTAGCACCCTGACCAGAAAGGCTGGACTGGATCCTGGAGCCTCCAGCAATAATCTTGGGACTGCCTCTGAAGTCTATAGGGGGGAGGATATAACACTAATGATGATAGAGAATAAGAGGTAACACATTTCTCATTCTCTCAAATGCAAAAAGGCCTTGCCTATTAGATGTACACATTAGTATTCCCTTTTCCAATAATGTAGCTGTCAAAGGTGGGCACCTGATGTCCAGTTGAATAGTTAAAATTGGTCTGAGGAGCCTCCAGAAACAAGAGTCAAGGACCAGAGGCTATGTCTATGCTACATGATAAAGTCAATTTTAAAGCAGCTAGCTTGATTTTACAATGTCACTGTCTTTGCTGTGAATGCCATTAGGTTGATTTTAGGAAGCACTAAGGTCAATATTATTACATCGAGCATGAGAGTCACCATAGCGCCAAGTTTGAATTTAAAAAGTCAAATAATGGTAGTGTGGAAACGGCTTTTATTTAAATGGACTTTATTGGCATCCAGAGGTGTCTCATATGTGTTCCACAATGTTCCATAGTTGTCTGCTTCGGCTGCTTCCATCTCCTCTGCAGTCCAGGTGCACAGGAAGTAGGTAACAGGAAGCCCATGAATTTGAATTTGGCATCAGGAAACCCAGGAAATTGAAGTGGGCACCGGGGCCAGTTTTGAATTCATTTCTTTATGATCAGCCCAGCGACTGCACCTAACTATGAAAAAGTAGTCCCAGCACATGGTGATGGCTTCTTCCCTTCACAGGATATAGCAAGAGAGGCTGAGATTTATTTTTTCACCGCTGGTGCCAGCACCCATCCCACACCACCACGTGGTGGCTAGGCTGTGGGGTCATGCTTTTATGAGAGGCCAATAAACTTCTTTTGTGTGGTTCACATTTGTGCAGGGGCAGCCTCCCCTCCCCCACGGACACCATGCAGTTGGGGGGTCTGTCCCCCAACCAACCACATCATGTGGCTAGGCCCCGACCTAATAAAAGCATGTGCCTACGGTACAGTGCAGACCATGCTTCCAGACAGCACCATGTCCTGGCTTGCATGCAGTAAAGGCTCCAAAGGCGGGATTTTTGGGGGCTAGCTGTTGCTGGGGGGAAGTCTTTTTGGGAGCTAGCTGTCGCTGCCGGGGAAGTTCAGTGCTTGCACCATGCTAAAAACATTCTTTCTGGGCTAGCACTTGATAGGCAACACGAGCCAGGAAGCTTGGTCTTTGATATGTTTCCTGTGGGGCAGCACACACCAGGGGGTTGGCAGAAAGCCCCTGAAGAAGGACCACGTCAGCTGGTCTCTCTGCTACAACCCTCTCCCATCAATGTATGTGGTGGGCGGCAGCCTCCACCAGAGAGAGCTCCTGAAGGGACCTGTCTTCCAAGGAACCATGTCAACTGGTCCCTCAACTTCCACCCACACCCTATAGAGTGAACCATCATACCAAAGCATGTTTTGGAATTTGGCTCCCTTTCAAGAAAGCACATTTTGTTTTCAGTAAACTGAGTTGTTTCCATTATTATTTGCAGTTCAATCAGTGGATCTAAAGCATGGGATTTTAAGCTGTATTAACAGTTAGGCCATAGCATTCTTTCAACCAGTAACTCTCGGGAAACTAAGGTATGTTTAAGTGAACACCCTTGCTTTTCCTCTAAAGCTTTAATAAATGATGGAAGAAGAATATCACAAGCTGTAATCTGTTCTCATAATATTCTCAGAGATGATATTTCATCTGCTTTTTATAAGATCTTTGATAATTCAGTTATAAAAGCAAGAGATTTCAGTTAATTTGGCGATCTTTGTTGATGTTTTCTTTCCAATCTTCATTTCTTTTGGCAAATTGCTTGTCAAATGACTTTCTTAGACAGGTCATACCATACTGTGGTTTCGAGGGGGGGAAGTAGCTGAGGGACCAGTTGACATGCATAGTCACCTGACTGATCTCAGAGCATAGATACATTGTGATTCCCTGCTTTTCCTTCTTTTCTTCTGTAAAAATGGTCGTTTGCTTTCCACAGGAAGGAAATGAGGACAATGCAGGGTGGAAAGATGAAATCACATACCCACAACCAGTTGTGGGGCATTTTTTCCCATATTGCACCAGAGAAAAAAATCCAAAATGCTATGGTGCTGAGGGAACCATGGGATAGGTGCCCACAATGCACTGCTGCAACAGTTTCTCTTTGGCCATTTATTGTGGCAGCACTAACTCGACTTTGTGGGGAGATGGGGATACTGAAATTTGAATTTATAAAATCCAGCATTACAAAATCAAATTTAATAAAATCGAATTTATTTCATAGTGTAGATGTAGCAAGAGTCGAAGTAAGGAGTCAACAACCAGAGTCAATGTTTGTTGCCAGGAGCTGGATCTGGGTGTCCAAATTAGGACCCTGGATTGAGGAAGGGAATATGGGGCTGGAGCAGGACAGGCACAAGGCAGGGACAAGCGCAGTCACAACTGTAGGCAGAATTGTTGAGCTGCCGGCTGTCGCTGCTGAGCTCAAAGGCAGCCCTATTGGCTCTCTTCAGCCAATCAGGCAGGTCAGACAATCAAGTAGTCCTATCGGCACATACCATCTGTGTTCATTAATCAGCCTGGACTCTGGCCTGGCTAGTCCTTAGGCTCAGCTGGAGGTGCTCAGTCCTGACACTAGAGAGCATAGCATTTTAAGTGTGTGCATCATATACCCCTGAGGTTACCATGTACCTGATGATACGCTGCCAAAGATGTAGGAGAGCTTCTCATGTACCATTATGCAGAGGCCAGTGCAAAAGTGGAGGAGTAGGTCTGTCACACCTAAATCCAGATTTAGGGAGACAGACAGTGTAAAGTTGAGAAGAGCACTCAATATAGTAATATTTTCACTAGTCCATCAGAACAGAGAATTTGCTTGGATAGCAATGTAATCCAAGATTGTGTTGGGAGTTTCTCTTTCATTTGCAAGCTACACATACAGTAGGGGTTCTCTCTCTTTTTTCCATATTACAGAAAACTATTCAAGGGTGGTTTGTACAACAGAAGATGGTTTATCCAGTCATACAGCAGGGCAAGCCAGCTCTTAAGGTCAACCATCATATGTTTAAATCCTGAATTCTTGTCTTGCATGTACAGTCCTCCCAGTGGGTGCAGTTACAAGGCATAGCCTATTTCACTTCACATGTGGCCGTAAGCTATACCATTATGAGCATTTTTATAGTGGTATAACTGTACTCATGTTAGGGGTATTTCAGTTAAAAAAAAATCACATAACGACATAGTGATATTGATACAAAGCCTGTGTGTAGACCCAGCCTAATTCATTTGGCTCCTCTAAATAATGGCTCCCCGGACAACTTCCTAGCCTGCTTGGGTTGCACCTCATTGAGTGTGACTGGGATAACATTTGTAAAGACAGCCGTGAATTTCATAAGCTATGTTAAGAGAAACCTGCAAGGCACCCCATAGCTCAGAGCAGCAAAATGCTAGCCTTGCCCCTGACTTCTGACAGACTGGCAGACTTGTTTTTGTTCCTCTGCAGTGTTGTAAAAAATCAACACCAAAAAAACAAACCCCCAAGAACAGGTGCGAGATCAGATGGTGCTAGCCAGCATATGCTTAATCACAAAACAACCCCCACATACATAGTAACCTTCAAGCTGATTTTTACTGTTGTGAAGAGGGGGAAGAAAGGAAACATTAGCTCCCTTTATCTTTAAGTTTTTTCTCATTCACTATGTTTTCACCTCTTTTATTTATGTACCCAGGTACTATAAAACAGGATTTGGAATTCTGTGTGTTTTGTATTGGTACAACCTGCATTACCTACACTACATATCATTTGTCTAGTGGGATTTCATTCCACAAATGTCATAAAATACCCTGAGAAACAAGGTGGGTTAGTTACTATCCTTCATTGGACCAACTTCTGTGGGGAGAGAAACAAGCTTTCAAGCTTACACAGAGCTCTTCTTCAAAACTTATTCTTGCCAACAGAGGTTGGTCCAGTAAGAAATGTTACCTTGCCTGCTTTGTCTCTCCAATATCGTGGGATGAATAAGGCTACAACAACACTGCATTAAATAGCCTGAAATAGCATCACTATTATGGCTCACAGGAGCTGTGTCTACACGTGCACGCTACTTCGAAGTAGCGGCACTAACTTCGAAATAGCACCCGTCGAGGCTACACGCGTCGGGCGCTATTTCGAAGTTAACTTCGACGTTAGGCGGCGAGGCGGCGAGACGTCGAAGTCGCTAATCTCATGAGGGGATCGGAATAGCGCCCTACTTCGACGTTCAACGTCGAAGTAGGGACCGTGTAGACGATCCACGTCCCGCAACGTCGAAATTGTGGGGTCCTCCATGGCAGCCATCAGCTGGGGGGTTGAGAGACGCTGTCTCTCCAGCCCGTGCGGGGCTCTATGGTCACCGTGTGCAGCAGCCCTTAGCCCAGGGCTTCTGGCTGCTGCTGCTGCTGCAGCGGGGGATTCATGCTGCATGCACAGGGTCTGCAACTCGTTGTCGGCTCTGTGTATCTTGTGCTGTTTAGTGCAAGTGTGTCTGGGAGGGGCCCTTTAAGGGAGCGGCTGGCTGTTGAGTCCGCCCTGTGATCCTGTCTGCAGCTGTGCCTGGCACCCTTATTTCAATGTGTGCTACTGTGGCGTGTAGACGTTCCCTCGCTGCACCTATTTCGATGTGGTGCTGCGCAACGTCGATGTTGAACATCGACGTTGCCAGCCCTGGAGGACGTGTAGACGTTATTCATCGAAATAGCCTATTTTGATGTCGCCACATCGAAATAGGCTACTTCGATGTAGGCTTCACGTGTAGACGTAGCCAGGGAGAGTAAAAAAAGATCAGAATAGCACACATAACAACTAAGTAAATAAATTCAGCTAAAATAAAAAGATGATTCAAGCTTTGCAACTTCAGTAATTGGTACTCTGAATTCCTTCCTTCTTGCTCAGGATTATTATGTTTAATATGACACTAGTTTAAATAGATAAGGTTGCAGATTCAGAGCCCTTCTCATTGTTTAAACTGGGCTGAAAACAGTGGACCAACTGCATGTCCTGATGTAACTCCACCAAGAATGAATTTGGTACATTCTCTCAGGTTTATAGCACAAAGAATATAGAAGCATGCTTAAGAATCAACAAGAACTATAAAGAGTATAAGATAAATTATACTCAGATCGCTTTTTTAGACTTGGGCATGCGGTACAAGAAAGCTTATTAATAATACCACTGTTTGTATGTATACAGCACATTTGATCCAAAGGCATTTCATAATCATTAATGAGCTCAAGCTCACAAGATCCCTGAAGTAGATCAGTGGTTAATAGAAGAGGGAAATAAGACACTCATACAGTCTGAGGATTTTAGGTCAAGGTCCCACAGGAAGTCTAGGACAAAGCCAGGTATAGAACACTGGCATCTGCCACTCCTGTGTGTTAGCCATGGAATGATGACTCAAACTTGCATTCCATGTATTCCTTCTACTTGGGTTTGGCATGGGTGGAGGTGTTTACCTTCTGGCAGGCAAGCTTATTTAGCAGAAATCCAGAACTGTCGTGCAGCTTTGTTCTTTTGCCCTCCAATAAGCTTCTCTCTACTATGTCTTACTTTTTGTCAATCATGGTTATATTTTTTTTAGAAGCTGACAAAAGATTAAACTTTTCTGGATCCTGGCCTTTTTCTCCTGCCATGACCAGAATCTTCTTGCAGTTAACACAGGCAATCTAGACTCCGGCTTCAGGGCTTTCTTACACACTTTTTCATGCTATTGTGACGAGCACTTCCAAAAGCTGTAGCGATGCTAAACTTCTACTAGAAGCTTACAGTGAATCCCCTAAGAACTGTCCCTTATGTTGTCCAGGCTCCTTGCACTAGCCAAAGCACTGAAATCTTTGATATTTCTATCTAAGTTGGGTCTGTTTGGATGGGAGGTCAGTCCCAGAAAAGAAGGTATCAGCCAAAGAATTTTCTAGCAAATTATCCCTTTCTGTTGAGTAGCCCCTGTGGGTGTTCCACTTAGTTGTCAGCACATCCTGGTGCCGGAGATCAGAATGCTTTTAGAACAGTGCCCCCTTCCAACCGTGCCACACGTGTGCACTGGCCATCTTGAGCCACCACCGCTCTGAGGAGTGCATGCGCTGCATAGCCCTCCTCAGTTCCTTTTATACTGTCCTTGGTTGAAGACAGACGCGGAGCAGCTCTTCTCCTTACCTGAAAGACACGACAGAAATCCTTATCTACCCTCCTGCTTTACATCATAGTTTTTATAGTTACATCTTTTTACCTCAATTTTGTCTCCAAAAAAAAAATCGGCAACTGCTGTGGTGCCACAGTAGCAGCTCTCTTTTTTCTCTTTCCGATGCTGGGCTCTACAGTGAAGAACTGGAATTCATGTAGGGGTGCTATGCCCATATCTTACGGGCACGCCTCCTGTGCAGAATGTCTTGGGGAAACACATAGGCTATGTCTACACCACAAACATTTTTCAAAAGAAGTCCTTCTGGAAGATCTGTTCCAAAAGAATTTCTTTCAAAAGAGAGCATTGACACAGCCCTCCACTCTTTTGAAAGAACGGGCCAAGGATCGAAAAATCAGGTGCCATGAAGACTTCTCATTAGAAGAAAAGAGCCTGCAGAGTGCTCACATACGTTTTCTCTCAAAAGAAGGCTGTCTTCCTGAAACAGGCATGGAAGGATGCTTTCAAAAGGAGCACTGCATTCTTTTGATTTAATTTCGGGAGGACACTTTTTGTGTGTAGACACTCTACTGGATATTGTGAAAGAGCCCCTTCAAAAGAACTTGCTCATGTAAATATGGCTATAATGCCCACAAGTTTCTCCATTGCCTGGGTATGCGGGCAAGGGCAGAGGAAAAAAGGGGAAGTGCAACTAAAGGCACTACTCTGGCAAAAGTCCCTATCATTCAGGGACAAGCCAAGCAACACCTGGATGCAGCAAAAGCCCTCAAATAGGGTGGTTATATTGCCCCACAAAGGTTCCGAAGCTATGGGAGCTTCACTGGCACACTCTCTATCCACGTTGCCTGGAGCCTCACATTGCCCAGTGCCGCCTGTACTGGGTGCTGTGGAGAGAGGCAGGTCCTCCTCAGCTAAAAGATCTGAGGGAGAGACCAGGCGAGCCACATCAGTGGGCACCACTGAGGCATCAGCTTCTGAAAAGGTACACATGCCTCCACTGGCAACACCTACCACCTCTGCTGCTGTGCTAGAACTACCTGCACAACATAGGAAAGCGCAGCAAAAATCATGGCAACTCCAAAAATCCCCACAAACGTACACAATACCATTAACTTCTTCACCACACTCCAGGGGACAAAGGCATACTAGCTCCTCACAGAATGCCCTGTGCTCTCCTTCACCACCTTCACCTATGTCTGACTGAGGTAGCAAGCATTCATCAGTCCATTCACCTCCTTCCTGGCATTCATACAGAGATCAGCCTTTTCAGCCTCACCCTGTCTGGGCCAACCAGCTGTGGCTGGTCCCCACACACCAGCTTCCACCACACTGGGGCCCATGGGATGCATAGCATGCATACCATGCACACTCATCTCATACTCATCACTCCTCAACGTCAATACGTGCCCAGGCACCCTCCTGCAATTTCAGCACCTTCCTCACCTGCCAGTCTGCCTTCTGTAATTTCCCAAGTGGCTTCTAATGCAATTGAGGAATTACTTCAGTCAGACTCCGAAGGGTCATTCCGGGGTCCCAGATCTAAGCAGGCTGAGGCGGTGTTTCACATATCCCTCTCTCCTCCTACTGACAGTCTGAAGCCATTTCAAGAGCTGTTCAAATGGGTAGCCCAATCCCAGTATATTACCCTGCAAGAGGTGCAGAATAAGCAGTATTGACTGCTTACAATATTACAACCATCTGCGCCTTCGAAAATAGCACTGCCTATTAATGAGGCTCTTTGGAAAAATCCAGCTTCTATCCTGCCCACAAATTGTAGGGCAGATAGAAAATATTTTGTACCATCAAAGAACATGGATTTTCTTTTCTCACGTCCACAACCAAACTCCCTTACTGTGGATTCTGTTTATCATAATTCAAAACCCCACAGTTTAATTCTATATCAACAGATAAAGAGCGTAAGCAGTTAGATTCTCTTGTCCACAGAGTTTACTCCTCAGCTACACTGCAGTTTTGCATCACTAACTATACTGCTCTTCTAGCAAATTATGATCATGTGAATTATAACAAACTACAGAATTTAGTTCAGGACCTACTGGGTAATAAACACCTTCTCCTGCAGTCTGTTATTAAAGAGGGCCAGTTGATTGCTAAGACTGCCCTCCAGGCAGCCATAGATATGGCTGACAAGGCTGCTAGAGCCACAGTCACTGCAATAGTTATGTGCAGGGTGGCATGGCTATAATCATGTGGCATTCCACGTGAAATCCAAGCAAAGGTGGAAGACCTCCACTTTGATAGGAGACGGTTATTCTCCAGTACTCCTGATGATATTTTACATTCCATGAAAGACTCCAGAGTGACACTGTGTGCATTGGAAGGTACTCCCCACCAACAAGAGGAGCAAGTACACTCCCTACCATAGATACAGGGATCATAACTATAACTATTATAGACAACAGGCTGAACGATAACAAGGCCAAGCATTGATCCAACAGGAGGAGGGCACAGCAGGGCCAGTCCTCAACAGCCCACCCTACTTCCCAAAAAACAACAAATTGGAGGGTTTGGTTGGGGGGTGGGGCGGTCTGAGCAACCACCCTGTAAGTCTAGTGCATCCTGTGGCTAACTTGCATCATTGTTTGAGGCCCTTTTGTCATCAATGGACTCAGATCACATTAGATAAACAGGTCTTAGAGATTATCGGAGAAGTCCACGCAATTCTTTTTACAACCACCTCCCCTCCCTCTGGCTCTTCAGGGACCCATCACATGAGCCCTTTCCTCAAGCAGAGGTGCAGAGATTGCTCACTCTAGGCGCAATAGAACCTGTCCCCAGCAAACACCACGGCAAGGGTTTCTATTCCAACTGTTTCCTTACAACCAAGAAATCAGGGGGATGGAGGCCTATCTTAGACCACAGGGAACTGAAAAGATTAATTCTCAACTCAAAGTTCAAGATGGTAACATTGCAAACTATCATTCCAGCACTAGATGAGGGGGATTGGTTCTCGGCCCCTGACCTCTAGGACGGATACTTCCACCCATTCGACAGGAAATTCCTCAGATTTGTTGTGGGCTGAGATCATTACCAATATTGGGATCATTACCAATACAGTCCCTTTCAGGCTTTCCATGGCCCCTAGAGTGCTTGCAAAGACACTCGCAGTGGTCACAGCATTCCTCAGAAGGCAAAATGTCATAATTTTTCCCTTACCTAGACAACTTCCTGATCAAGGGTCCCTCCTGTCGCCAAGCTGCCCTTATGATAAATACTACGAGGGAATGTTTTTCCTGACTTGGCCTCTTCATAAACCTGCAAAACTCCATTTTAGGACCCACACAGAGTATAGAGTTAATTGGAGCACTTCTAGATTCAGTCATGGCGAGTGCCTATCTGCTATTACGCAGATTCCAAGTAATCTATGCTTTCATCTGGATAGTCAAGCAAACTCCTCTCACCACAGGTTGGACCTGCCTCCAATTATTGGGGCACATGGCTGCCACAACATGCACAGTCCTATATGCAAGATTGCATATGCGCTGCCTGCAACATTGCCTCACTCGCAGTTGCACTCCATCTTGTCATGGGGAGACAAAGGGCCTCGCTCTTCCTCCATTGGTACTGCAGTCTCTAGAGTGGCGAACATCTCCAGCAAACCTCCTCACTGGCATACATTTCCACTGCCCAGATCCTTCTGTGACTATAGCAACAGATGCATCACTCATGGGCGGGGGGAACCCACTGTGGCACAACGTCAATACAAGGAATATGGACCCACCATGAGAGAGAAATCCATATCCATATCCTAGCGCTCAGGGCCATTCAAAAAGCTTGCACCCATTTTCTTCCTCTGGTAAGAGGAAAAACTATCCATGTCCTCAGGAGCAACACACCTGCTATGTTTTATATCAACTGACAGAAGGCGCCCAGTCACACTCTCTATGTGCCATAGCATTTAGATTTTGGAAGTGGTGCATCAGGAATCAGGTAACCCCAACAACTACATACATGCCGGGAGAAAAGAACATCGGGGCAGACAGACTGAGCAGGCATTTCTCAGACCAGCACAAATGGGCGATCAGTACCAACGTTCTCTTCTCCATTTTCGACAAATGGGGTTTCCCGACAACAGAACTGTTTGCAATACCTCACAGTCACAAATGTCACCGTTTAAGCTCTAGGGTGGGACTAGGAAAGAGGTCAGAAGGGGATACTTCCACAATTCACTGGACAGCCACCCTTCTCTCTGCCTTTCCTCTGATTCTATCCCACTCATCACCAGAGTGATCAACAAGGTCATTTAGGATTGGGCCACTGTAATATTAATGGACCCAGCCTGGCTCAGACAACCTTGGTTTCCTTACCTGCATTACCTATCCATAGATCACCTGATACCTCTTCCGATAGTGCCTAATCTCCTGACACAGCACCATGGCAGCACAATATCAAGACCCTGAAACTCACAGCATAGCTTCTCCGTGGTTCCAAAATGAAGAACTTACCTGTTTGAACAGAGTTAAACATATCCTCTAAAACGGCCATTGTCCGTCCATCAGAAGCACCTATAAAAAGAAGTGGGCATGCTTTCAACAGTGGTGTATGATGTGCAATTTACATTCAGATACCATCCCCTACTTACCTTGCTCGATTACCCCACGGACCTCAGCAATACGGGTAACTCTGTTAAATTAATCAGAATTCATCTGGGTGCGATTACAGCCTTCCATGAGTCAGAAGACACTTTTCTCTTTGCACCCCTCATGGTGAAGTTTTCCTAACAGTGTTACAAAAAGTGTGCCTAAATCTGTGCCCCCTGGTACCACCAGGGAACCTAAATTTAGTCTTAGATACACTTACAAAACCACCATTCGAACGTCTTGCCACAACATCCATCCAATATGTTTCTGTGCAGGTGGCTTTCCTGGTGTCCATAACATCCACCAGAAGGGTTGGGGAAATTGCAGCCCTCATGGTGGACCCACCTTTCACCATCTTCACCAAGGAAAAGGTAATATTTAGGCTGCACCCAAAGTTTCTCCCAAAGGTCATATCTGATTTTCACTTAAACGAGCATATATACTTACCTTCTTACTTTCCCAAATCTCACACCTCCTCTAAGAAGGCCATATTACACACACTCGATCCAAGACCTGCAATTGCATTTTACTTTGATAGAACTAAATCAATTGGAAAGTCAGACAGGCTCTTCATGGTGTGGTCAGGACCTTGTGCAGGAACAGCTGTTTCGGCACAAAGCCCATCCAAGTGGATTGAAGGTTCCATACAGACTGCATAGCAACTCAGAGGCAAACAGCCACCACAGACTATTAGAGCCCACTCCTCAAGGGCGATGGCTGCAACAACAGCCTTCCTCAGCAACATCCCTCTAGTTGACAGCTGTAGAGTGGCCACTTGCTCCTCACACCATATATGTGCACAACATTATGCTTTACAGAAAGGGCCAATACCTCCCACTGCTTCAGCTGATGCTGTTTTGCATCAATCCACATGAAGACTCCAATATCCAGTTCTTTCAAACAAATACTGCTATGGAGTTGCTTAAGTGGAGCACCTGCGGGGACTACTCGACAGAGAAGAAAAAGTTACTCTCTTTTACGCAGCAATAATGGTTCCCTGAGTTGTGTCCCTGCAGGTGCTCCATGACCCTCCAGTCCTTCCCTCTGCTTGGGGTCTATAAGAACTTCTTGCAGAAAAGGAACAGAGGAGGACTGGGCTGCGTGTGCGCTCCTCTGAGTGTCGCTGGCTCAAGATGGCCAGTGCGCATGCGCGGCACAGAGGGGTGGGGGCACTGCTCTGAAAGCATTCCGATCTCTGGTGCTGGGGCATACCAACACCTAAGTGGAGCGTCCTCAGGGATACATCTCAAAGAACCATTGTTACTGCACTATAGTGAGTAACTTCTCCCTTTCTGGCTGCACCATTAAAATGGCAGTAGTGTGGTTTAATATGTGACTTCAGTGCCTAAACACAACACAGTCTTTAGTCTGTTTATAATAAGTGTGGAAGGTAGATGTGCAGTAGGAATGCTGCAACACACCCACTTTTGCATGCAACATCCTGGCCCTGCATCCTGTTGCCAATGGTCCCCACCTCCAGGAGCGCTGCTGCTGGCCTGTGGTCCAGATATGAACAATAAAATTAGTGTAAATCTATGTAGGTGTAATCCGCTTTTGGAAGCCAGCAAAGTTAGCAAAGTGTTCCTCTTAAACAATAAAAATGTATTTTCCTAAAGTTAGGAATATATGATATTTTTCATTGTCCAAAAATCACTCTCAGCCCACTGTATTTCAGTGCAGTTAAATGATGAATCCCTATTTTTATGTCTCCAAGAGTTCCACTTTGTAGCTTTCAAATGTTCACAAGTAGAGAGGTGAGTGAAAATACCAGCCCCAAAGTTACTTGTTTGTTGCCTGTGATAGTGATACACTTCTGATTCATTTCTGTTACACGGCTACTCAATACCACAGCCTTAATTTGCAGATGAGAGTAATTTACTTTTCCAAGATAGATGGAAGTTAATATTCTTGTCAGCATTGCTGGTTGTGGTAGTCAGATATCACTGGTGTGGTCTCCTGTCACATCTGCTGCTCTGTCAATGATGATAGTCATATGGCTATGTGTTTGGCCCCTGTGTGTGTCATGCTGGCTTGCACAATTAGTTAACATTGCAGACTCTGAGAGAGCTCCCTGAAGACCACCAGATCAGATAAGGATCAAAGGCGTCCAAGCCAGGTTTGAAGTTAAACAAAGTACAGTAATAGTTGTCAGCAGACTCTACTGAATGACTGCACAGATGTAACTCCCAGCAATGGTGTCACCTCAGTCAAGGACAGTATAATTCATTGTCCCCTAGGCTGAACCAAGACAACTCTTTGGGATTCACTTTTATATACAGGTACAAATAAGTTTCATAGCACATCTGATGTATCAGGTTGCTATCTTCTGACTTAACTAGATCCACCCATTACTTTGTACATGGTGGTTTACTCAAAAGTGCTATCCATCATGCTGTCATCCTAACTCTCCACATGGGTCACTATTGTTCTTGTTATCTATAGGGATTATTCCAGTATTGGGGATATTCTGGTACTAACTTGAATGTATGTATCCCTCATGCTGTCAGTTCAGACCCTGTCCTGAATATGAGTTGGGTTTGTGGGGAGTGTTTGGTACTAAGATACTTCTTCATGAGTTGTTGTGTTACCCTTCTGGAATGTGCTCCCAGTCTATGCCTAGTACCTTTTAGTGTTTTTATACCATTCAACCTGTTTGTGCCAGATACCATTGGCAAAGCCTACCTCTTGCTCATAGCTTAGCTTTAGCATGCTCTTGCCCATAGTGACTTAGCCTTTAGGCCTCATAGCAGGCCAGTGATACATGGGCTTATGTTTCAGGCCCTTATCTAACTACAGTGATGGCCAAAGTTGAGAACTAGAAATCCCAGAATGATCTGTAGGAATTTCCACACTTCACTGGGGAAAGTAGTTGTATAAATGGATTGTGTTCAGTGAATTTTCAGTTGCCAAGGGGCAACAAAGACTGAAACTGCATTGGGTTAATTCCTTGAGCGTCCATCCACCAATTGTAGTTGCATCGGATATTACAGTATTTTACACAAATTTTAAACAGATGCTCCTTTTACAGTTAAAAGAATAAAACAAAAAAACTCTTTTGAGAAGAATCTATAAATGCTTCAATTTTAAAAGACATATGTTTAAAAGACATATATTATAAAGACCACAGTACAACTACATGTGTAATGCAAGCATGTACGGCTACTGTACACAATACGGACTGAATGGTTTGCAATTATGAAAGGAGGCATTTTGTACATTCTGCAAAATCAAGCATTACTGTGTAGAATTTGAGAAAATGCAAAAAGGTGATGAAGCCTGGTGCCAGGAGGACTTCTTTCAACATTTTTTTCAGAGCTTGGAATCTTCCACATAAATAACCTGCCACAGAATGTAAGAATGAAGCACCACAAGACAGTGAACAAGTCAGAAAATTTCAACCTGAAAGGAAAGAAAAAAAAAAAACTTGAAAAATTGAGCTTGAGTTGAAAAATCTTAGAAAATTGAGCTGAGAATCCAATTGTAAACCATAATGGCTGGTTTTGGGTGACTGTTATTTTGCATTTGTATATCGCATACTCTTATAGTGGGTGTGAATAGAATAGAAATGCAAAAGATGCCAGCTCGTACTTTGCCCCACCTCTCATTCTCCTGATGAACAAAAAAGTAGAAAGCGAGGAGGCTCTGATCCTGTGGAAAAGAAGGAAGGTTTAGCAGCAATCCTTGTGCTCCCTGGAGAGCGGAGGTTCCACACCTAAATTTGCCCAGACACCACTGTAATATTAAAGTATTTCCCTAAGCAAAGGCCCCTCCTGACTAGCAGCAATATATACCCCAAAGAGGGTAGGGAGAAACAAGAGGGTTGTAGGGCTCTCTCTTTAGAGCCTGCAAGCTCAGAGAGCATGTGCTCCAGCCTCTGAGTATGGCAACAAATCTGTACTGTAGGGGACACTTTACCTGCCTGTGACACAATACATTCCAGAACTACACTTGGGGCAGTGCTGTTCCCCCAGAGCTGAGCTGAACTGAGCCTTCATGGTATAGCTGATCCCATAAAGTTGTATGTTGTATGGGAAAGGTTTTTCACTTCTATAACGAAAACAAAGTAGGGTATATGAACCCAGGACTCTCCTTTTGTTTCTGACTGCCCGTGACCAAACCTGATGAGTCATTTAGCTGCACTAACAGAATCATTGTTCAGTAATGTTACCGTGGACGCGTTCCCTAAGGTAAAGCCTCTTTACTGCTACAGTAAACTCTTTCATATCCGGCAGCCCCAGGACTGGAATGTTGCCAGATGTTCATATATTCTGGGTAATGGAGAGGTTTACCTAGAAATGCACAAACTAAAGAAAAACAAGATTAGATATTAAGAAACAAACAAAAGTGTATCGAGAGGACTTTATTTGCCAACAACAGTAGTATTGTACACTGTAAACCTATACTGTATTTGCTGTATTTATTTTTTACTTTCATTATACTGTACTTAGGGAAAATTTAACTAATATTTACTTACAGATAAAATGCCAGTTATTTGAGACTTATGGATAATAGAATGGCTGGATATGAAAGAGTTAACTATATTAAAAATGATATTATAGCTCAGTCAGAATAGAAACATCTTCCAACATAATTGGATATTTTATTATATTTTTAATTTTATTCAGAATCATACATATGCATTGCTCTTTAAAACAAATAAAAGGTGTGATCCCAGCTCCAAAGAGCTTGCAGTCCAGTCATGCCTTTGAGCTTTTCTTGATCACACAGTTCCTTACATTTTTTACTTTGTGCATATGAATGACCTCCCAAAATTAATTTAAAAATGGAAGAGCTGTGAAAAATCTCTTCAAAAATGTGTAACTCATACTTATCTCTAGTGAATATGTGGTGTTCCTATTTTTAATATACATTCTAATCACACACATTGACAGCCATATACCATTTCTCTAAGATGGTGCTGGAGGACTTCTGCCTCAGGGGAAGTAAAAAGAGACACAGAACTCTAAAAGTGTCATTGTCTTGTCAAGTTGCCTCATTGCAATGAAAGATCAATACCGAGCAACACCAAACTGGGGTTTTTCAGTAAGTGGACTACAGAACCAATGGAGTGAAATGCTGCTGCTTTTCAGCGTATTTTTGCTGTATGGGACTGAAACTCTCTTACTACAAGCATTAGATCCTGCACAATATCTACACATCCTGACTGTCATCAGCAGTCCAGCAGCGGAAGCAGAAGGTGATATTTGATCTGACAAAGGATAGCCAAGACCTGTTCAGAGCTAAGTTACAGCTGTGTATAAAGATGACTCTTAAAACCTATTTTGCAAAGCTGCCTCTACTTGCCGTGAATCACAAATCAAACTTACCAGGTGCCTGCGTTGGTTCTGGTACTCCTGCCCCTTATTAGGTGTAACAGAAGTTGATGAGCACTCATGCTTCCTTAGTAGAGATGGCGTGGAAGCTTGAATTAGGGTTATATCGATTTTAGCTGTGTAATTAATTTAGCTGGAACTGCATACCTTAATTCAACCTTCCGCTGTAGTGTAGATCTGCCCTTAGGTTGAGCTCAGGAAACTCTGCAGTCCATCGTGCCATATACATTTTCCATTATTGCCAACCATGGGCCAGGGTGGAGAAATGCCCAAGTGTGGAATGTGCTGTGTGCTCCCCCATAAGCTCCCCTAGGCTGTGTCTACACGTGCCCCAAACTTCGAAATGGCCATGCAAATGGCCATTTCGAAGTTTACTAATGAAGCGCTGAAATGCATATTCAGCGCTTCATTAGCATGCGGGCGGCAGCGGCGCTTCGAAATTGACGAGCCTTGCAGCCGCGCGGCGCGTCCAGACGGGGCTCCTTTTCGAAAGGATGCCACCTTCTTCGAAGTCCCCTTATTCCCATGAGCTCATGGGAATAAGGGGACTTCGAAGTAGGCGGGGCCCTTTCGAAAAGGAGCCCCGTCTGGACGTGCCGCGCGGCTGCAAGGCTCGTCAATTTCGAAGCGCCGCTGCCGCCCGCATGCTAATGAAGCGCTGAATATGCATTTCAGCACTTCATTAGTAAACTTCGAAATGGCCATTTGCATGGCCATTTCGAAGTTTGGGGCACGTGTAGACACAGCCCTAGTGTGTTTTCATTTCAGTTAATCTGTTGGCAGAGGGTGTGTGTGCCACAGCAACTTGCATTGTTACTGCAGCATGTGTAGGCTTTTCAGAGCAAAGACTGGGCCCTTTTAGGCAGAAAGAGAAATGTGGTAGAGTTGAGTCTTAAGCCTTATTTTGCTCAGCCAGTTACATCAAGTCCTATTCTGACCACTTATCCCTAAGAAAATACAGATGTTTTCTTAAACTTGCTAATTTTTCAGGCTTCATTTGCTTTACCATGCAAAATTAGAACCTCTGTGGGCACTTCAGTACTGTAACTTAAAAGCTTCTTTGTGGAAAATGGGGAGAGAATTTGAAAGCTCCTTTCAGTAGGCTGGTGGAAAGAATAGAGCACTCACACTGTTAAGGTACCTTCAAGGTGTTAAGAGCTGTACAAACCAAAGAAGGCACAGTTCCTGTTCTGAAGAGCCAACATGCCCTGTGGAAAGGATGCAGAATCCTCACTTCATGCACACAAATCTACTGAAAGGCAAAGAACTATTGGACAATTTGGGTGAGACATATAGTGCACTTCCACCTTCAGACTTTTCACCTTCCAAGATCTGGGTGTAGCAGCAATCAAAAATGAATCTGGCATGAGGTTAGGCAGAGTGTCCTCAACTGGGGCAGAGAAGACTTTGGCAACTATATTCTAAGAATGATCTTTACCTGCTGCTGTAGATTAGCTTGGACCAAGTCTTCATTTACCTTTTTGCCTCTCTTCTCTAAACAGTTCAGCTGGTGCTGTCAACGGAGACCTTCCTCTACCTGCTGCACCAAGTAGGCACTGCCAAGGGCAGAGATGATCAAGGCAAGCAGTGGAGTTGGAGTTTAAGGTTAGTGCGTTACCTCTGATGTCTCAGTGCTGCATCTCGGACCCCTTTGCTTGCAGCACTGGATGTTTTTAAAATATGAAACTGATAAAACAACTGAGGAAAAGAGAAGCGGCTCAGACAACTTACCAATCAAATACAGGTTTAGTTGCAGCACCCTACAAAATTCCTAGTGGTTCAGGGATTAGAGTTCCTGCATCTAATACCACCTGTCAGACTAGTCCACCTCACCAACAAAGTAGTGAGATCCTCTCGTTCAGGGGTGCACAAAGTGGAGGGTGTGCCCCCGAGGGGGCACGACATTTTATAAGGGGGGCACAGTGCAATTGGTGCCCGCCCCCCCCAGCTTCCACTGCATCTGCTTTCTCCTGCGTAGTCTCTGCTGCTGTGTCCCTAAGGGAACACCCCCCACCCCACCCTGCTGCTGGGCCAATCAGAGTGCACAGAGTCCCCAAGACAAGTGGTGGGGACAGCTGGCAACTTCCCAGATTGATGAGGTACCCTCCTGGGGTCCCTCCTGTGGTCCTCCACCTGAGCACCCCTCCCCCTTCAGGGCACCCCCTGAAGCCTCTCAGCACCCCCTTCCCGAATGTCCCACCCCCTTTCTGAGCCCCCCCATCCCTGCCTATATTCCTCCCACAGGTTGGGAGGGTGACTAATTGCAGGGCTGAAAAGGGGGCACAACCTAAAAAGCTTGCTCACCCGGTCTAGTTTATACAACATTGAAAGAAGGCAAGTGGTAAAGCTAGTCATAGAAGATTAAATGGATTAAATGTGATGATGGAATTAACTGATAATTAGAAATCATTATATAAAAAAGCAGGATTCTAAATCCGCACACTAAACTTGAGCAAAGTACTGAGCTACTTATTGCAGCAAACTCTTGTCTCTGAAGCATGTTGGGAATGTAAAACAAACTGTTCCTGTGTAGCCAGATGAACACAGTATGCCGGAGACACCTATGAAAGCTTGACTGGCTAATCCTTGCACTTTTAACGGACTACTTGAGTGTGTGGTGGGGTGAATACATTGCAGCAATGTATTGGCAGAGTGGCCAAACGAAGAGAGATGTTTAACAATATGCGATTCAAGGCACTAGTAACGCAATGAGTTGTAGTATTGGCAACTCAGGCAGTGATTCCAAATATTAGTACAGAGGCATCTGACCGGCAAGAAGATTGTTCTTTTATATGAGTATGTGTAAGTGAAAGTGTAAAATGAAATCTGGATTGGGGATGTTTGAAGTTCAGATAATGAAAATGAGCTAAGACAGCTTGTTGTGCAGTACCTATACTGGTGTCTGAGTCTGTAACTATTCCAGCAAAACATTTTGCAACACTGAAAATGAGATAGATGTAATTCAGACTTCATGAGGCTTTCTGCCAAATTGGCAATAAAGGAGTTAAACTCGTGACTGTTTAAAATATTCTGGTCTCTCTAAAATTAAATTCAAGAGTCTTATTGTCAGTGAAACATGATAGGTTTATTAAATACTCCATAGAATACTGTATGAGAAGTGTCGGTTTTATCTGATGCAATTTTTCTCCTTAATCTGAGCTGTATGTATGCTGTTGCAGCTTCAAAACATCTGGGCACAGCAATTTTTTTTCTTTCCTGCACCTGCAAGTGTAAGTACACACATAAACAAAAACGAAATTAAATCTTTCACAGAGCCAGAGGTTGGGGGGGTACCCAACCAGGCATGAAGCTCAAGGGAGCAGTATGACAAACTCTGAGCTGTAAACGAGCTTGAGAGGGATTTAATTCTTATGACAAGCGCCAGTGGTAGCATCTCGCATGGACTCAACATATGCACACATTTCAGTGGAGGAATCACAGAGGACTGAATGCAAATATAAAAAGCTCAGAGCACATCAGACTCTTCTCTTCTAAAAATAGCTCTACAAATCAGAATGAGCTAGTGCCGTAATTATCTTGATTTTCAGAATTTTACCACTCATAGCAAATCTTTTTTTTAAAGAAAAAGTTCAGTATACTCTAATTACAGACTAAAATTTACAGCATGTAAACTCTTTGGCCATTGTGCATGTTGACACAATACCAAGCACAATGGAGTTCCTATTGGGTTCTGTGGGAGATACTGCAGTATAAGGATTGAATACTAATAGCTGCTGCATCACATTCTACAGAGGCTTAGTCAGTGTCTTGGTCAGCAGGAGAGCTGTTTTAAAGGAAAGAAAATTAAGATGCTTTCGTGGTGCATCTGCTTTGTAATTTGGTATCCAAATTACTTCCACTGCACACTCATTTCCTAATTAGAGCCATGTTGTTTCTCTTTTAAGTATGATTATGAGTATCCTCATTCCAACAGCAGCGTTCTAAAATGTATACTGTGAGCCAGACTCTGCAGACAAAGGCAAATCTGCAGTCTTTAGCAGGAGTCTTCCCTGAGTTAAGGCTGCAGAATTTCACCAGGCTTTACAAAAACCTTCGTAGACAAGGGTTGTGAGGGAAGGAGGACTGGCACGCTTCCAAGCTCTACCCACAGAACAGACTCTATCTGCTTCAGATGCAAAACAAGACTCCATTTACATTAAATCTTCATTATCTGATCAGCCTCCTCCTTTTTGTCTTGGCTAAGAAGATTCACCTTTCCCCATCCATGTTGGCTGTTAACTTGCAACATTCTCTCTTTTATAAAAGTTGCATTTAATTTAAATATGTATATTTTAATACAATTTTGTGGTTATGAGATTCCAGGATACCAGTTTTTAAACATGGCATTGTCATGACGACGCCCAAATATCATCATCATACATTGTTTACTAATGATTGTTACACTGGTCAAGGTGACCAAAGGTCACACGGGATGTTGTGCAGGAAAGATGTCAGATCTGGCAGAATTCTACAAAACCACAAGCCTCTGAGGCAGCCCTCCAGTAGTGCCACATAGGGTCAAGGCATACAGCTCTTCATGAGCTGACAGAGAGATTGAGAACATAGCAGCCCATCTTGACAGCATGGCCAAAGTACGTGCAATTCCATTTTTGAATCAAATGAGCAACTGAGGCGAAGCCAAACCACTCTATGATCAGGATTTGGTGCTGTCATCACATAGGGAAAGTTTCTAGCCTCGTTGAGTCCCTCTGTAAGAAGGTTCAGGTTTCTGACCCATGCAGCTATATAGATAATACACAGTGAATTTTGTTTGTGCATCTGTAGACAAGACATGGGCTTCATGCAGGAGGTGAGACCTATTAGTCAAAGAATATCTGTTTGCTGCAACTGTTTGAATTCTGCTGGCAGCTTTCACAGAAGAACTCCTCAGTGCTTGCACTGTATTCTGCCCCACGGACACTGGGAGTTCTGGTGACTCATCTCTGAGTTCTAGGATGAGCTGTTCTGCCATGAGATGTTCATTCTCATTGTGCAGGCAGTATCCTGGAGGCACAGGGAAAGTAGGGCTGCAGTTCTCTGATTTCATCACCAATGAGGCAATGTTGCTGGTATAGTCTCTAAGTTCCAGACTTTGATTTTCTGCCATGAGATGTTCAACCCCTTCACAGTGTGCAGCCGTCATCACCAGTCTGGTGCCTCTTTCTGATTGTGCTGGGGATTAGCTTCAGGCAGCAGCACCGACAGCTACTTTGGGCTCTAGAGTAAGGTAGGAAGTGGGCCCGGCACTGTGCCCGAGAAGGGGTTGGGCCAAGAGCAGAAGGGGCAGGGCCAAATGCAGTAAGCACTCAGTACTGCCCAGAGCATGGTGCTGGCCCCCTCCCACCCACTCTGACAGCCACACAGCATTTCAAAGGGGCCCAGAGCTACAGCCACTGCTGCTGCCAAAATAGTTGTGGCAGTGGCTGGAGCTCCGGCCTCTTCGAAATGTTTTCCCCCACTCGCTTCCCCACCTCCCCACCCGGTCAGTGGCCCTGTCGTGAGGCCAGTTCCCATGGTCATGGTCAGAACACTGGCAGTCTGACTGTGCTCCTGCCTATGATTCTTCTCTCAGCTCCCAGAACCGCAGTGACCTCTTCTTGACTTAACCTTCTGCCTAGGTCTTCATCTAAGTCATTTCCAAATGTGGGATTTAAATATCCCATTGTGGTGTGACTATTTAACAAATGGTCCTTCTGTCTTGGGTGAATAATTTGAATTTTTAAAATCGTTCTTTCTAAAAGAGAACTAAGAAAACTTAAACATTTTTTTTGGCTATCCGTTTTCATTTAAAGGCAAATGAATCTGTAAGCCTCTCCTTTGGATTTCAAAGCTAATACTCCAAAAATCAATACAACTCTAAATAAGCCTTATTTCTTCCCGGTGAGGATCTATATCCTTTCTGATTTACAGACTACAACATCCCTGAATAGATCTCTGTATGGGGGGTGGGCAAGTATCAAAGCTCTATCATGTGATTGTAGAGGAGAAGGTTGTCTTTAATGTTGTCTTAACTCTTATAATTAGAAATGAACCTGAATCAAACCCTCAAGCAGAATATCCACAACCTTTGTGGAAAATTGGAATTCAAATCCAGAGGTGGATCCTAATGTTGTGGGCAGCTCCTCTACCACAGATTGAGCAAAGACTTGTAATCTAAATAACCTTGAATTTTAGAAGTTGGGAACTACAGGTCACAACATAGCAGTTGAGGTCCTACAATCCTTGTATTCCCCCAATTGTATAATGCTACACAGTGCACCCTAAATAGGGGCACATAAGTGACCCTTGTCTGCTTCACCATTTCTTTTGGAGCACTCTTGTTACAGCTAATGAAAATGAGCCGTAACTGTAGTTGCAAAGACTCCTGTTAGGAAGGTGTTAAGTATTGTTCCCTTCAGAGTAATCACTTATGCAGATGAAGAAGTAGTGTTCTGTGGGCCCAGTTCATTAAACAGGTTACATTGGCTTTCTTCAGTTCTTACATGCAATAATCAAGGCTTTGGTCTCGTTTGAGAAACACATGGTACCTCTGTGTTATTCACTGCATCCCCCACACAACCTCCATCCTCACCGCAAGACACAATCAGACCTCTTCCACAAACCACTTTGCAAAAGAAAGCACAAGCCCTGGAAACTAACAAAAAAATTAAATCAAGCAAAAAAGACTGCTGCTCAAATTAGTAACTAAGTAATATAAACCCAAGCAACTCTACAGATATTTTGGGACAGGGTTTTTATTTATTACTTATACAGTAAGTACGTTGTACTTTATGTACAAATGCCACAGTCTGTAGCTCAAAAAGTGTAAAATTAGAGGGCCTGGTCCTATTGATCATTTTTTCAGCAAGTGGCATTTAGCCATATAATTAGTTCAAATAACATCAATGTATTCCAAATGGAGTTTACATTCAAAGTTATTGAATTATTTTGTATAAATCAGCAGCTTGTTCTTGTAACTACATACAGCATGCCTGAGTTTTTCATCTATGGTAACTTACTAAAGAAGGGGAAATAAAATATGTTGTTTTGTTATCATGAGGAATAGCTGAACTGTTTCAGAGTGTGCTTTAAGGGTTCTCTCTTCAGAAATGTCATTAACAATCACCATCAGAAGAAGATGCCTCACTTGTGAACCTTTAAGGACGTGCTATCTTGGATTCCTTGTAGTGCTTTAAGTGGCTTTTGTTGCAGTGAATGGGCTGAAGCCAGGGAAAGGACAAGAGGCGTTTCCAGCCCTGATTGACTTGAGGGAGACCATCTGGGTCAACGCCATGCCCACAGTGTCAGCTATCCAGGTCTGTATGATGCAGGTTAAAACGAGTGTCTCATTCCTTATAAGACTTGTTAATAATGAACAAATTGCTTCTTGACCTCTGATGTAGTAGTGATCAGCATCATTCTGAGGACTGGCTATGCAGCTGTTCCCATCATGGTTTTGAGCATGGTGGGGATGTAACGAGTACACTGGATTAGTAGTAAATACATGGTTTGTTTGATGTAATGTGTTTGTTACTGTTTCCAGGGCTTGCTCCTTCCTCTGCAAAGTGATTTGTAGGAGAGGTGTGTGGTGTCTTGTGGTGAGGACGGAGGCTGTGTGGGGAATGCTGTGAATACAGAAGAAGCAGTAGAACTTTCTGATCTCAAGGACTGAGTAGTAAGGAATAGAGAAGCTGATGGAAATGAGCTTGCTGAGTGTAGTGATTTTTAAATTTTTTTTTTTACTGCTCATAGGTCTTTGCACAAGCAGTGACACCAAGTTGTGCTCTTTGTGGGGTTTAGGCTTCCTTTTGTCAGAGGAGGGAAGTGACAAAAGGAAGTCTAAATCCTACAAAAGGACACCTGGGGCCTTTAAAGACTGCCTGACACTGGAAGAACTTGCATGAGTAAAAGAGTGAGAAACAAGGTTCTTAGATAGACCTAGGGAAAGATGACATACAATGAGAGAGGCTGAGGAGGGCAGATGCTTACAGTGATGGGGCACTAGGGATTAATGGAACTGTAGGGTGGCTGCCTCCTGCGCAGCTGTCCCTAGGACTTTATTAATTCCTAAAAGCCCAATGCTGGGCAAGTGCCCCATCACAGTCAGCATCTGCCCTCCACAGCCTGTCACAGAAAGGTGTAAGTGAGCAGCCAGTCAGGGTTGAGCAAGCCCATATAAGAAGGGTTGCAAAGAACAATGGGTTCAGTCATTTCTGAAGCTTGAGGGGGGAAAAAGGACTGGCTGCCTTGCAGGCTTACGGCAACAAGCACCTGGGACAGAGTAATGCTGCAGACAGAGATCCAGGGATCTACAGGCAGCTCCTGGCAAATTTCTGGGACCTGCAGGCTGAGGCAAGAGCAAAGAAGGTGCTGGGGCCATGCGGAAGTGGCCCAGAGAATCTGGAGGGGACACAGCAAGTGGCAGCCATTTACCAGGGTCCTGGGCCAACAAGCAGAGCAGTGGGTGGGCCTGTGTCCCTGGTTCTCTCTCATCTCCAGTCACCACTTAGGAAGTAGCTGGACTGAGAGGAGAGATTGTGATACTGTCCTTCAGAAGAATGGAACATGACTTGTGACACAGCTGGAGGGCTCACAAAGAGCATGCTATGGTCTTGGGAGTAATGGTGATGGTGGTTACCCACACAAATTTCTCATACCTTCCACACTCAGAGACATACACTCCTTTACCCAATCCCTAGGGCTCCAGGCTTGACCCTGTTAATTTAAACTCCCACCCTTACCCAATTCCTAGGGCTCAGGGCATAATTCCCTGAATGTATGCAGGATCTGTGCCACTGAAAAAGCCTTACACTGTAATATTCTTGTTCTCTATTTACAATTGCCAGGAAAGCAGACTATATGCTAAGCACACAGTATCATGCTCAGCAATCCTGATAAGGCAGGCAGGCAGACTTCCCCTGTTGGGACAGTCAAATTCACTCTCTGGATGCTGGTTGCTGCATCTCAGGGTCTTGGGAGTGAGTCCTCCTTAAGGTGTTCCTTCTTCCCTCCTGCTTGATGTTCTGTTCCTCCCCCCCCTTGATGTTCTGTTCTTTTCTCCCCCTCTTTCCTTCTTGGACCCCAGTTTAAGTGGTGAAACTTGAGTCCTGCTAAGCTATACCTTGACCAATTATTTTAGTACAATTTTACTAACCAGTCATAACTTACGATAACAGAATTACCTAACCAATTATAACCCACCACCTTACCTGATTTACACCTAGCAAAATTAATTATACAGCAGATGAGAGCAATTACAAACCAGATAGATTATACAGAAAAGAGTATCCAGAAAACAGTAGAAAAGTGAAGACAGTTGTCAGAGAATGGTGGTTCCACCTCAGCTATTTATAAGTAGTTGCCTGCCTGACTAAATGCTCTTAACTAAGTTTTCTTTACCCATCTTGAGATCTGTATAACAATGGGTGGCATTAGGATGTGGTCGGCTTCTTAACAGCCTATTGTGACACTATTGTACTGGAATGTAGATGGAATGTGAGTATGTGACTTCTTGCTTCACAGTTAATGGCTGCTGCTCTTTAGTCTGGCTGCAGACAAGCTATAGGCCTCTCAAAATGGCTAGAGACACCATATAGATTATAAGTATCGGAGGGGTAGCCGTGTTAGTCTGGATCTGTAACAGCAATGAAGGGTCCTGTGGCACCTTATAGACTAACAGAAAAGTTTTGAGCATGAGCTTTCGTGAGCACAGACTCGCTTCATCAGATGCTGGCCTTGGATTATATTGTTACAGTGGGACACCAACAGAAGAGGGCTGGTATACAGAACTAATATCCGGGACATCCATCTGGGGAGGTGCTGCAGCAAGAAGTCGAACCCTGTCAGACTGACACACGTTAGAGTCAGGTGACTTGTTTTTATCGCATCCCCATTTTATTTGTATTGCTTATTTTTATTTTTCATCTTTACTGACTTGCTGAAGCTATGAGAGTTGCCATTGGAAAAGAACTTGAGAACAGGGGGTTTGGAAGCGAAATCCTGGAGGAAGGTCATTATATCAATAAAATTTTATTTTATTCCACACTTCTAAATTCCTGCTTGCTGCACAGTATGTATGAGGCTCAGGGATAGCTGCCAACCATCACTCCCAGAGCATCTCTTTGACCTTTCTGCCAGACAGGGAGGCTTGGGTTTGCAGTAAGGATGTAAAATCCTGTTTAATTAGTTAACTGGTTGAACAGGAAGGGGGTAGCCAGTGGGTCCACTCCAGTCAGACTGGGATGGAGCAGACTCCCACCCCTGCGGACTAAGGCTGCTCTGGCCAGGCTGGAGGTCCCCTGCCCACAGCACTCCTGGGGCTGCCCTAGCTGGGCTGAAATGCCTACCCTGGGGTAGCCTCCATGGGGCTAGAGCAGTGCACAGTGGAAGGGGGCTGCTCCAGTCTCCACTGGTTAACCATAACTGATAAGCTTAATCTGTTTAGTTGAGGCTTACTGCTTAATGCTAATTTATTATCTCTGGTTTGGGGTGTTTTAAAACAGAAAGAGGATGCTCTGCAAGCTGACTGTGCTGCAGCTACTGCTGCTCTTTTTCTGGTGAGCCCGGTGAAAAGTCTACCGTCTTCACAGCCACAGAGAAGGGTTTTGAGGGTAAATCAATGGTCTGATTTACTCTTTTGGGGAGAGTTCTTTTTCTTTATATTTTTGTGGATTGTGTTTGTAAAGTTCATAAACCCCACGGTGTTTGTCAGTGAACCTGGCTCCCATTCAGATACTGTAAGTAATGACAAGAATATGCCAAATTATAGAACTTATTTCAGAAGCTTTGCATGTAAATCCCAGTTATGCTGCTTTGAATGGTGTGAAGCTGTACTTTTATCCTTGCATTCACATATGGGCTATGTCTACACTAGCCCCAGAACTTCAAAAGGAGCGTGATAATGAACTTAATCGAAGGATGCTAATGAGGCACTTTCATGACTATGCAGTGCCTCATTAGCATAATGGCAGCCTATTAAGGGGATTTCGAAGTGTGCAGGGTCCTTTTGAAAAGGACTCTGTGTAGACAAGCCACATGTGATTGAAAGCAGCACTTTTGAAGTGCTGTGGCTGCCATTATGCTAATGAGGCACTGCATATTCATGGCAGTGCCTCATTAGCATCTTTTGATTTGGTTCATTATCATGCCTCTTTCAAAGTTCTGGGGCTAGTGTAGACATATGTTTGGAATATTCTTGCAAAATAGCTCAGAGTTGAAAACGGCATGTCGTATCTTACCTCTACGAAAAGAGAGAGAGATTAGTACAGGTATGGTTAAAAGTGAGAAACAAAAACTGTCAGATTAGGAAAACAATTGCCAGAGGACAAACTTAGCCTAAACATGTTAGATGAATTTAAGCCTCACTCCATTAATTTCAGCTCTCTGTGGAATCACAGGCTGAACATCAGAAACCTGTAAGATTTGTTAAAGGGTTTAGTCTCTTAATTCCCTCTTGGATATTTTAATGTTGACAGATGTTGAGATTCTCAGACTTGAGCTTTGCATCCTTATTCCCTTCCTCACAGACACCTGTAATTTGATTCATCTGTTTTCTTTGTTATTCCCTGTGCTCACTTAAATGTAATGTGCATTTATCACCACCCCACTAGTTTAACTTTATATTATCTCCTACAAAAACAAAAACCTACACCAAAAGAGCAGAGCGTTGGATTCCACCCTTAAATATGAGGCTGGAAAAAATGGCATATTTATCACCGACTGGTTTTATAGTCATCTAACACTGTTCTAGTATGTTAGTACCGTTCCTTTAAAACAAATGACTGGTTGTGTTTATGTGCAGGCTCTTCATGCCTCTCCTTTGTCCTTCAGATTCTTTGCCTGTGAATGAATAAACAATATGTCTGAGTGGTGAAGAGGCTCACCCAACCCCTACCTCTAATCAGTGGCAATCTGTTATTCCACAGGAATTTGAGCATGAGCAGAAAATGTAAAATATCACATCAAAAGATATGTTGGATTCATTCCTTGGCATTGTCTAGTGAATCTTGTGAACAGTTTCCCAAAAAAGGTTGAGAAAACATTCTGTTCCTTATAACTGCAAGCTGGTGAACAGAAAATAACATATTGTCTCTTCTACTGGGTATGATGTTCCTTTCTGGAAAAGAAGAAGGCCTTAGTCAGTTTTAAGATTCCTTTTCCCTTATTTGTTTTTTACATTAGGAGAGTTCTCTTTTTGGTGACGATTCCTTCAAAGTACTTTCATAGTGCCATCTCCTGCGATCACTGCTCTCCATGAGCTCCATGAAGTTGTCTGCTTGATGAATAACACATCTGGAGATTTGAAGAAGAGTCCCATTACAACAAACTGGCCTTGGGGCATAGCAGAGCTGGACAGGGGCCCCATCCTTAAACCAAATTTTAAGGTGTGGGTGCAAAAAAAAAAATCTCTTTTTGTTCCTTTTGAGTAATTCTGTTTCTGCCTATTAGTACTAAGAAGAGTTAGGCAGACCCATGGATTAACAAGCCCAAACACATGTGAGAGCATAAAGCAAACCAGCCACACAAGAACAAGACTACATTAAAGAGCTACTAGTAAACCATCACTCTGTCCACAGCAAAATAACACATAAATCTGGAAACTGGGAAGAGAGCTGTTAAATTTTTGGTGCTTACCTGAAGGCAAAATACTCATGTAGAGTTGCCACCTTTCTAATGGCTGGTAACTGGACCCAAGAGGCCCTGTTCTGCCTCTTCCCCACCAAGATTCCACCCCTGCTCCATCTCTTTCCCCAAGGCCCACCCTCTCTTCCTACCCCAACCCTCAAAACATCTCTCCCTTTTTCCCTCAGATCCCACACACTGTCATTCACTCCTCTGCTATCATTCCCCATCGCTTACTGGATAGTTTGTGACGCAAATAGGAAGTGACCCCAGCTAAGCAGGGCTAGCGTGGGTTAATGCTGCAGTGCCTCCCCCTGCTCCAGGGTTAACCAGACTTTTGATTTGAGTGTCACCCTTTTTAGACCAAGCTTTTCAGCCAGAAACTTGTCATGTGCCAACCCTAACTGGCATCTGGACATGGATGTCAAAACCTGAACTGTACTGGATGAAGCCCAAATGAGTGACAACTCTGTGCATCAGCTTTGAAAATGTATTGTGCTGGTCATGATAAAGTCTAGTGGGGAGCAAGGAACTGCATTATTTGTATTTATTTCCCATCATAGTACTTAAGTGTGTGGGGGGGGCATTAATATTAATCTAGAAAAGGCGATACAAGCCACCACACCATAGCAAACCTCTCTGGTGGCATCCCTCAACACCAAGTGCTGAATACTTGGCTTAAAGGAAGGCCCAGGTGCCTAATGTTCCCATCCAATCATCTTGGTTTATGATAGGATCATTCCTCGCTCCACTACCTACAGGAAGGCCAGCAAGCAGGGTCACCGTTACCTCATCTAAGATGACCTGTTGGTAAGGGCAATCAGTGATCCTTTACTACTCCTGTAGAACTGCACTTGCTGCTGCTGTGCCCTGGGGACAGAGACTACTGAAAACCACATAAGATTTTGAGAACATCCCCAAAGAAGAGCCACTCGGGGGAAAAAGTAGTACCTGAGAGGACACAAAATGAAGCTATTCCGCCTGAGCAAATGTGTTCAGGTGATTTAGTGCTGACCCTTCTGGTCACATTGAATACTCACTCAACCAATTAGAGGACCTGTAGAAATAGCATGTGACTTCAACCGTTTGCCTCTCACCATTGTTGTTAGTTGTGTGTGTTTCAACCACACCTCAAGGTCCCAACCCCGACCCGAGCTAGATACCTAATATACACAGGATGGTGTTCTAAAGACACAAGACAGAAAAAGGGTGGAAGAAAGGACAGATTATTACAGATAGGGATCTTTTTCTTCTATTTGTACAGCACCTAGCACAAAAGTAACCTTGTCCATGCGATGTACGTTCCTAAGCAGTACTGCAGTACAAATACTGTAATAAGGCACAAATGTTTGTGGTAGAACAGGGACCAGAATCTTTCCCAACCCCTAGTCTTGTGCCTTCTGCTTCAGTCATGTAACCAATCTCAGTTTAAAACTCAAAAGACACAGAGAAACGTTGTCTCAGCATTTCCATGGTCTTCCAGACAGAGCAAAACAGTGGATGAATTGCAACACCAGTTTCACTGCTGTGACAAGATTGTACAACATGCTGGGTGTGAAACCCTGCAAAACTAGAGGTAAAATTTAAATGTGTTTTAATTTTGCACTGAATATTTTGCACAGGTCTGGAGTTCTGTAAACGCATAAAATGTGTATTATGTTATGAGAAAAATCACATGACTTTTTGAAGCCTTTTTCTGCTACACTTCAAAAGCAAACAAGATTGAATGTGCAGTGTAATAGTCAAAATATTTGTTGTCTTCCAACAGATGCATCACTATTATAAAGAAGTTGCTTGGGCATCAAACTTCAAAAATGTCTTGTTCTGAGCCGTCATAACTTTTTTGTAATAAAAAGTATGTAAAATGTACAAAGCAGAGTAAAAGGACAGTTACTATCTTCATTACAATCTATCAAAAGTGACAGTCATTTAAGAAAGTAAAAGAGCACAAGTGAATGAGTGGACAGGTTGTGCAAATTACTCATACATTGATTTCCAAACAAACAAGATGTAGCTTAACCCTTCAGAGTCTAACCTGAACTTCTTGGCAATGGCACCATTAGTATTTTAGGCCCTGCAAATTCTTTTAGCCTTTATATTCTGTTCTTAATGTTTTTGAACTTTGTTTACTTTGGCAAATGTTTGGGTACATACTGACCACAATGATAACTGCTGAGAACCAATAGCATTATTCTGACTTATAGAATTCAGGTGTGTCTATCCTTTTCGTAAATACTGCATTTATTTTCTAGGACCTACAAATATTAATGGACATCTTTTTCCTGCCCCAGGCATATCACAGTTTAAAACCAGAAATGCTGACCAACCACTGGTTCTAAGGCATGATCCTGGGGCCTCAGCATAATATTTTCCAGGGTCATCCTCATAATAAATTATAGTTTTAATGATAGTTCTAGTTATATATGCTGAATGAAAAAACAGTTTTTGTAGTTTAAGCAATATAGTTTCCATTAACAGTTTGCAATACTTTAGGCCTTATAAAGATTTAACTGTCTAAAAGTTGGTATGATACAGTTACTGCTAATTATTTAAGATACCCTCTTTCTTCCTGCTTTAAAATATATATCTGTTTAGAAATACTATTGCTAGTGAGGGTATCATTTTTAAATGAAAGGTCCCATATAATGGTAGTCCATCGATCTGATGATGACAAATCTGTGCAGATCATCTGTTATTGGTCTCATGGTGTGCCCTCTCGTGACTGTATAAGCCAGTTCCAGAGGTGCACATTTTGCCGCAGATGGTGCATGGGAAGTTTGCAATCTGTGGGTTGTGAGTTGCTGATGCTCTGTGACGTCGTTCACGTGCCTCTTGTAGATGGCGGCAGCGGTCTTCCTCAAAGGCAATGCAGGTATTTCTGACTGTTGCACACCACTGTGTTCTGTCACCGGCAGTGTCCTCAAGGTCTTTAGGTTTGATACTGCTGTACTGCACATTGGCTTTGATGGTATCCTTGTAGCGTTTCCGTGGATGACCTATATGCCAGATGCCCTGGGAGAGTTCACCATACAGAAGCTGGCGAGAGACTCTGTTGGCATCCATGCAGCTGACATGACCAGTCCAACGTAGTTGTGACTTCATAATCATAATTTTGATGCTTGCCATCTGGGCTCTCTCGAGGACCTCAAGATTGGGCACTTTGTCTTGCCAGTGGATCTTCGTGATGTTACAGAGGCAGCACATGTGGAATGCTTCGAGCTGCTTGATCTGACGCCTATACAGTGACCATGTTTCACACCTGTACAAAAGAGATGAGAGAACAACAGCTCTATACACAAGCAGTTTTGTTGACATCTGGATGTTATGGTGGTATAGAACTTTGACACACAGACAGCCAAGTGCCTGGCTCCCTTGGGATACTCACACGTTGATCTCATTATCCAGTGATCCATCACTGGATATGACACCACCCAGGTATTTAAAGTTCTCCACTACTTTAAGCTGAGTGCTGTCAATGGAGATACTCAGGACAGGAGCATTTGATCCAGGTGCAGGTTGATGGAGAACTTCTGTCTTTCTGAGGCTAGTAGTTAGTCCAAAAAGTTGCGAGGCCTCAGCAAACTTGTTGACAGTGTGCTGAAGATCATTTTCAGTGTGAGCCATAAGGGCACAGTCGTCAGCAAAGAGTGCCTCAGAAAGCAATTTCTGCACTGTCTTAGTCTTTGCATTCAGGCGACGGAGGTCAAAAAGTGAACCGTCATGCCAGTATTTCAAGTATATACCTCAGTCCAGATCTTTCATTGCATGGTTAAGGACGCATGCAAAGAACAGGTTAAATAAGACAGGAGCGAGAACACATCCTTGTTTCACGCTGTTGGTGATGTTGAAGGGGGCTGATGGGGCTCCCTCAGACAGTACTTCGCCTGTCATGCCATCATGGAAAAGGCATATAATCTGGACAAATTTTCTTGGGCAGCCAAGTCATATCAGAATGGTCCAAAGGGCTTCCCTGTTGATGGTATCAAATGCCTTTGTCAGATCTATGAAGACAGCGTACAGGTGCATGTTCTGTTCAATGCACTTCTCTTGTATTTGTCTGACAGCAAACACCGTGTTGGCTGTGCTCCAGCCAGGTCAAAAAACGCATTGACTTTCAGGTAGATTTGCCTCGGAAATACTGGCTATTAGGTGGTTCCAGATGATGTGGGCAATGATCTTCCCTCCAACAGAAAGGAGGGATATGCCTCTGTAGTTTCCACATTCTGCTTTGCTGCCTTTATTCTTGAAAAGGGAGACAATAATAGCATCGCGGAGGTCCTGTGGTATGTTTTCATCCTCCCAGATGCTGATGATCACGCTATGGAACGGTGCTAGTGCTGCTGGACGTGCCACTTTATATATCTCTGCTGGTATCCCATCTTTTCCAGGAGCTTTTCCTGAACTCTTGTGGCTAACAGCTTTCCTAATCTCATCTATAGTGGGTGGAAAGTCAAGATCTGTCAGGATGGGTTGTTGTGGAATTTCATTGAGGACGTTATTATTCACGGTTGATGGTCTGTTAAGGAGGTTACTAAAGTGTTCTTGCCATCTTTCGTTGATGCCCTCTTTGTCTTTGACCAGCGTTGTGTTGTCTGATGAGAGCACTGTGGTAGTCCTTGGTTTAGAAGGTCCATAGACAGTCTTGATAGCACTAAAGAACATCTTTGAGTTGTGGGTCTCAGCGTAGTGCTCAATTTCTTTGGCTTTGCTCTCCCACCAGCTGTCTTGTATCTGACGGAGGTCTTTCTGTGTTTTACTCTGAAGGTGCTTGAAATGGTCCTGTTTGGAGGCTGAGAAGGGGTCTTTCTGCCATTCAATAAAGAGTACCATTAGTTGAATAGTTGATCCTCTCAATTTTGCCATGTTCTCTCTGCAGCCTTGATCCTGAATTGGGTTCCATGTGAGAGGACCCTTGTTCTGTATAGAGCTCCTTACAAGACTAGGGTCCTAATTTCAACAATTGATAGCATGCTGATTCAATGGTGTAAAATGTAAAACTATCTAAAGCAGCTATCAAAATAAGCCTTAGATCAAGGGTCTGTCAGCTTGCTGCACATACTTCTTAATTCAAAGTTAATATGTCTACACAGCTAAGTTATTTCAAAATAGCAGCCATTAGTGCAAAATAAATTTGCTAGCATCTACACAGTGCAACTGCTGTTTTGAAATAATTTTGAAATAGTGGTTGGCTTATTTTGAAATAAGTAAACCTCATTCCACGAGGAATAGCACCTATTTTAACCTATTTCAAAATAACTATTTTGAAACAGGGACTGTGTAGACAGGGAATAGAGCATATTTCTAAATAACCCATAGTTTGTCCAATAGCTGTATTTCAAAATAGACCCTATTACGCGTAGACAATCCTTTGAAATAGCTGAGGGCTATTTCAAAATACATTTTGGCCATGTCTGCACTGCAGAGATGTTTTGCAATACACTCTTCCAGAAGATCTCTCCCGAAAGAGCCGCTTTCAAAAGACAGTGCGTCCACACACAGAAAAGTGGATCAGAAGAGCGATCTGCTCTTTCGAAACAGTGTCCATACAGCCCTGCTCTTTCGAAAAAACAAGCCAGTGATCAAAAAATCAGGCCCCATGAGGACTGCTCTTAAAAAAAAAGTGGGGGGGCGTGTCCTGCGGAACATCTAGGCACATTTTCTTTCAAAAGAAGCTTTCAAAAGGGGGCGCTTGTCCTGAAATGGGAAAGGAAGGGCGATTTCGAAAGGAGCACCACATTCTTTTGATTTACTTTCAAAAGAACACTTTTTGTATGGAGACACTCCATGGGATTTTTTGAAAGAGCCCCCTTCATTGAAAAAACTCTTTCAAAAGAACTTGCTAGTGTAGACGCAGCCTTGGTGTGTAGCAGCATTATTCAAAATAAGCTCTTCTGGAATAGCTTTATTTCAAAATAAGTTGTGTAGACATTCCCTAATTCTTTTAATATAATTAAGAGATTGGGCCCAAGACATAGAAAAGTGAAGTTATAGATTCTTTAACATAGAACCTTCTGACCTTTACCTAATAATGTGTATTTTGTACAGAGTTAGATAGAATAAAGCTCAGTATAACTGCTTATATGTGCTTATGCAAGCACTTTCTCTGTTATCACAAATAACAAGCAGTCCTGCAGAAGTATTCCCCCTCATATTGAATTCTGGTGCCATCCACTGATGAGAATGCAGAATTGCAACCTGAGCCCCTGGTTTCCAGATTTTAACTCTCTGATGATTCTAGTCTGTTTAATATATAACTTCCCTTTCCACTCATTTATTATAGTTTCTGTGAGCCCCAGTCATACAGCAAGGCCACAATGTACCTAAGGACTGTACAAATACAGAACAAAAAGATGTCTCCTGTCTCAAAGAACTTCCAGTACAAATATAAGGCAAGATAACAAAAGTGGATAAAGAAAGACCAATGGAAAAACACAAGGCAACAATGAAACGCTATGGGTCATCATGATAGACTAGACACCAAAAGCCTGTTAAGTTTTGTTCTTATTCAGGATATTGTTTGTTTGATAGACTTCAAGGCATCGAAGAGTTTTAAAAAGACATTTAAAGGAGGGTAATAAGTTTATTGCCCAAGTGCAAAGGGCAGTCTGGGAGACAGCACAAAGATGCTTGTTTGAAAATTTAAGTGGGTGATGGAGGCTGGCATTGTCTGCTAATCACAGGTGGAGTGGACATCTGGATAGCCTAAAAGAGATAGGGTTATGAAGAAATGTAGCTTATTCTTGATGTAGTAGAGAAGGTGGAACCAGTGGAGGGCTGCAGAAAAGAGTGACAAGGCCAAAATGATGAGCTGGGAAAACTGTCATTGCTTCAGTACTCTGAAAGGGCCTGGATGGAGCAAAATTGCCTTTGTTGAGGCTAGAGAAGAGGATGTTCTGGAGAAAGCACAAGATAATGAGAGTGTGAATGAGAGCTTTAGCTCTGTGGTTGGAGGAAAGGCTGTATCTTAGGCAATGTCTAGATTGCAGGGGTTTGTTGGCAGACGTACATGTCAGAAGATATCTTGTGACAAAACTTCTGTCTACAGAGCACATCCAGACAGCAAGGCGCATCGAAAGAGTGATCCACTCTATTGACAAAGCCACCACCCGGAAGAACATCAGCCAGGCTTGCAGGTCACCTGTCCTTTCCGGGAGCCAATGCTGGAGCCCTGTGGAGATGGGCGCTTAAAGGACCCCTCTGGACAGCCAGTCCCTGACTCTGCTGTGGGTTCACCTACCACTGTGAGGGACAGCAGTGCTCTCCAAGTGTCCGCTGTGCTTGCCCTGCCTTTGGTGGTGACGCAGCCAGTTCCTGAGTGCCATGCTGGTGGAGCTGCCCTGGGCTTTCGATCCACTTTTTGTTGTGGACGCACACTTTTAAAAGGAGATCTTCCAGAAGATCTTCTTTTGAAAGTTCACTGTAGTGTAGATGCACCCAAGTGTCTAGGTAAAAAGGTTTACTAGCCCTATGCTGGGCTGGAAGAGGTTACAAGACAGTACTGGGCTCGGGCAATCCTGCCCCTCCACCTCTGCAGAGCGTGCGCCAACTGGAGGAAAGGTTGAAAAGGCTGGGGGAGGCTGCGGAGAACTGCAGATCTAACCCAAAGGTTTGGGACAAGGGTGCTGGAGAAGCATCCCTTAAGGACTAAGGCTGTATGCTGAGCAGGGTTCCCTCTAATTTTTTCCATCCCTGGGCAGAATAAATTTTGTTATGTGCACCAAGTTGTGTGTGAATGTGCACCACCAATAGAAACACATGCTGCCCGCTGTGGGTGGTAGTGGATGCTCTGTTAATCAGCAGGGTGGCACCTGAATCTCTCCTGGGTGGCCACCCAAGTGCTCAGTTTACAGAGTACATTGACTCTGAGCCAAGTTGATTTAAAGGTTCAATTGCCTTTTATTTTGCTTTTCACTTTATACTTAGCCTGGGGGAAGAGCTGCTGATGGTAGGAAGTGACCCAGAGGTGGTAATGTGGGTTGAACACCTTTGAACCTGATAGGGCTGTTGATCCAGACTAAGGCTTCCCTGACAACTGCTGACCTCACTGCACCTCTGTTTAAAAGAGAGTCAGGACTGCAAAACATGCCCACAGGGCAGTGGCCTTAATGTGGGCCCAACCAATAAGTCACCTAACCCCACTCAGAACTTTATCATAGTCTCGAGAATTGTACCTGATTGCACCAGGTCACTGGCAGTGGTTTGGTAACACAACTTCTTTCCACTAACTTGGCTAATTTCATATGTAGGGAAAACTCCTCTCCACACACACACATCTTACTGATGGGCCTCTTCCTCAAAAGCAACTGGTACTCATTAGAGATAGGATGCTGTACTAGATGGACAGCTGATATGTTCCAGTATAATAATTCATAAATTCTAAAAATCTTCAGCCGTAATCAACTACAGCAAATCAAGAGCAGCCAAATTGGAAGCTCAGAGACTAGTCAGAAGTCAACAGCGAAGTTAAAAAAGTTGTAAAACTAAACAAGGAGAACTTTGTGGAAAGTCTTGCAGAACACACTGCAGGATGGAGAAACTTGAAAGAGCTGTTTAACATCACACAGAAGCTAACTGGGTCGAAGCATATAGTGGATCAATTGGTACAGGACAAGGAGGGGCGTGTGCTAATGGACCCAAGTGAGTAGCTCAGTAGATGGAAGGAACACTTTGAAGAGCTACCGAACCACCCTGCCCACATGGAACTTCCTGAGTTACCACCTGCAAATATACCTCTGCAAATTAACAGCAGCAGACCTACAAAAGAAGAAGTGAGAAAAGCCATTGCCCATCTGAAAAGCGGAAAAGGACCAGGTCCAGGCAACATCCCTGCAGAAGCAATCAAAGCAGGGAGAGAGAGATCAGTCAACATGATGTATAAGCTATTTGGGAAAATTTGGGGCACTGAAGTGATCCCCCAAGACTGGAAACCTGGCTACCTTATCAAACTTCCAAAGAAAGGCAAGCTGAATGAATGCAAGAACTGGAGGGGCATCATATTACTGCCTATTCCAGGAAAAGGGTTCAAAAGGATTCTCTTGGAGATAACGAAGACAGAAATTGATAGACAGCTGAGGAAAGAATAGGCCAGCTTCTGAAACAAGAGATCTTGTATTGACCAAACAGCAATTCCCAGAGTGATCAATAGAACAGTTGCTTGAGTGGAACTCCCTCCATATATGACCTTCATAGACTTCAAGAAAGCCTTCAACAGTGTTGATTGAGACACTTTGTGGAAACTGTTGCAACACCATGGCATCCCTCCCAAAATTATTAACCTGATCTGTTCAACGTACAAACCCTCGGCATGCAAAGTTGTTCACAGTGGTGTCTTGACAGAATCAGTGTACTGTCAGGAGTACAACAAGGGTGCCTATTGTCACCTTTCCTGTTCTTGATCACAATGGACTGGATTATGAGCAGAACAACAGATGGCCATCAATGGGGCATTCAGTGGACACTTTTCAAACAGCTAGAGGACATTTGATTTTGATGACGATGTCTCCCTCCTTTCACATCAACATGAAAGCATGGAGGAAAAGGTTGCAACACTAGACAAAACTGCCTCAATGACTGGACTGAGCATTAACAAGGGAAAGACTATGACAATGAGGATCGACCTGTTCAACACCACCACCATCACTCTGAGAGGGGGTGACCTGGAAGATGTGAAGCAGTTCACCTACTTGGGAAGTATTATGGGCACAGACAGAAAAACAGATGAGGATATTGATGCCAGATTTGGAAACCAACAGCTGCATTCAAGACTCTTTGTCCCATATAGTGTTCACAAATAATATCTGGGAAGCTGAAATTGCGGATCTTTGACACAAATGTGAAGAGTGCTCTTGTATGGATGAGAGACCTGCGTACTAAAAAGTTTTCAAATCACAAGCTACAGACATTCATAAACAGATGCCTGAGGTACATCCTTTGCATCAAATGGTAAGACTTCATCACAAATGAGGAGAGGTGGAACAGAACAGGACAAGAATAATTTGATGTTCAAATCAAGAGAAGAGAGTAGGAATGGCTAGGCCACACTCTCAGAAAACCATCATCCGGCATAGTCCATCAAACTCTCATATGGAACCTGCAAGGAAAACACCAAAGAGGATTTGGACAACACGGAGAAGATCTACTGGGACTGAAGGACAACTGAGGTACTCCTGGAGTCAGCTAGAAGTTTTGTCTTGAGACAGAGTGAAGTGGAAAATACTTCTACAGAGGTTTAAGTCAAGTTAGTCAATATTATCTGGATGATATCAGAAACCTAAATAAACAAAGTGACTCGATAGGGACAGAATTTTGCCTTCTATGGCCACTCTTTTTGGACATATTACTCGTATTAATATGGTTAGAAATCTTGCATGTGAAACAAATACAGAGCATAGTGTAGGGACACTCTGTATGTAAATGAGTATTGGTGTCCATATGAGAGAGAGAGTTTATCAGCATCATGCAATACCCAGGCCAAGCTTCAGAGCTCTGAACTTTTTATGCCCAGATAGTTAACATGTTTCATTGGCAAAGAGGAGCTCAGAGAGCAACAACTCGTACTGAATTTAAGGATCTCTCTCTTTTCCTGAAAAATCTACAGAAATCATTTCTCAAAATGAAATACTTGGATGAAAAACAACGTACAGATCATGTGGACATTCAAGTGTACAAATACTGGAGGAAGTTTTCTCTTGAAATGTTTATTTGCACCATAGGTGATTATTAACAACAGGACAAACACACAGCATTTATAATCCAAAGACAGATCTAAACTACATAGTGAGAGACCTGTTTCTTGCAGTGAAGTGAACCCAAAACTTGTCACTGATTTTTGCGCCCTCTTAATCTTCCTGTTTATTCTGTGCTTCATTAAAGTCAATCTCTTCTGGACAGATTGTCACTCAGGCTTGGCTTGTCCTGCTGTCTGCTCTCTCCAGAGAGCACCCTTCATCCTGATAAATGGCCTATTAGCAGAGCCACATGACTGAGAGAGGCATGCTCATGAAGCTAAATAGATTACAAGCCAGTTCGCTCCAAACTGCCTCAATAGAAGGTAATAAGCATGATCATTAAAGTGGGCTTTATACTAGAGAAGGCCTTTTTCTGGTGACAGGGTTAAAACATACTGTTCATTTATAATATGCAACATAAGAGAAATACAGGTTAGTTTTAATAAATTAGTTTTAAATTTAATAAATAATAAAATACATTGAGTTAATTACTATAATGGCACTGAGTAATACAATGGGTGCTACAATAGTTCAGGTTGGGGGCCTGATATTTTTTCATAGTGTGGACCACGTTAGCAAAGAAATTATCTTGTGCCCATATCCCCTCCCATTCAAGGTATTTAATATACTTGAGTAAATTATAGCCACTGTAGGCATGGAAAAGAGGTAGATGAAAAATACAGAATATATTTTTAATGTATTATTGCAGCCACAAATAAGATGGAGTCAGTGTGGTGCGACTCCATGCAGACCACTTGCAACCATAATGTGGGTCACAAATTTGGAAAAGCTTAACTTATCTGGAACTCCAGTGGTGTGCAACCTATGGCCCAGAGATCATTTGTGGCACTTAAGGGCTTTTACGTTAAAACAAAAATACATATTACTTTAATTAACTAATTAAAATGTGCTCCCTAAGCCATTCTCTGTGGTAACTAAACTTAACTGTTTGAGTCAGCCCAGTTGCTCTAAAGTGGAGGGTTGGAGCTCTGCCTCCTAGCACTTTACCCAGAGCAGCTCTGATGTGAGCTAGGAATGCTGCGAGCAGCTGCTGTCTCTTCCCTGCTACAGCCAGTCTTCAGTTATACTGTGCTAGCTGCCTGCTGCATTACAGAGGAGGAATGAGAGCAGCTTTGGCTGCTCCATTGCCTACTTCCCTGCCAGGAGGTGGGAGCCCCAGAGAGTGCAGGAGAAGCACTGAACTGGTGCTGCCTGACTTTAGGGGAACTTCTAACAAGGGATAGATCTCCTCCCAAGCTATCCTAAAAGAGGAGGAAAAAGAAGAGGAGCTGGGAACCAACAACTAGTCCAGCCCCAGAGCTGATTAGAGTGGCCTAGGTGCTGCCTTAGCAGTACAAGAACAGGGCAGAGAAGCAGCATAAGAATGGCCAGACTGGGTCAGACCAATGATCCACTTAGTCTCATATCCTGTCTTCCAAGCCAGTGCCAGATGCTTCAGAGGGAATGAACAGAACAAGACAATTAGCAACAGATCCGTCTCCTATTGTCCAGTCTCATCTTCTGGCAGTCCGGAGTTCAGGACACCCAGAGGGCTGACAGCCAGCATGGACCCCGGAGCAAGACGGGAGGGTGGCCCATCTCCATGCCATCAGAAGGAATTATACAACATACCTGACAATGAATTCCAGAGCTTGACTGTGCGTTGTGTGAAGAAGAACTTCTTCATGTTTGTTTTAAACCTACTGCTATTAATTTCATTTTGTGACCCCCCCAGTTCTTGTGTCCCATGGATGGGTAAATAACAGTTTCCTTTTTACTTTCTCCATATCATTCATGATTTTATAGACCTTGATTGTACTTCCTGTTAGCTGCGTCTTTTCTAAGGTGTAGAGTGCCAGTCTTTGTAATCTCTTATTTGAGCTGCATCTAAATTGGTCTGTTCTTTTGAAAGAGCAGGCCCCACTTTGAAGTAGTGCGTGGTGTCTACACACGTTGTGCACTCTTTCGAAGACAAAATCAATGGTAGGCACCACGGGAATTGAAACCGCTCTTCCAAACAGAATATAGGAAGAGGCTGTTCTTTCTACATCTTTTTTTTTTAAAAAAGGACGTGTGTAGATGCTCCGTGTCCCACTTTTACGAAACAGCGGGGTCCCCCATGGCAGCAATCAGCTGTTAGGCAGAGATGTGCTGCCCAGCCCCTGTGGAGCTCTATGGTCTGTGTGTGCAGTGGCTCTTAAAGCTGCACGGACCAGAAAACCCCATTGCAGGAAGCTGAGAGCAGGCTGGCAGCAGCCATCGCACATGCTGCCCCTGCACGCCGCAGTGCAAACCCTGAGCACCTGCCAGGTCAGGAGCCCTAGGAACCCCTCCGAGCACACCCAGGGCTCCCAAGGGTCCAGCCGGGGGGAAGCGTTGCCCCTCCTGGACCGAGCATGAGCACCAGGACCTGCTGGGGCTCTGGCAGGAGGAGGAGGTGCTCTGGGTGATGGGGAGCAAGTGGCAGAACGTGGTCACCTTCACCCAGCTGGCCGAGGGCCTGAGTACCCAGGGTCACCCTACCCACACTCCTGACCAAGTCAGGAGTAAGATTAAGGAGCTGTGGCAGGGTTACACCCAGGCTTGGGACTTGGCCAGCTGGTCGGGGCCACCCCCACTTTGTGGGATCTCAGGGCTATCCTGAGCCCCCAGGACACCTCCTCCCCACCAGCTCTCCTTGACATCTTGGCCAAGGAGCAGGAGCCAGGACCATTGGTCAGCCCTGCACCACCAGCACCTGACACAGAGCCAGCCTCAGCCATGGATTGGTCCAGTGAGGAGGAGGACATAGTTATCAACCTCCCCTTCCGCACCTCCAGCCAGGCAGTGGCCAGACAGCCATCCCCCAACCTCAGTGGTGGACCCTCAGGTACGTACACAACAAGGCACACACCCTGGATCATGGGGCAGGGTCACTATACACAACCAGGGGCCCTCCACACTCTCACCAGACCCTGACCCGCCAGGGCCCAGCTGGACCATGGCCCCAGGACAGTGGCATGGCTGCCAGTGCCCATCAGCACCTGCTCCCATGGACAGCACCACACCTTGCCCCCAGGGGAGGGATGGGAGGGCAGCCCACACAAAGGGGCTGCCCACAGGGCCACTGCACCCACGGATGGGGGACAGGGACTTGGCGCCCATGGGGGGGACAGGGGGCATGTGCCATGGGGCAGGGGTTAGTACTGACAGCCTGTTCCTCTCTTCCCCCTTGTTTCTGCAGCTGCACCATCCAAGGGCCTGGAGACCCTTGCCCCATCCGTGGTCCCAGACAACCCCCTGGAGGCAAGGGACAGTGACCGTCCAGAGCCACCATTAATGCCATGATGGTCCCTGTTGTGGCAGATCCAAAGGCAGCTGGTAAAGGACCCTCATCTCACTGCTTCCATCTGGCACCTGTTGGAGCTGGCCAAGCACCAGCTCTGCTTCAAGGAGTGTGAGGCCTCCTGGCACCGGGCAGCCTGGGGTGAGTTCCTGACCACCTTCTGGGACATGGTGGCCATGTACTGGGATCTCCTGACCCAGCTACCTCCCCCACTGCTCCTCCTGCTGCCCCTCCCACCATGGCTCCACCTGCCAGTCCCCTGGGAGAGACCCTGCTGGCATGGTCTGCTGGCCTGAGGCCGATCCCCAGTCCTACCCACCTGTACTCCCCACCCCCTCCCAGCCCTGCTGGGTCACGCCCCTCTGCTCCTACCCCAGAGTGATGGCTCACCGGGCGGGCCCCTCCTCCTGTAAATAGATGGAGGTTCTGTTATGTTTCGCAAGAAGTATTACTCACCCGGTTTTTGTAGGTAACAATACATCCATTTATTTTTCCAAAACCCTTGTGTGCTGTGTGCTCCGTGGGGTAGGGGGGGATTGTGTGCAGGAGGCCCGCTGGGGGTGGCCGGGGCGGTACTCACTGGGGCCCATGATCAAAGTACTGTTGCAGGGCCTTCCAGACATGGATCCTGTCCTAGTGGAAGTGGCAGCTAGGGGCATTTAGAGCATGGACTACCTGAGGTGGGGACATATGCACACCATGGGTGCGTGCCCAGGCATCCTTACCTCCATCATGACAGCCCCAACTGTGGCCTTGACTACATCAAATTGGTGTCCCATGGAGTGGTAGCTGTCTTGGGTGGCCAGCTTCAAGACAGCTATTGTGACCCTCTTCTCCATAGGGAGGGCATGTTGCACCTGGGTGTCCTGGTGTCTCAGGGCTGGGGACAGCCACTGTCAGAGCTCCAGGAAGGTCCACGACTTCATCTGGAAATTCTGGAGCCAACAGTCATTGTCCCACTCCCCCATGACCAGTTGCTCCTGCCCCTCGGAGCTGGCGGGGTAGGTCTAGAGTTGGTGGAGTGCCTGGGGGTGGGAAGCCAGAGGACCCCATGGTCTGGGGTGTCCCGTTCTGCCCCAGGGGGAGGGCCTGCCAGGAACTGCAGGGCGGCCACCAGTGCTGCGGCCAGCAGGGCCCCCACTCTGCTGGTGGCAGCCAGCACAGTTTCCAGCTGCTGCTGCTCCCCTGCTCATTCCTGTGGGCACTGTGTCTGTGGGGCTTGTGGCAGCTCTGCAGGCCTTGTGCTGTGCAGGCCGAGGGTGTTGGGGAGGGGCCCTTTAAAGGAGCCGCTTTCTGTGGCCCCAGAAGGGCTTGGCCACCCTGCAACCCTACCCATGGTGTTTCCTGCCCTGTTCTTTCGAAAGAGGCCATGGATGTGTGTGGATGCTCTCTTTCGATGTCCTGGATGGCCCCTTTTGGCATGGCACATGGCCCTTTCGACAGCGCTTGTCAGTGGCACCACCCCTGGCGCGTGTGTAGATGCTCCCCTTCAAAGGGGCGTCTTTTGACCACTCTTTTTCAAAAGAGTGCTCTAGTGTAGACATAGGTTTTATGGAACAGGATAAAACCCCTTATTATGTGTCTTGCCCTTTGCTGTGTGTTTGCCAATTCTATTTATCGTTTTATGAGATGTGCTGTCTAAAACTATACACTGTATTCAAAGTGTGGGCACACCATGGATTTATTATATTTTTTTGTCTTATTGTCCGTCCCTTTCCAAAATTGTTAGCACTTTTGATTGTTGTTGCACATGAAGCAGATGTCAGAGAACTATCCTCAATGACTCTTTATAACAGTGAATTTAGAACCCATCATTTTGTGTGTATAGTTGAGATTATTTTTTCTAATGTGCATTACTTCTACCCTAGGGAGACATCCATGCTACTGTGCATGCACAGAATTCATATCTTCCATAGATTTCTTTGCATCCCGCCACAAAAAAGTGATTTCTGAGTGGGAAGCAAAAGGAAGCCGCAAGAGCAGTCACGTGCTCCTCTCCAGCAGACAAGACATGTCCTTTCAGGTGCCCAGAGCAGCTGGCAAAGAGGTAAATCACTGGGAAGGCAGACAGGGGACACCAATGGTTCTTACCCTGTGCCTGGCTTAGCTGTAGTTGCACCTGGGAAGTGAGTGCAGGAGGACTGGCCTTCCTCTTTTCCAGCAAGGAGAGCCCAGGGTCAGATCAGACCCACCTCCAGAAAACTCTTCCAGCTGCCAAAAGCTTCACTTCCTACCCTATCATGCCACAGCTGTGGGGAGAGGTCACTGTACTAGAATCTGCTCCCCAACTCTCATGCATCTGGGCCCTTCCATACCCAGACCCATTCCAAACAAAACCAACCCCCCCGAGTCTCACCCCTTACACTTGGATGCCCCTATAAACAGACCTCACTAAGCTCCATCTCATGCAAACAGACTCCTTCACTGAGCCCCAAACTCCTGTACCCAGACCATCTCCCCACATCCAAACCCCCAGCAAAATCAGCTCCACCCTTCTTCACCTGGACCACCCTCACAAACCACCTGCACCCGGACCTCCATACCATGGAGGTCCAAACAGCTGTGCCCAAACCCCACCAAGCTCCACTCCCCTAACACCCAGAGCTCCCCCACACTATCACAAACCCCAATCACCTTTATCTGGACCCACTCTAAGGTCCAGTTACCCCTCGCACCTGGCCCCTCATGAGCCACCCCCACCTAATTTCCCCATACAGAATCCTCTCACTGCATGTTTGGATCCCCCTAGAGTAAGCCCCCAACATTTGCATCCTGCTGAGCTTGGCCTGCCTACCCACACTTGGTGGCTGCCAGGAAGAAGCAAGGCCTTATGATGTTTCTGTGACAAGACAAGCCCTTATGCTCGATCAGGGTCAGGAACAGCCTCATTGTGAAGTTTGTGCCTAGGGGCGGTGGGACTGCAGGGTGGTCCCACACCTCTGCTCAGCAGTGGCTTACAGTGCCCACTGCCATACTAGAACCTCCATGTTCAGTCACTGACAAATAAAATGTGTAGAATTTTGCAGAATTTTAAAATACTGTGTGCGGATTTTTTTTTTAGTGCACTGTTTCCTCAGGCGCCTACCTGGAGGTACACAGTTGTTTTGAGCCTCTATTATGGTTCTTTAAAAAAGTTTCCATCCAGCTTACAAGCATTTTCTCTTGCATCTGTTCTCACCTTTCACAAATTAAGTTCTGTTCTAATGCTGAAAGGCTGGATACTCGAGACCTAAATTCAACACTTGTGATGCACTATAGTGGCTTATTTACTAAATTAGAGCAATTTGCTTCAGGCCTATGAATACCTACTGAGCACAGTGTTTTCTGCTGGGAGCAGTCAAATCGAACTGCCCAGGATTGCTCAGGACAGTAAGTGCTGTGCCCTGCACTGTAGATTCCGAATCAAGTCCCAAATATCAGAGGTTATTTAAACAGAGATTCATTCACACTCTAGAATTCAGAATACTGTATGCTTTCCAGCAGGGAGAGGATAGCTCAGTAGTTTGAGCATTGGCCTGCTAAACCCAGGGTTGTGAGCTCAGTCCTTGAGGGGCCTATTTAGGAATCTGGGACAAACAGATTAAAAGAAGAATGGTACTTGGTGCTGCCAAGAAGGCAGGGGACTGGACAGGATTAGACTTGATGACCTCCCAAGATTCCTTCCAGCTGCACAAGGTATGTGTCTCCATATATATAACTCCATGATCAGCCCATTTACAAATCCTGTAAGCAAAAGGCTGGTTATAGTGCTAGCTCTCCACTTCCAGAAAACTTAAAATCTTGGCTCCTTCTAGTGTTGTAAATTTTGCTTTTCTCTTCTTCCTTTGAAAAATCTTGAGCAGTCTCAATTAGCCCTGGATGTCCAGGAGAGCAGCATTCTTTGCTTCAGCCTTGTACTTTACACCAAACTGACCAAGTCACTGACTAATCTGCCAAGCTAGGTTCCACCACTAGTATATGTTAAGTGTGGATCACTCAGAACTGCCTTTTTTTGCTTTCACTTGAATGCTCTAATCTCTTTTCCTTTGAGGGCTTCTTCCCAAAACTTGTCTTTGAGAAACATTTAAAAAAATACCCAGTGTTTATGTAGTTTTTTTCACTCAGCGTCTTTGGTATTCCCATTCTCTTTATTACTAGGAGGTAGGGGGAATTAGCTAAGCACATCCTCAGCCCCTGTGGACTCACAACGTTGGTCACATGGCCTGAGCAGCCTTCTCTTTCAGAAGCTCTAGGGGTGCCTCATGGTCTGAGGAACCCTGATGTTGCCAGCAGTTCCAGTCTGTGAGCTTTTTAATGGGGATGAGAATGTAACTTTTGGGTATGGGAGATGTGGGTAGATTAACAAATTAAGAACTTGGGTGAGGGGCAGGCACATAGTGGGACCTTCTACTCTGTCAGCTGATTAATGGCTCGTCTGGTCTATTCAACTTAACACCCACAGGGACATCACCTAATGCCTTCGGCAGCAGTAAATGGAATGAAAGAAGCTATGTGGTGCTGGCTGCTGGCTTTTTAACCTCATAGTGGGCAGAAACCCTGGGAGAGAAGTGCTTTATGTAAAGAGAGGTCAATCACCTCAGGGAGACTTGGGGAGTAGTTTACACTGATACACGTTTTTAAAGGATTGAATAAAGGTAATTTGTGTGTTGCTTTATGGAAGGGAAAAACAAAATAATTAAAAATAAAGGGCTAAAAACTAATGGTCACTTTTTTCTCAGAGATTTGGAAAATGCTAAGGGAGCCCAGGGAATATGATGTGATAGGGAATTTTTTAAGTGATAATGGAAAAAGTGAAATATTTTAATGATTCAGAGCCTTAAGCTGAGCACATTGCAAACCTATGTATCATTATTGATATTCCTAATGCAAGCTATCCAGTGAGCATTCACTTTTCTTTCTGTGCCAGGCACTTTCAACCCACAATGAGCTTACGTTGCATCCCTGTGCTTTGAGATTGGTGGGTGAAAAATGACCTATAAAGGGAAGAAATTACGTTGTTAGAAAGAGCAACGAAGGGTCCTGTTAGAAAGGTGGCTTGATGGGATCATATCTGAACCTTTGTAGATCTGTATTGTATACAATAAAGTGATGCAACCAAGCTAGCCAGTATCGTCTTAGGATTTCCAATCCCAATTAGGAGTAGTAGTAAGCCTATTCCACTCTTACATCTTGGCACATAGGCCATTGATGACCATTCACCAGTGTGCCCTGTCCTGGGCTATCTTTTCCGGTTCTGAATTGCAACGAGGAGTCCTGTGGCACTTTATAGACTAAAACAAATGTACAAGCATAAGCTTTCGTGGGCAAAGACCCACTTCGTCAGATCTTTGCCCATGAAAGCTTATGCTCATACGTTTCTGTTAGTCTATAAGGTGTCACAGGACCCCTCATTGCTTTTGCAGATCCAGACTAACATGGCTACCCCTCTGATACTTGAGTTCTGAATTGGTGTATCTTGTCTTTTTAGTGTCTGTCTTCAGGTCTCTATGCCAGGTGTTTCTTGGGTGCCCTCTTTTCTTTCTCCTTATGGGTTCCAACTTAAGACTTGTCTTGTGATGTTGGTAGTTGGTTTTCTGAAATTATATCCAATCCATCACTATCTTTGCTTCCTGATTCCTTTTTCGGCAGGAAGTTGGTGAGTCAGTTGCCAAAGGTCTTGGCTGTTGATGGTGTATGGCCAGTGGATCCAAAGGAATTTACGTAGGCAGTTGTTGATAAACGTCTGGATTTTTTGACAGTGCTCTTTGTTCTCCAAGTTTCTCCTGCATACAGTAGGACTGATTTGATATTAGAGTTGAATAATCTGACCTTAGTCTGAGTTCTGATCTGCTTAGAATTCCAGATGTTTTTCATGAGAAGGAAATCTGTTCTTGCTTTCCCAATCCTTACTCTCATATCAGCATCAGTGCCTCCCTCTTTATTGGTGATGCTGCCCAGGTATATAAAGACCTCAACTTCTTCCAGTGCCCTGCCGCCAAGTAGGTCTGGTTCTCCACTACTGATGTTGCAGGGTAGAATTGTTTTCAAACAGACTGAGTGGTAAATAGACTCTCCCACAGTCCTATAGGTTTCTCATTTTGAATTTTGATGATCAGTATTCTGCAATATTTGTTCTTAGTTTTGAAGGAGATAAGATTCACATGTTTCATCTAAAAATTATAAATGTGCTATTTTACAGCATTAAATGTAATATATATGACCAATGTCGTCATTTACGTGAAGGGTACATAGATTTGAAAATACTACACTGGAAAACTCTAGATTATATGGATTCTAATTGAAGATGTAATTAATTCCCTATTATCCCCCTTTTATGTATTTAAGCACCCCAGTTACTTTAGTCATTTACATTTAGATGGTCACCTTCAAACCCAAAGAGCTAGAAATTTAATTTTCTGTTAAATGAAAGCTTAAATTCTGTTGCAATGTTTGAGTGCTTGCAAAACATATTTGTGACACTTGCTGGGTGTGTGACTAGAGCTGTTAAAAATGTAAACAATCTGTTGCAATCTGTGTTGTGATTTATTAACATTTCAATTATCTCTAGTTATATCTCCAGGATGAGAACCAAGGTTCTTTAATCTGACAAGAATTAGCTTGCCAGTGGGTGTCACTGTTTCACTGGTATTTCCCTTGTCTGGAAACTCATGGCCTATTTTATGTCTGTACTTATAAATTCCTAAAAATATTATTTATGAAAGAAATGTCAACAGATTTCTGTTTTATTCAGTTTTATTTTGAAGTTAAATATTTCAGTTTTCAGCCAATCACAAGTGGGTGTATGATATGTATTGCCTTAAAAGTCACTCTGTCTGGACACACTGCTGCTCAAGTTATGAAATTCAGAAATACATTTTTTTTTTAGATTTTTAAGAATACTGGTGCAGGATAGAGCAGCTTTGTTTTGGGTCATGAGTTAGGAATGGCTTTTTTCTATGAAGTCATTCCTCTGCAATGAACTGAAGTATTAAAAAGAAAAAGGAGAATCTTGCAATATAGAGAATAGTAATTTGCACAGTCAAGGCATCAAAAGTAATATAAGACTTAATGTCCAGAGTATGAACTTATTAGATGGGTCAGATAAAAGCATTTGGATATTAAAAAGAGGAACAATTCAGTAAATATCAGTGCCCAGGCTATTCATATCAGGATGCAGGCACTGTCAGCTGTCTTGTGTTGTAGCCACTTTCCTGGGACTGGCTTGTAAGTCAAACTTTTAAGGTATAATGTCATGAGGTTTCTGCAGAAGTTCATGGTACAGCATGTTCAATGTGTATCAGAATATCCTCAGGCCATTTCTGAGTCAGAACACCATCCCACTGTGGAACCAACATTACAAAGTGTTGATTTTTTCTTAAAGTTGGTTGAAATATAGAAAAGTATTTCCGGAGAAAATTGTTTTTCCTCAAAATTTTGAGGTTTTGAAAAGCATCTGACCAGCTTTAAAAAAACTGGGACATCTGAGAAATACTAGGCTGGATGAAAATACCATCAAGTTAGTTGTCAATTTAACGGACTGTTTAACGCCTCAGAGGCAAAACCATATATTGTGGCCTACATTCTACTGTTGCACACTGAGGTCACTGGGTTTCAGAGTTAAATAAGGGAGGATTCAGTCCTCCATATCTGACTAAGACAAACATTTGTTATATGAGAAAAAACACTTTTAGTCGTGTGATAGAATCTCCCTTTGCTACTTGATCCTGGTCCTAATTTGACCAAGAGTTTAAGCATAAACATAAGTACTTTGCTGAATTTGGATAGGCTTACACACATTTAACATCCATCTCTTTCCAGCCCTATTCCAGTTAGAGATGCATTATCTTAAAGCTTACCCTGTTACTAAACTTAGATGTGTTTCTTCTCAGTCTGTGCCCTGCCCCACAGAAATTACTGAAGATACTAATGTTGGATTCTTATTACCCACAACATAAAGCCAGCAACAATACACAAGGAAATTTTATGAGCAAACCTGGTTCAATTTTTCGTCTAACAGAGTGATCTCATTTACCAGTATATCAGAAAGGAGTGGAAACTAACCAAATCCACCTTCTGATAAACTTTAAAAATACCTGGGCCACCAAACTACAAATATTTTCTTTGGCAAGAGCACCAATAGTTCCTCTAGGTACGTGGCTTGGAACATCATTGTTGACAGCAATGCATCTGTTCACCCAATAAAACAGTAAAGAAAAGTATGCTTCAGGTGTCTGCTTGCTTACTTAGATCACACATGGGTGATTTAGCACATTGTTGACAGCTGTCAGAATCTCAGCAACACGAACAGAAAGTTTTAAAACAGGAATTTTTACTGTCTTTTTTTTTTAGCCACAGCAAATAGAATGAGGAAAATAAAAGGACTGAAGAAAAGTTATATACAAGGAAACCATTTCATGCAGATTTGCCATAAAGCAAGTTGATAATGCCTGAACATTATGAACTGCAGAAACTCCAAGAACACATTATATCTTAAACACTTAATCTGTTTAACAAACTATGTACATTCTTCTGCTAAATAAGATGAATTGGGATTCAAGAAGCAGCACATCCTGACAAATCTCCTCCTAAAGGCATTCATTAATATAAATCAACAGTAGCAATTTTGTTTGATCATTTATTTGCAAGAATCATTAAGGCTTATTAGCATAATTATTCCCAGTGGGACTTCATGTCACATAAATGAAAAATGGCATTATCAATATTTTAAATATAAGTGAGTAATGTTCAAAGTACTTAAACAGTACTCTGCAGGTGGCGTCCAGCTGTAGCAAATTAGATTAGGTTTGGTTTAATGTCTAAATCGGGGAAATATCATTTCAGCGTGATTATTTATTTTACAAAGTGTTAACATTTTACTTCTTGTACAAGCAATAAGCACAAATTTTATAGTTACCCATTAAAGTAAATACATGTACGTGGTTCTTCTGAGCTCATGTAAGCAACTTGTGTTAAAACATCAGCTGGGAAATGAAAGATTTCTTACCAGAAAAAGGCCTTTTACTGATCTACTATCTTGCCCTTTTACTTCTTAAAGTTTTGCTTGCTAACATGCAATCTGCAGTGAAAGATAAAATAGGATTTTTGTCCATTACTAGGCAAGGAGTAACACGCTCTCCTCCACTCCACCCCACCCCACCCCACCCCACCCCCCAAATAGTCACTCTTTACTGATTCAGCCCTGAGTCTGGTCACAGGAACAAATTCAGCTGAATATAGGTACAATTCTGTAATAGGGTTGTTACCTGGTAGAAACAGGTATGAATTCAGCTCTTATTCCTAAAGGCCATGTCTACACTAGCCCCAAACTTCAAAATGGCCATGTAAATGGCCATTTCGAAGTTTACTAATGAAGCGCTGAAATACATATTCAGCACCTCAGTAGCATTCGGGCGGCCGCGGCACTTCGAAATTGACGCGGCTCGCCACCGTGTGGCTTGTCCTGACAGGGCTCCTTTTCGAAAGGACCCCGCTTACTTCAAAGTCCCCTTATTCCTGTGAGCAGATGGGAATAAAGGGACTTTGAAGTCGGTGGGGTCCTTTTGAAAAGGAGCCCTATCGGGGCAAGCCACGTCAATTTTGAAGTGCCGCAGCCGCCCACAAGCTACTGAGGCACTGAATATGTATTTCAGCGCTTCATTAGTAAACTTCGAAATGGCCATTTCCATGGCCATTTCGAAGTTTGGGGCTAGTGTAGACATAGCCAAAGAGTGACATTTGGAGGGAAAGGCGGGGCAGATGAAGTGAAACATAATGAAGACATTTAGTTACGATTATCTTGATCTTGCACATCTTCAGGATTCAGTTTTGTTTGGTTGTATTTTACTACCTTGTAAAATCAGCAACTATGTAAGCACAACAACTATAATAACAGACAGACTGAAAAAATTCCAACTGATAGAGTGAGCCACGTAACTAAAAAATGCAGAGTAGGTAGGTCAAACATATGAAGAGATGTGTGTGGGAACAGTGTCACAAATGCACCCCATTCTTAACCATTTCAGAGATGTCAGTCAAACCAGTTATCATCTGTTTGTAAAATCATCAGGACTGAATGTCATACATACAGGCCCTACTTCCCTTTGGAGGCAGGTGCAGATTGAGTGAGACAAATTTCCAAAAGTGTTTGCTGTGCCCTATGAAAATGTATAAGTACTTACTGTAGAAGAGCTTCTAGCACTCCCATAGTATGAACAGTAAATAACAATATCAATGTTATTTCTCCAATAATCTGAATCATAGAACACTAGAACTGGAAGGGACCTCAAGAGGTCATCAAATCCAGTCCTGTTTGCTCAAGGCAGGTCCAAGCATCATCTAGATATTTGGTAAACCTGTTCTTAAATATCTTCAGTGGTGGAGATTCCACAATCTTCTTAGCCAATTTATTCCAGAGTTTAACCACCCTGACAGATAGGAAGTTTTTCCTAATGTCCAACCTAAACCTCCCTTGTGAGCCTAAGCCTCCCTCCTGAAAGTCTTCACATACTGTCTCTACAGACATTGGAAGTGGGAGAAGTTTGTGTATTTCAGGGCCCTAGGCAGTGGGGTGAGGTCTGTGTGAGGTTCTGTAGGTGTGGCGGTGGGGCTGTGCGGAAGGTGTAGGACAGTGGGGTTGGGGGGAGATCTGTGCATAATGGAGTGCTGGCCTGTGGGAGGGCCTGTGTGGGGTACTGGGCAGTCATGGTGGGACTGAGAGTGAGGGGCACTGGGCAGGGATGGTGGTAGTTTCTGGCACTGTGCATTTGTGGAGAGGATGCAAGGCATAGCAAGTTCAGGAGTTGCTTGGTGAGGTGGCCATGTGACCTGGCATGGACCCACCTCCACAGGAAGGGGTATGCTGGCAGCAAAAGGCTGTGTGGGCCAGTGTGCACCTAACAACTGCTGGTTTGCATACAGTGCTCTCACACTAGGCTATCCTCATTGTGCCATGCCCCATTGCCCCTGGCCTGCACCTTGCTCCAAAGACCAAACTCTCTGTGCCATATGCCATTTCCCCCTAGGGGCCCAGAAATGTGTGTGGAGCTTGGTCCACAAAAAGTTAATCCAGCCCTGTGTAAACTCACAAGGCCAAGGCTAGAAAGGATATATGGGATTTGCTTCAACACAGAGCCAATTAGGGATAGTAGTACTTTATTAAGCTAATCTACTTCAGGTTACTGCAAATTATTCACAAGCTACACATTAATAAGCCAAGTACAACAGGAATGTATAGGTCTAGACAAGAGACTATTTGGCATATCTACATCCCTTATGCCATGGGGAGTTCCAGTCCCGAAGTGTCTCACGTCAGGACCATGGCAGACATTGCTCCAGATAGAGGAAAGTCTGGGGCACTCCTGCAGCCAGGAGTCCCCAGTGAAACTCAGCTGGGGTGGTGTCTCACAGTGATTTTATCTCTTAGCTGCTTTCTGCGTGTGCGCATACTGGGCTGAAGGCAAGGTTGCCCTGGTTACAGGTCTCTCTGGTTCCCACGTCTAAATGCAGGTGTCAGGAGATGATCTGGCTATCTCATGTTTATGTTTGCAAGGTTCAAGGCTGTAACAGGCGGTAACACAGGGATGGGAACTTGGTTATACCACAGGAATGGAAGTTCCCACCCTGGCTCTCTGAGGTCTGCAGGCTGCTCTTTAAGACCTTTAGTCCTGCAGACATGTCTATTGGTGTCTTACATGACACCCTGGCTAATTCATTTACCAGACCAGGATTTTGCTGCTGGTCAGGCTGATGCTGACACCTGTAAGGGAAAGAATTAGCTGGCAGCTTTTCTTCCATGTCACTCGCAGCCATTTGTAGGAGTGAGGGACTTATATGCTTTCTTAATATAGCCTTTGAATTACTCCTTCTTCAAGTTAGGGAAAAAAAGTCTGCTTTGTAGTGTTTTTTGAACATCCTGTAGCTACACTTTCAAATTTACAGGGTTTTTTTTCTGCTCATTTCTAAGCAATTTCCTTGCTGCTAACTTCTGCACTTCAATTAAAATTTCAAGATCTATACATTCTACACCTGACTCTCATATGCTAGTATTATCCATGACTTTCCATTTTATGGTTATTAAACAGCTGTAATGTGCCCTTTTCCACCTACTCATGAACAAAGTAGGAAAAAAAGGGGGACAGGAAACATCTGCACATGACACACTCAGATTTAAGACTGAAGTTAATTCTACAAGCACAAATCAAACATACCAGGCAACCAGATGCAAAAAACTTTAATTTTCAGGCAACAGCTCATACTCTGCCCTGAATTCTGCAGTTGTCCCTATCTCTAAGTGTTATAGTTGCTGTGTAAAGGAGCAGGAACGAATACAAGAATCTGAGAGGAGAAGCATTGCTGACGTCAGTTGATTAATGCAGTAGTGTGGGATTTTTAGACACATTCAGTATTTGGTTAATTCTGTTCCTGATGAAGTTTTACCATGATTAAAAAAGAATCCTGAAGCACAAAGTTTGGATAGAGCTCTGAACTTTCTCAGAGTTCTGAAAAGACTGGTTTGGTATTCTGGTTTGGGCTCATCTCCAATGTAGGACACACTTATGGACTGTGGCCACACTAGCAAGAGACTTCGAAAGGGGTGATCCTGATCCATAATTTTGAAAAGTCATTTCAATATGAAGAAACTACACACAAAGGCCTCGTCTACACTAGCCCCAAACTGCGAAATGGCCACGCAAATGGCCATTTTGAAGTTTACTAATGAAGCGCCGAAATGCATATTCAGCGCTTCATTAGCATGCGGGCGGCCACGGCACTTCAAAATTGACGCGCCTTGCCGCTGCATGGTTCGTCCCAATGGGGCTCCTTTTCGAAAGGACCCCGCCTACTTTGAAGTCCCCTTATTCCCATGAGCTGATGGGAATAAGGGGACTTCAAAGTAGGTGGTGTCCTTTCGAAAAGGAGCCCCATCGGGACGAGCCACGCGGCAGCGAGGCGCGTCAATTTCGAAGTGCCGCGGCCGCCCACATGCTAATGAAGCGCTGAATATGCATTTTGGCGCTTCATTAGTAAACTTCGAAATGGCCATTTGCGTGGCCATTTCAAAGTTTAGGGCTAGTGTAGACGCAGCCAAAGTGTGGATCAATATTGCAATCTGCAATGTCAAAGAGACCCCCCCCATCCTTTCAAAGGGAGCAGCTACACAGCACAGAGCCTCATTTTGAAAGAACGGGGCAGGAAATGGCACAGGAAGGGTTGAATGCCCGACAAGCCCTTCCTGGAGCATGGGCCAGCTGCCACCTTTAGGGGCCCATCCCAAGCCCCGCCCCTCGTGCACACGCTAAGGGCTCAGGCTTCATTCAGCATGTGTCCTTAGCACAGCACTGGCAGAGCCCTGCTCAGCCCCAACACTGCAGCACGCCATAGACCTGCAGCACCTCCAGGATGAAGACATCCTCCACATTATGGCCAGCTTGATGGCTGTCCTGGCTGCAGTCCATCTGAGGCTCTGGACTGCCCACCACGTGGCTGCATCCTGCAGGTCCTCCCAATGGTGTACCCAGAGCATCCCCTTCCCGGGCTAACCATCACCCCTGGCAGTACCCGCCCCCAGCAAGGAATGGTGGGATCGCATCGCGATGGAGGAGTGGGATGACAAGCAGTGGCTCCGCAATTTTAGGATGACCTGGGCCACCTTTGGAGCTGTGCCAGTGGCTGTCACCAGCACTACACCACCAGGACACCGTCATGCGGCCTGTGCTCCCCCCTGGAGAAAAGGGTGTCTATCACCATGTGGAAGCTGGCCACCCTGGACAGCAACCACTCAGTCAGCCACCAATTCAGGATGGCGAAGGCCACCATCAGGGTCATACTTCTAGAAGTAAGTCAGCCGGGGTCACGTACCCATGATGGGTCCCAGGATGGGCCTCAGGGAGAGGGCCAGGGGTGGGGCCTGAGGAGGGGGCCTATGGAGGGGAGCAGGGAGGTGGCTAGCTAACTTACTTACTTTAGTTGAGGACCAAGTTTTACAAGTGTTTAGTGACAACCTCTCTCTCAGTTTGGGAAATGGGTGTATACCAAGAAGGGCAAAGTTTGTAGGTGCAAGGATGAGACCTGACCAAAACTTAGGAAAACTGGGTTTGAAAATTGGACCTCAGGAATATAAGCAGAAACTGTGGATAGCCAAGATAATAGATGACCTAATAAGAAGTTTGGATTCTTTTCACTAATAACTGTGTCATAAAAGTGCCAGGAAAGGAGTCCTACAACTGACAACTGACAACCATGGTCTGCTAAAGGTCTTGTGGATTGTTCATTTCTGCTCCAGAGTCTGATGAAGTGGGTCTCACTCCCAAAAAACCTTTGAAGTGCTACAGGACTGTCCTCCCACCACTTTTTTTTTGTGATGCTACAGACTAACATGGCTACCCTTCTGAAACTAAATAGATTCTCATTCATTTGCTGAACGTTTCTGACAAACAACAAATAGTGAAAAAGGAAAAAAAGGACGTGGTGGGGGATTACAACTGCAAAATGTGACTCAGTGGATTTAGTAAATACTGGTATAGCAGAAAACTACAAGGGACTTGTTCCAGTGCAATGCATATACTTCTTGAGAAGCAGCAGAATGGTCTAGGAGACTTTCTGGTTAGGAATTAGGACTTGTCCTTCTGATCAGCAAAAAAGTTGTACCTCACTAGTCCAGCACAAAAGGAATATTGGAGGAAAAGATATCAATCAGCTCAGTGTTTTACTATTAGCAAGGAAAGAGGCTTGACAAGTCATTGAGGAAATGTATCAGGAAGGCATAAGTGATCCTTCAGCTAGGCCTTGCCCATAGTTCTGGTTCAGAAAAGAGATGACTGCACCAGATTCTGTGTAGACAATAAAAACTGAATGAAGTAACTTTAAAGGATTACCATGAATAGATTATACCCTATATGCAGTAGCAGTTTCTGCCTGATTTTCCATGTTGGATATTAAAAATAGCTATTGACAGGTGGAAGTGGATGCAAAGGGCAGAGAAGAGACAGGTTTGGCAACAGGACAAAGTTTGTGGCAATTTAAAATGAAGGCTTTTGGGTTGTGCCATGCAGTTGCACATTGGTATATGGAGAGGGTACTGCATAACATTACTCTCTTAACTTATTTCTTATATCTAGACAATATCTTTGTGCATGCTAAAACATTTGACTGGGAACCAGTACAGTTAAAGATGGTCCATGATGAGATGATGCTTGTCAATGTGAACCTGAGCCCTAAGTCTGAGTTGTTTCAAAAAGAAGTAGATGAGGCAATGCAGGACTGGGCAGCTTCTTACACACTCGCAGAATTGCAGTTCTGTAGGACTTTGCTCTATAGAAGGTTTATTCATGGGTTCAGTCTCAGAGGGGGAGGTTGAGTGATAAAGGGAAATAATTTCAATGGTCAACAGAGTGATTTAATGTTTTCAGAACTGTAAGTCTCCTGGGACTGCTGTTGTCTTTGTCTACTTGTGTTTCAAAACCCCATTCATATTGAACATGGATGTTAGTGCTTACAGTTTGAGAGCACTATTCACACGAGAACACAAAGGATTTGGGAGGGTGACAGCTTATTACAGAGAAGTCTAAATCTTCTGTAGAAAAATTATTGAGATCTTCTGGCAGTGGTTAACCCTATGGAACATTTTTGCCACTATTTGTATGTTAGAAAGTTCATGATCAGACAAACTGTGCCTTCCTGCAATGGCCTTTAGCTTCAGGAATCCTCAGGGGGCAATTAAAGATTTTCAGCAAGGAAGTGCTATATAAATATTTCTGTCTTTTTTTTAATTGTAATGAATCAGTGTATACTGATAATCTCTTCTAATCAGATCTTTGTGTTTTACTAATTTCATGTACCCTGTATATCACCAATCTTTACAGGAAGCCTGTATAATCCACCAAAGGTATTCAAGTAATACTCTACTCTTCCCTTACGTGAAAACTGAAAGAATGGAAGGCATAACAAGTAAGGCTGTTAAGCAGAAATAATTCCATAACCAATATATGATAATTTTAACATCTGTACTGGTTAAAAATGTAATTTTGCCTACTCTGTCTTTTCTCGTTCCTTGCACTGCTTCTATCCAGTGTGTGTGTGGGGGAAAGCTGGAAAGCAGACCAATTGAAATTACTTCTGCAACATCACAAGGGAGCTGGAAAACTCAGTATTATCAGTAAGTATTTATTAAAAACACATTTTCTCAACAGAAACAGCTGCATTTTTGTTGAACAAATTGAAACATTCGACATTTCTGTTCCTTACGTTTGTCTAGAGTCTGTGACTTCCGAAGTTAAAAAGCCATTTCTATATATTGCTACCATGGGACATTGTTTTTCCCACTTACACAGAATAATTAAGGCTTTTTCATTCTGCCTTAGTTCTATGGGTTCTTTTTGAGTGTGATGGCCCCTTAGCTTCTAAATCTGGTGCCCCATCCATCATTGACACCTACCAAAACAAGCATTAGTTACTCTGTGACTTATCTAGGTCCTTAGAAGATCAATAATACTGTTCAGCTGTTTCAGACTCTTCCTTTATAATTCACACATATCTGTTTATCCAAAGAAGGTAAATTATCTCACAGAGAAGCCATGTTATCTCCAATTGTGGTTTACAATGTTGCAAACTCAGCGTGACCCACATATTTTAGCTGGAATACATTTATCACTTCTCTGTATTATGATCCTCTCTTAAAATAGCCTGGAAACACAGTAAGGCTGCAGCAATGTGTCTGCCCTTCTATTTGATTTTTTTTCATATGGTCAGTTGTCACGGCTAGAGAAGGCTGAATTTATTTCCTTTTTAACATTTGTTTCTTCATATTTTGTCATTGACAAAAATTTTAATTTGCCTAGTAGTCGTCGTCATTTGCTAATTAACATATTATACTGGAGTGCACTCATCAAGAGTGGTGTGGAGAATGAAAAGTGAATAGCCTAATATGATAATTTATTGCTTGAGAGATGAACTGCTGGGTTTTATCTTATTTATAGTTACAGATGTCTCTGCAGTTTGCTGTTTGTTAGAAAACATTACTATAGTTACATGTTTGTTGTTTTCAGACTCTGGGAGTTATTAACACTACCTTAGGAAAAATAAAGTAAAAGTAGGTCAGTGATCATAACCCTTAACCAGACTAGCTGCTCCAGGATTTGATGCTATAAGAAGCCAGAGGTTGCATCTGGTGGTTGTTATGTATTTAGGATTCTTCTTTTAAAATCTTTAGTAAAGTAGATTCTGCTGTTAAGCTGATATGTCCTAAGGTTTCTTAAAAAAAACAAAAAACAAAAAAAACCCAACAAGGATCCATCTTTTGAATATGAAAAATAAAATAAGGTCCATTTCCAATATCAATTGTAATTAAAACGTTACTGGAAACGCTGAAGATATTCTAAGGTAATTAGTATAAGCTGCTTTTTATAAAAATCCACATTCTGGGGACAAATTTTATCTGATATCTCTTTCAGACTACTTAACCTTTCCATCTTGACCAGCATACTGCATAACTTGCCAATTTTATTAACATTTTATATTTAGTATGGTTTATAATAGAAAAAGAGAAGTTGATTACTATTTTGAATGGCCTATGAGCACAATTCTGCAAATACAAATTCTGTAGTGGAACTATTAATGGTAAGAACACCTAAGCTATGTCTAGACTGCAGGGTTTTGTTAACAAAATGGCCCTTTTGTCAACAAAATCCTGGGGAGCATCCAGATTGTGAAGTGCATCCTGTCGACAGTAAGTCGACAGAATGGAGCACTTTTGTCAACAGCTGTACTCTGCTTGCCATGAGGAAGAATGCCGCTATCGAAGAGATCTGTCGACAAAATGCAGGTCCAGACGTTCTCAGGGGCCTTCTGTTTACAGAAAAGGCCTCTGGGATGCCATGCAGAAGCCCCAGCGGACACCCTGTCCACAGCAATCAGTGCTTTACGGTTCCTGCCTCCAGCCCTTCTTAAAGCTGCAGGGAGCCCAGGGAACCCCATGGCAGGAAGTGTGTGAACAGCAGATATACCATCTGCTGCATCCAATGTCCTCACAGTCACACCTTTCTGACAGCATTGCCCCTGTGACAGAGCAGAAAGGAGACCAAGACCCTTCTTGGTCCCTGAACGAGCAGTCTTAGGGCTCCCAGGACCCTCCTCGGGACTCCAAGAGGCGGGCCCCATCCTGGTCCAGTCCAGAGATTGAGGTTCTCTTGGATCTCTGGGCCAAGGAGGAAACCCTCCAAGACCCCTGGACCAGGCAGCGAAATGCTGAAATCTATGGCCATATGGCTGCCACCCTAGTCAAATTGGGCCACCCCTGCTGCACCCTTGAGCAGATCAGGGCCAAGGTCAAAGAGTTGTAGCAGAGTTATGTGCAGGCCTGAGATGCTATGTGATGCTCAGAGGCAGGACCACCATCCTGCCCCGTTAAAGGGAGGTGCAGCACATCCTGGGGGGTACATCTCACCCCCTCACCTGAACCTTTAAATGGGGCTTGAGGCCTCCCCCCAGTGCAGGAGGATCCCCTGGAGGAGGAAGAGGTAGCCAAGACCCAACCCCAACAGGAGCTGGACTCAGACACCAGCAGCCTTGTCCTGGTTCTGGACCTGGTGCCAGGCAGCCAAGCCAAGTCCCGGGCGTCCTCTGAGCTGGGTGAGGGTCCCTCCCTTGAATGCCCCATGTGTTACACCCCTCAGGGCATGGGAGGCAGGCACAGACAGGGCATGCTGTGAATGTTGCTTAGCCAGCTCCGGCAGGACCTTGTGCTGCGTAAGTGTACACCACCTGGACCCAGCAGACAGACCCCAGTCACATCCTGCTGCCCAGCTCACGAGAGGCCAGATGAACCTAAGGCTTTGGTGGAAGCGGGGGCCCACCCAGCACCTGCCCTGGCTGGAAGCAGGCTAGCCACAAGGGACCTGGCCTGAGCCCAGACACACTGAGGACTGCATGCCCACAAACGAGAGAAAGCACCTGCTCCTGCAGGCAGCACTGCAAGCCGCAGGTGTGTGTGGGCCCCAGGGAGGGCTAGGCTGATCCAGCTCAGCCACCACCCATGAGGGGACTCCTCTGTGGCTGGACACCCCTCTTGGCCACTAGTCTGTTGAGCTGTGGGGAGAAGAGAGACCAGCAATTAGCAGAGTCCTGGAGACACCGTGCAGCTAGGCCTGCTGTGAAGGCCACACATGGCTTTGCTCTTGGGACATCCCTGCCTCTGGTCCTGGGGAGGGGGTGTTCGTTGCTGCTCACGAGGGTGCAGGGGGGGCCCTTAGGAGTTGCACTGCATGAATGACTCACCACCTCTCCTTCCTTGTCTTCCATACACCTGGACCTACACCATCCAAAGGCCATGCCATGCACAAGATACCCCCCAGGCCACCCCTGAAGCCAGAGGACTCATTGCAGGTCCATGAGAATCTCATGTGGTAGCACATCACCATCCTCAACATCCACAGCACCATGGAGCACCACCTCAGGGTTGATGTGGAATGGCAATCATGGGCCCGGGACCACTGAATGTCCCACTGTGATGCTGTCATCAGCATCTGGTGGGACATGATGTCCCAGTTGCCCACAGCTATCCCCACCACCCTACACCTGCCTATCCTCCTGCATGGCGAACTGGACCCTCACCTGCTCCTCTGGATGATGGTCATGGCCCCTCCCCCTGGCCCCTCTGCCAAACCAGACCCTGCCGCAGCCCCTTCCTGTGTGTAACCACCCATTTCCAGCCCCAGCCCAGCCCCAACAGGGGCCCCAAACAGGCAGTGGGAGGGGATCCTGAGGCTGACACCACTGGGGGTCCCATTCCTTCTTGGGTTTGCAGCCCCCACCCCTCCTTGTTCTGAGGCCCCTAACCCCCGTCCCGAGCCCCCAGCCTTGTAAATAGTTGTTGTTGCATGGCAATTCTTTGCACATAGGATTTGCACTGTTTTTGTTTTGTACACTGATATTTCCTGTAAATAGTTTTGAATCATACTTTTTGTTTTGAACAATAATTTTGTTCAGTAAAACCCACTTCATTGTTCATCATACGTGTATCCATCGTTATTGTGGAGGGGTCAGGAGAGGTAAGGAGGTGAAGGGAGGGGTCATGATGGGGATGGCGTAGGGCTTTGGACCCAAGACCACCTGCTGGGAGGGTTACTGGGATCCATGTGAGCTCTCCCTCAGGGCTTCCTGGATCCACAGCCCATCCTGATGGGCCTGGGGGATGGCAGCTGTGCCCAGCTGCTTGTAGGCATGCCTCTTGTGATCAGTGGCTGCCCCAATCCTGGGAGGAAATGTTGTGCAGGGCACAAGCCCCCAGAACCTGAAACTTGAGAGTTTGTGTTCCAGAGAAAAGAGACTTTAACAACTGTCTAGAGAGAATGTTCGGAACTAACATTCCTATTCAAATTCGACACATTAACACATGGTTAGAACAGGGACAGCCATTACCTGACCCATTATAAGGACTCTTTCACATGCTTTGATGTTTGACCTAACACTTAACTTCCCCACCCCAAACCCTCGTCTTTCTGCTCTTCTGTCTGATTTGTCAACCTTTGTAACAATTTTTGGACCTCTGTGCTTTATATATTGAGTCTGTTTTGGTAAGGCTATGATCTGAAGATGTGGGTCTGTCCCATGAAAGCTCATCATCTAATAAATTATTTTGTTAGTCTTTAAAGTGCTACATGACTGCTTTTTTGTTTTGATAGAATACAGACTAGCACAGCTATCTCTGTGTTTCATTTCTGAAGTGATTCTCCTTACAAAGGCTAGAACTAATAAGATTACTGGAGATACACTTCACTGTTCTATACACATTGCATAAGGTGAAAAATTACTTTTCTCTCCTTGTAAATCTGCACAAGTACCATGTTTGGTAAAATGTCTCTGTGGTTTAATGTATATTGTTAAAACGAGGAAAGCATTACAGGTGAAAGTTTCTGAACACATCGTCCCAGAAGGAATGGGCATAAAAGAAATTCCTAACTGCAAAATATAAAATAATTTACTTGTTAATTTATTGCATTATAAACATGCTGTTGCAAGTTTGAACTATATGTGAAATGGAAAAATAACACCCAGGATTGGTAGTTTTGCTTATCCACTAGCTTTTCTTCTATTTGAGATCTCAGTCTCTCCAGTCAGTGTAATGACCAGCACCTTGCCTAGATGACTCATTAGGGGAATCATTCTATAGTTCTTGCACTCCAATGTGTTTCCTTTCTTTGTATTGATTGTTGATGATTGGTAGATTTGAAAATAATTTCCTTTGGAGAATGCTGTTGGATATTTCTCTGTTGTGCTGCCCCTCTCAGAATTCTGAGACAACACAGATGTGCTGTACTACTCTCTAGTACAGCTTACTTATTATACCAATATTTTAACTGAATGGTATTTTCCTTCAGATATGTGTGCTTTTCAAAAACAGAAGTGAAACTGTCTGAATTTGTTGCTTCATCTCAAGACTGGTCTAGACTAGTACATATTTCACATTAATATTTTTTCTATTTTTAAGAGGGAGACCCAGAGTCATTTTCACAATTGTGACAATGCCAGGTTTGAAGGATAACATCTTGGTTTGGTATTTTATTCTCAGAAGTGAAATCTGACTTCCTGGGAGGAAGGGTATGCCTGTGTGCATGACTTTGTTGTATTTTGATACAGCAGAAATTTCCATTGATTTGTCATGGATTTTGTGCTTTGTTTATTCCCAGGAGAGGGAGAGCAGAAGTGGCTTTGTCACCTTCAAACTCCTGCCAAGGCCTCAGACAATTAAGGACTGGTAAAATCCTCAGTGTAGGTTGCATTAACCTTCTTTGGAAGATTCCCTGCCACCACTCTGTAAAGATGGAGTATGTGTGAGGATAGGATTTTGATTGACATCCTCTCTGTTGCCCACTGTAGGAGAAATGTTGGACCTCAAACACAAGGCCACAGTGGTACTACTGCACAAGTAACATACTCAAACCCGAGAGAGAGGAGGAAGGAAGGTAAAATGCTCTTTTATACTCTGCATTAGTCCTTCTGGGTAATTAAAGAGCATCATATCTCTTTCCACATACATCATTACAGTCAGAGTATGCTTCCAGCAAATAACCAGTTCTTCCACACATTTTGCAGGAACAAGTCTCTGTCAAGAAATCCTGTCACAGAAGCCCCTGGCAGGGTTTCAAGATGCCCCCAGCCTCTGGTGTACTGCAAGGTCTCCTTGGTGAGAGGTCATGCTTGATACATTAACAAAACACAAAGTTTTACCTCAGAAATTTCTTCAGAAAGTGATTTTAACTTAAAATCAATACATAGCCATCCATTTAATCTGAGGGAGTAACTTTTGGCGGGAAAACAACTATGCCAACAACTAGCCAACAACTATGAATATTTATGAGAATCATGATTATTAATGAATCATAACTGGTCACTCATGACCAAAAAAGGAAAGACTTCTGGAAAAATCCGAAGTCTCTGGACCTGTCGGGGTAGTTCCCTGTCAGGTCCGCACCCAGTCCCCAGACTCATAAATAACTCATAAGCTGGGTGTATAAAAGAAGGCCGCTCACCACAGATGAGAGCCTTCGGGAAGGCCCTGTCTTATGACTTGGACCAGTCCCTTCCGGTAGCCCCTCAGGGTGAAGCAGCTGAAAATCACTTCGCACCATCCTGAGGGAGAGCGCGCCACCGGACGGACAAGCAGCACTGAGGGGACCTGGATCACCGCACCAGGCATCGCCTGCAGCTCGCAGCCATAACATCACGGCAAAGCCCAGCAGCGACGCCGGTATACTACATCACCTGGCACCGCTCCTCGGCAGGGGCTGACCGGGCCAGGGCCGGCCCTCGCTCCAAAAAGACTTCTTCTTTAATGGACTGGACAACCCACCAACTAAGCAGCTGCAAGCCTAGACTATAATAGAAAGGTCGCTCCAGCTGCTGTGTCCTACCAATATTGACTCCCTCTTTTTTTCTCTTTATTTCTATTTGCAGTTATAGATATTATTTTTATTACTGTTGTTGTTGCTGTTCTTAAATGCTTTCGTGCTTCCTTAACTGTTAATATTTAAATATAAGTATTAGGCATAGTATTACTGTTATTATTAGAAGCTTATTGTTAAGTGTCTCTTAAAGACCTTTTTGTTGTTAATTAACTTAGTACAGTTATATATTTACAAAATCATTATAAGTTGCCATTGGTATCAGGGATTAGTAACCCCTGGGCCAAACACATATAAATAAGGGGTGCCAGGAAGCAGCAGTTCCACCCCCTCTACTATGTAAAGGCAGGGGGTAGCAGGGCCCCCAAGTGTATTATACTTAAGCACAGTGTTTATACTGTCTTATTTTCTCTCTGGGTCCCTGGGGAGTAGCACCCCCAGTGGACCTAACTGACAGCAGGGATTGTTGTCTAGTTTAAACAACACCCTGTCTGTCATGTAAAGCAGTGCCTCCCACACGGGGGCACACTAGTGTGTACTCTTTAATACTTCTTTGGGCAATCTTTCAGAAGGCATGAGAATGGCAACAGGATTCATCCTTTACGTAAGTAGATGTGATTAACTGTAACTGTGTTTATAATAGTGTAACATCGTCATTTAGGAAACACTTATAATAAACTTCCATTCTGTTCCTGCAACAACTAACTACTCTCAGCTTCCATTTTCTCTGGGCCATACAGGGAACTGCAGGGACCTAACACCAGAGGAGGCCCTCTAAGGAATTTTATTAGCTATTGCAGGCACCTGTGTTTCTTTTAATCTGACCACAGTGCTAAATTGCCCTTGGGTCTTTTTAATTCAATCACGCATCACTGTGTTTCATTTTTACGGCAAACTGTTTTTATTAAAAGAGGGAAACCCGTGAGGGGTCATTACACCACAGACCTATAGCCATTGTTAAAGCCTAGGTCTGATAGAGCTCGGCATTTTTGGTTGGTTCTTGCTACTCACGCAGCACCCTCGTCTCACAGTTGCTTGCCACATTGGGGGTCTCGGCAGCGGCTGCGACAGTCTCTCATTATTTGCAGGAACAAGAGAAGAGCTACAGGAAAAAAATACAGCAAAAATTCCACAGATCTTTGGCTGTTTTGCAAAACACAGTGAGTGTATCTCAATGAGTTCTTTTTCATTATCACGTTATATATTTACCTTCTAATACACTGTTGGACAGCCAATACGCATAATTTTTCTGCCAAAATGGGCTTTCTTCCTAAAGTTCTGAAAATATTAGATTTACATAATGAGCTTTGTAAAATACACAACTTGTTAAAGAGTTTTGTACATGTATTTTTAAATGGGATCCTGAGTCTGTGCAGTTTCACAGATTGGTTGGTATCCTTAACTTTTAATGTATTTGCTTTTTAGGTTTTGTATTAGTTCTATTATGTAGAGAGCAATCTTAACTGAAATAGTGAGAAATGAATGATAAATTCTGATGAATTTGAGTGGTAATATGTTACATGAATATTCCTCACATCTTTCTCCCACATGACCCTCTTTACCTGTGCATATCCCTTTCACTTGTAAGAGAAGGGGAAGAGAAATTCACAATTAAATATCCTCCTCTATAAATAAATGAGATAAATAGGAAAAGTGACCTTAGAGCAATTGAAAACTACAGTAATTTAGGAAATAATCTACGATCTTCTTAGCAACTAGTTTTTACAAACCATTTGTTCAAGGTTTTGCTTATTCTGAAAGGGGTACTCTCTGTATCCAACATAATTTGTCTGAGAGCAAAGCTGAATGTTTATGAACCTATGATGGAGGAATAATAGTTTTCTCAACTCCACTGTCTCTTGCCTTCAAGGCAAAGTTAATCAGCAGTGTCACTTTTTGCTCCTCTATAGGTGGCAATGGTAGGGGTGAGCCACAGCAGTCCCTCCCTCTCTCGGGGGTGGGGGGTATGCTGAAGCCCCAACAGGTTAACATCCTTCGTAGAGTATAGGGTAGAAGCACAAAAAAGAGCAGATTTCATGGTCCATGAAACATTTTTCATGGCCATTAGTTTGGTAAGGCCCTGGTTATGAATGATTATAGCTGCATTTAGTGTCCTTCATTTGCATTAACAGACAAGTGTTCCCTCACTGTCTGGGGCACTGGTAAATAAACTTCGAACTGGACCTTCCTCCTCTACCATTCAGGGAATCTGTTGTGCCCTTTTTGCAGTACTTGTAATATAAAACTGTTTTTACTTGAAATCTGAAATGGGTTTTGATGACAGTAGGTGGAGCAGAAACACGAGAGAGAAGATTAGTCAGTTTAGTGTTAGTATCTCATGCAACAGGTTCTGGGCTCTCACGTATTAGTATATATGTTACAATTTATGTTTTGATATCAGTTATTAACCATGAAACAAGTTTTAAATTAGTGAGATTCCAAATTAATTTCAAAAGCATAACAAACCTACTATTGTTATGAAACTTACTAAATGAACCACTGCGTGGTTTTACTTGTACATTTGGCCTTTCACCTTTTTTTTTTAATTAAAAAAACAAAGTTTCTTAATATTCCTACCTCCCTATGTCTTGCCCCACCCTGCCCGCGTTTGCTGGTCAAGGACAGTGCTTCTCACCTTTCCTCCTCCTCCTCCTTTTTTTTTTTTTTTTAAAGTGCCCCACTGCCTACAATTTTCAGACCATTTTTCTTCTATCCTCGCAACTCATTTATTTAAACAACTTACTCATAACTGGTTAGTTGGAAGAAATTGCCTCCAGGCAATAAACGTGCCATCGTACTTATGACTGTGCAAAATGATAAATTAAAAAAGGAAGAATTTTTATTCATAAATAAGGCTGCAAACCACTGAGTCAATTTACCCTCCGGAAGAGCCCTGCATACTCCCAGGAGTACACAGACCCCTGGCTGAGAACCATGCGTCTAGGACCGAGAACTGCCCGTTATTTCCTACGGCAACACTCTGACCCCACTCGCCTGCAAGAGCAGCAGTGACGGACCCCGTCTCCTCCTGCCACTTGCCCAACGCCCTTCTCTATAAGGGCCCGTACTGCGGAGTTCGGCCCCTCCCCACTTTCTATTCGAAGCCTTTGTGGTAAGGTCGAGCTCCGGCCACTCGCTGTACAGGTTTATGGCGCTGCCTCCAGGCTTCGAGGCCGTTACTCCTCAGGCTCAACACCACCGAGCTCTCCCGTTTCCCTCCCTCTGATTGGCAACGACTTCCGGAAAGGATGGTTGCTTGGCGACAGCTCATTTTGGCCCTAGAGGCTGAGCGAGCCAATCAGAGCGTGGATGCCAAACAGGTGGTCTTTGCGCCTGTCTCGGACCGGAAGCTGGAGTCTGCGCTTGTTACCGAGGCAACGGCTTCGGCTCCCAAACAGCGCGCGGGCTTGACGGGTTTTGGGGGAGGGGAGAGGCTGGGCGAGGCTGTGAGACATTAACGCCCGTTAGTGGCTGCTTCTCCCCGGCTCTCTCGGACTGCGAGAGGATGGTGAGTTACCAGCGGCAGCGAGCAGTGTGGAGGAGCGGCGTTGCGCCGAGATCGGGACGGTCGGGGTGTGCGGGGGCCCTGGGCCGGGTGGGGTGCGGTGGAGAAGGGGAGGGAAGGGGTGGGACGGATTTGAAGCGGAATGAGTGGCCGTTCATACGGGCTGCACTGTGTGCGGTCCTCAGTCCCGTTTCGCTCATGGCGGTGGTATTGAAAGTAATTGTGGGGTCGAGCTGCGTCTTCGTAAATATTGCAAGAAATCGGAGTTGTGCGGCTGGCGGAGAGTTTGAACCTGGATTACTCTCTCCTGAATCTCCAGAGGGCGCCCTTGACTCAGTTCATGCCGCTGTGTGCTTCCCTGTGGGACTGTGGTTCGGCTCCTTTGTAAAATTCTTTCTCTTCGCCCTCCCCGCGCCCACCCCCACAGCAGTCGATGAGAAAGACTCCCCAGCTGAGTGCTGTCCAGCTGAATCAAAAAAAGATGCGGGATTTGTATCAAAAAGATCTGCTCCAATTGGCCCATGAAAAAAAGTTGGCGAGAATCAGGCAATTGGAGGTGATGTGGGAAGCTGAGGAACGTGTCGATCAAAAGCGACTCACCAGGCTGCTGAAAGATGAAGAGTATGAAAGCCAGATGGAGGAAGCTATTCAAAAAGTGAGCACTTATTTGAGTTACAGTAGTGCCTATCACATGTGCTAGTTACTGTTCCCACATACTCATATGAAGGTACAGTTCCTGCTAGGGAAAATTCATAACCTAAGATGACAATGCAACATATAAAAGATAGGTGTGAACGATAAAACATGCTTAAAACATTAAGGGTGTGTCTACACTATAAAAATAACTTTGAAGTTGTTTACTTTGAAGTTGAGTGTCTACACACACCCTACTTCAAAGTTAAAGTCCCAGGAATGGAGTAAGGACTTCAAAGTTGGGCTTCCAATTTTGAAGTTAACTTCGAAGTAAGGGAAAATGTGTGTAGACTCTCTGCTGGCTACTTTGAAGTAGTGCCTAACTTCAAAGTTAATTCCTAGTGTAGATGCATCCTAAATGTCTAAATGCCCCCAATTCTAACTACAGTAAATTCTTTCAGATGTGGCATTCTATTATCTGGAACTCTCAAATAACCGGCATTTAATTTTAGTTATGTTTTCCATAAGTAAAGTATGGTGAAAGTAAATACAAATAAATACAGCGAATAGAGTATAAGTTTTCAGTGTACAACACTACTGTTGTTGGTAAATAAAGTACTCTGTATACATTTTTGTTTGTTTCCTAATATCTAATCTTGTTTTTCTTTAGTGTTACATCTCTCTATTATCCAACATATATGAATATCTGGCAACCTCCTGGTCCAGGGGCTGCCAGATATGAAAGAGTTTACTGTAATATTATTTAGCTAATCTTACAGTCAATATAGCAGATGGAGTAATTTGCAGGGCTTCTTATCCTTTTCATTGAAATAAGAGTTACAAAATTGTAATATGGAATGAATAATGGCTATATGACTATCTTAATATAATTTTGGTTTGTTGAAGACAAAACATGTATATGAGCATACTGTTTTAGTCTAGAAAAATGTATTCTTTCAAGCTGTACATTATAAATATATACTATTTTATATTATAGCCATCCTAAATAGGTGTGTATCTATATTTAGTTGTACACTAAAACAAATAGATTGTGTTTACCTGAAATAGATTATCTGACCAAAACTATTATTTAACTTGTTCCAAACTAATTTGAGTGATAGACTCCTGAGGAAACTAAATTATTCCATTTTCAAATGGTTTTTTTTACAACTTCCTAGAGTAATTTACTTTATTTCACATCTGCCCTATGTTTATAAGACATTTCTGTTATGCTGGCACTGTCCACTTCCAAAATAATAAATTTACTGAATTTCACTATAGATTTCATAGCATGCTTCTGACCCTCATTATATGTTAACCTCCGTATGCTATACTGTATAACATGATTTATTATGTTTAAATCTGTATGGCTCCCATTATAGCACAGTAACTGTCTATGAGGAAAGAACACGTTTTTTTAAAAGAAGAACAAGGACACCTCAATGCAAATTGCCCTGGTGGATCAAATCATGGTCTATGATCTTGTCCCAGACTTTTTCCAGACTCCACTACTTTCAGGAGAAGAAACGGTGCAAATAGGCGCTAATCCTGTAACCCTGTCACAAGGGAAAATTTCTTCCCAGTTTCTTCTTGGTTTATGCTCCAAAGTGTGGCCATTTATCTTCTTTCCAAATCTCATTTTTAATTGACCATTAAAATTGAATATTTTTATTATCAATCTTCTTGAGAGAATAAGTGTCTGAAATGTTTGGGGGGAAATTGTGACATTATTTCCTCTGATCAGGCAGAAGAAAACAAAAAACTGAAAGCGCTGCAGCTGGAGCAGGAAGAAAGATTGGCAAGAGAATTGGCAAGATTAAACTACGAAAAGCTTAAGGATGAAAAAATGAGGCAGCAAATAAGAGAGAACAGGTATTTTTAAATATAGAACAAATACAGTAATCTCATTTTAATCTAATATTCCACTGTTGTAAACTGATCAATGCTGAATTTTGAATTTTTATATTTAAAATATTTGTATTGAAGTAACAGCATAATTTCCATTTTTTATTTTGTTTTGTTTTACAGTGGGGGTTGAGCCTAAATTTTGATGCCACAGAACAGGATGCAGTGAGAGGGGCCCTCAGGCAAGGGAGGGAGAGAGGAAAGTTTTAAATAAACTAAGATTATGAACCTGTTAGTTTTTGAAAGGTACATGTGTGCTTCCTTAAAATTAATGTATACATGTTGAATTGCTAAGAGAAGTATTTCTTTATTGGAGAAACTGGAATGGAGGTGGGTTTTGAGGGGAGACTAAAAGAAGAGGAAGACTGCAAAGCATACAGTATTAGGGAGGACATTTCAGGCGCAGGTGAAAGGGAGAGAAAATGGTTCTGTTTGAGAAAGATATTAAAGAGGACAGGAAGGATGTGAAATTAGAGAATCAGAGACCCCGAGCAGCACAGTGGTAAGAGACAAAATGAAATGGAGGCAAGATAGAATTTGGTGGAGTCTAGGAGGTGCAAGAAGCTTGAATATAATGTGATATGAGAAATGAAGTTAACCACGATAACAGGGTGACAGATGTTCACTATTCGTAGCTCTGGTCAATTTGAGTAAAGTTTGTTTCTTTCCCTTTCACTCCCTGTTGTCTGTTTTTTCTGATTTTCACAGCTACTCCTCCTTAGCCCATTTTAAATCTTTAAACTTCCATCATCTTCTCTGTCCCAGCTTAAACAAAAAAAGAGGCAACTGGAGTTGAGGAAAGAGGTTTGAATTTTTAATATTTTTCCATGATGAATCCTGAAATCTGTGTTGTGCTCTGGCACAGCTAAGGAATCATGGAAAACTAGAAGTCTAGACTGTAACTCCTTATTAACATACTATTGATGCTAACAGACCAGACAAAATTATTTTTGTGAAGGCAGCAGCTAAGATTTTCAATAATTTAAAGCATGTGTCACAGATTTTAAGTTATTAACATCATTTTTTTAAAAAGTAAAAAAGATATTTTCAAAATGATTTGTGAGAAACTGAAGACTTTTAGGGTAAAATATTGCCTGTTGACATGAATATAAATATATGTATTGATATCAGTAAGAGGGGAAATATTTGTCCCTTAAAATTAGTTTAGTTTTTGTACTTCTTTAACAGAGAGATAAGTTTCCTTTTTAATTTGAATAATCACATTAGTTTTAGAAACACAATATTTACATATTTTGATTGCTAGTGTAATTATCAGTCCTGTGTATAAATGTTTATATTAGTTGCCCCCTGTCATATAACCAGTCAATCCACTAAAGTGCTTTTTGCCATGATTGAGAGTTCTGTGGCTTTGGGATTATATCCATATTTGTTTATTTGCCTAAGAATGATAATATGGTTAAAATAAGAATCGGTCTAAACCTTACTGAACCAAAACTTTTCCTCCCATTCAGTCATACCTTTTACCTTTTCAATTATACCTTTTATATCCCTCGTCAAAGAAAAGGGATTGGGTTTTTTTGTCCAGGAGGTGGGGTGGGTGGGTTACTTGGTAAGGACAGGATGACGTGGAATATTAGGGCTTTTTTTAAGGATTAGTACAATTTCCCATGTAACATCAAAAGTGGCTATTGGTCATGTAGTGAAATGCTAAAATTCCGTATCTCCAATAATGGTCCAAGCATGCACCATCTTCTCTGTTCACCAGCTCATTTGTAGGGCACATCAGAATTATGACAAGTAACAGTGGCCTACTATGTCAATGATTAGGATAGCCTATTAATGATTTTTAGAGCTGCTAATTACAAAATACAGTGTAGCAAGTGAATATCATGTCAGTGGATGACTAAATGACATGGACAAGAGAGGAGAGCAGATAAAATTAAAGCAAGACTACCAGTTTTTGCCACAGTTTAAAGTTAAGATAAGTTGGAATCATGGTTAATGCTTGAATATTTTACTTAGGGAAAGAAGTTAAGTGATTATTCTGTCAGTGATCACTCTATGTTCAAGGTGCCCTCTTTGAAAAAGGATTTTAGAATAGCCTTTTATAACTTTGCAGTGAACAAAATGCCATTCATACCAACTTCACATTATGCCTTCCTTTTGTCTTCAATTGTGGTAGCTCCGATCTGCGTAGCTCTTCAAATGCTAGCTGTCCAGACTCCACCATATACGAAAAAGCATAACTACATCCTCAAATAATTTTCTTCATTTCAGGCTTCAGTCAGTGGAAATTTTGCCACTTATTACAAAAAAATCCCTTATTTTTAAAAATCCTCCACACAGATTTTCTTTCTCTTTTTTTTCTTTCCTTTTTCATTCCACCATCTAGCACAGGCTTCTTCCCACTTTACTGGAAAGCCTTCAAATATTTCTTATCAACTCTCCATCTTTTTTTCTACCTTTCCTACACTTCTTAAATATTCTCTTTCTGTACTACTTTTTAATATGTGAAATATACCTGTTTTAATTACTTTTTCTAATTTTAACTAAATGTCTGTAAACAATCATGCATGTGCGAATAGGTGCTCAATTGCATGATTTCTTCTTACAGTTCTTAGCGGGTTCTTAATTAATGCTGGTATCCTATGGTACTAGACGCATGCAATACAGTTAAATAATGTGGAAAAAGCAAAATGGTTTGCCGATGGTAATCATAAATATTATTGGAAAAAGTTACAGTTCTCAATTCTGTGGTATTTTAAACCCATTCCGTATCCATATTTCAGTTCTGAGTTCAGCTGCTGGTCCTCTCCTAACTTCGTGTCCCATGGCGTATGTCACCTCAGTTCTCCAATACTCTAATCTGGCCTCTGATCAAAGTGTTATGTAATGGACCAAATTTTTCACACAGTTTGCATCTCTGCAAATCATCATTGACAAAGCATTGTTTTTGCAGTTGTGAACTTCGAGAACTAGAGAAGAAACTGAAATCTGCTTATGTAAATAAAGAAAGGGCAGCACAGATTGCTGAAAAAGAAGCTATAAGATATGAGAAAATGGTAATGCATTTTTTTATTTTCACTGTGTATATAGATAAAATTCCGTCTAAATAACTTCAATGGAATAGTATTGAAGACTTTTGTACTGTTATAATACAAATGTTAATTGATTTCCTGAAGAAAAATAATTGAATTCCAGTAAAGAGCACTTGCATGTTCAAATTTGGTAGAAAAGTGTTAGGTTCCAATTCAGAAAAGACATTTTTAAAGCACATGCTGAAGTTCCCCCTAAAGTCATCGGACATAAAGTTGGTGTCTAAGTGAACTTCTGAATGGGGATACTTTCCTGAACTGAAAACTTGCAAAACGTTTTTACCTCTTTGAAGCCTGACCTATCTGACACTTGCTAGTAGATGCATTCAGGAGATGCGATCCCAATGTAGAGCACTGTGCAAATTCCTATTATACACATGAGGGTGGTAATTGTGTGTTGAAACATAACTCAGTTCCATGTTATCCATACACTCCTATTCCATAAGTTCAAACAAATTTTCTATTTTTCTACTCTGCTGGAGTTTTTCCAGTCAAGTATCAGAGAGACAGCCGTGTTAGTCTGTATTTTTGAGAACAAGAAGTCCTGTGGCACCTTATAGACTAACAGATATTTTCCAGTCAGTAACTTAATTGCTAGACTTGTTGGGTGAAGAGACATGATATTAGCCGTGTCTACACGTGCACGCTACTTCGAAGTAGCGGCACTAACTTCGAAATAGCGCCCGTCACGGCTACACGAGTCGGGCGCTATTTCGAAGTTAACTTCGACGTTAGGCGGCGAGACGTCGAAGTCGCTGTCCTTATCAGGAGATGGGGATAGTGCCCTACTTCGACGTTCAACGTCGAAGTAGGGACCGTGTAGACGATCCGCATCCCGCAACGTCGAAATTGCTGGGTCCTCCATGGCGGCCATCAGCTGGGGGGTTGAGAGATGCTCTCTCTCCAGCCCCTGCGGGGCTCTATGGTCACCGTGGGCAGCAGCCCTTAGCCCAGGGCTTCTGGCTGCTGCTGCGGCAGCTGGGGATCCATGCTGCAGGCACAGGGTCTGCAACCAGTTGTCAGCTCTGTGTATCTTGTGTTGTTTAGTGCAACTGTGTCTGGGAGGGGCCCTTTAAGGGAGCGGCTTGCTGTTGAGTCCGCCCTGTGACCCTGTCCGCAGCTGTGCCTTGCACCCTTATTTCGATGTGTGCTACTTTGGCATGTAGACGTTCCCCGCAGCGCCTATTTCAATGTGGTGCTGCGCAACGTCGAAGCTGAACATCGACGTTGCCAGCCCTGGAGGACGTGTAGACGTTACTCATCGAAATAGCCTATTTCGATGTTGCTACATCAAAATAAGCTATTTCGATGTAGGCTTCACGTGTAGACGTAGCCATTGTGGGGGAGAGGAGGAATTATCTGCCAGGATTGAGTAGTACCTTTCCCATACGAGTGGCTGGAAAAGAATACGGGGTTTCTGTCAACTGTCACAATTAGCACTCTGATTAAGTCCAGGAAACTCCATCACTCTGTCTCCTCCATTAAAATGGTCAGTTACATTAGCCTGGCGGGCTGATCCTCTCCAGGCTAGGACATAAGTAAACACAGCTTCTTAGTATATTTCCTTACTTTATTCCCAAGAGCCTGATCCCATACAAAAATACATCTCTGTGTGAAGCAGAGCAGCCTGGATGTAACTGCAACGTTAACATTATGTGGCATTTCCTGATGGTTTCATATTATGATTCTATGCCTTAAAAAGTACTGCTTCCTTGACTGTGCAGCACAGAAGTTGTATAGCAGGGGTTGGGAACCCCTAGCCTGCAGTCTGGATCTGGCTTGTGGGATCCTGTTCCCAAAGTGATGGACTCCCTTCCCCAGCCTCCGGCGTGCTGTGGGGTTGAAGTGTGGAGCCCTCAATCTCACAAGCTGGAGTCAGGCAAGCCAAGGCTGGATTTGGTTCACAAGCTCTGCCTGGTGGGGGCAGGACGTGGTTTCACATGCTGCTGCTGCTGCTCCTCCTCCTTCCCTTGGTTGTGGGAACAACAGTGCATCACACACCAACTGCAGGCTTTTCTCCTAGTGCTCTGATTGGCTGGAATTGCAGCCAGTCAGAGCAGCGGGGAGTGGTACCTACAAGCCTTGGGGTAGCTGCATCAAGTAAGCACCCCTCCTATTGCCCAGACTCCACAACCCAGGCCACTCCTGCAGCCCGCTCCTGCCCATTCCCACCCCAGCTGGCTCCTACACCTTATACCCTATCCCAAGCTGGCTTCTTGGCAGCCCCCGTCCACACTGACCCCCTCATTTTTGGCGCAACACAAGAGCCTAGGGAGGTCCACAAAAATCTGCTAGTCCTGGTCCCGCTTATGCTCTGGGACTGGTATATGAGAGGAATGTGTTTTTCAGTCATGGACCATGTCTTTGAGATGGGTTTTGTTTGTTTGTTTTACTTCTCACTTGTGTCCCCCTGACTAATTTTTCTGTGGGTCAGTGGCCCCTAAACCAAAAAAGGTTTCCCACCCCGGCTTACAGGCACTCCCTGGGTCAGTAGCATAGTGTGAATGCAAAATGACTGGAAGAGAACCCTTTGGAAGGAACCATGCTGCTGAATTTGGTAGCATACACACCAGTTACGATAATATTCATTTTTACATAATGAAAGAATTATTTTGATCTCTAGACTAGTTACTGTAGGAAGAGTAAAACTTAGGGCTTTTTGTACATGACAAAAGTTTCATTCCTACCTTTCATGGCTGCTAATGATTTGTATTAGGCAGGAAGTCAAATATGCAGGCCTGTAAATATTCATTACTTTGTACAAATGCAAAATTTGGTTAATAGGCTTAATATTCATTGTGATTCATGGAAAGTGAGATCCTTATCCTTTTGTCATTGAAATCTGCATGGCTGCATCAACACTAGCAAGTACTTTTGGAAAATCTGGCCCTTTTTTTGAAAGAACACGTGGTACGTCCACACACAAAATGTGTTCCTTTGAAAGTAAATTAAAAGAAGCCAGTTCTTCTTCCAGAATTCCTCTTCCGCTCCTGGATCAGGAAGAGCACCTTCTTTAGAAAGATTCTTTCAATAAAAAGACGTGTGTAGAAGCTCCTTGGGCCCTTCTTTCAAAAGACCAGTCCTCTTGGCACTAGATTTTTCGATTCCTGGCTGGTTCTTTCAAAAGAGAAGGGGTGGTATGGATGCTCTGTATCAAAAGAGTGGATTGATTTTTTTTTTTTTTTTTTTAAATCTGCTTTTGTGTGTGTAGATGTGCTCTTTTGAAAGAAGTTTTTTTGGAAGAGATCTTTTGGAAGAACTTTTTTTGAAACACTGCTGTAGTGTAGCCCATGAATTTTGCCTTTTGCATAAGTAGGAATAGGTTAATCTTTCTAATTCCCAGCAACAGCTGAAAATAAGCAACTATGCTGAAAATGTCTCCCTTAAAATTAGCCTAATTATGAAGCTGATTTATCTAAAATGTCATTAGAGGTAGGAGTCTAATTATTTGTTGTAGATCTGATTTTGTTTCATCACTATAGCAAAGAAGCTTAGTTTTTGCAACTATAAGAGCAATAGTGAATTAAACTGCATGATAAAATATCACATCAAATTATTTTAAATATTTAACTGACTCTCTTCTTTTGCAATGTGCTTCCTTCCCAGAATTAAGTGATAGCAAACAATACCACTGTACTTATGTACTGGATGGCTAGTGTGGTGATTTTAGAAATATACACTGGAAATTTTAATGCTTTTAAATGTATATTTAAAAAATTTCAGAAAGACGTAGATTCTGTTGATGTATGGGATAATGCTGACAAACAGGCAAGTAAATCTGATTTTGTCATCGTTCTGAACAAGTACTTATTCTTTTCATGTATTTTGCTAAAAAAATCTTTATTAAAGATGGTATGCAGAGCTTAGCCACCATATTCCAGTGACCTTTCTATATTAATCATTAGCTAGGCTGTAAGAAGCATTCTACATGCATACATTTTCTTATAGGTCTAGTTTGTGGTACCCAACGAGTTCTGAAACAGTCACTACTATAATGCCTACTGCTATGGTGAAGTACCCACATTATTCTGAAAATATTTTTATTGTTCAAACTAACTAGCCACACTCAACTGGCCAAAAAACCACATAGCCACATGTCAACCCCTGATTTAGGCATTGAGGTAATAGTCTGCTTTTACCCCACCTGTTAATTCAGCACAAAATGGTTATCTACATTTGTAGGCCATCTTTCAGGATGAAAACTTTTACTTTTCCTTCAAGTGGTCATTGCGGGTACTCCACTCAGGTCTCGATGCATCCCAGCACTGCAAATTGTAAAGCTTTTCAGAAGAGTGCCCCTATCCTCCGTCAACCCCTGCTGCACCTGCGCACTCAGTATCTTGAGTTGCTGCAGCTGCTGTGTTGGAATGCATGTGTGGCACAGCCCTCATTTAGTTCCTTTTTAACTGTCCCAGGCTGAAGACAGATTTCAGAGCAGCTGTTCTTGATACTGAAAAAGAATTAGAAATTCATAGCTTTACCCTTTACATCATAGATTTAATAGTTCTACTTTTTTACCCTATTTACGAATGGGTGAAAATAAGGTGTGGGGGGGGGGGCTGCTGCCACACAGCAGCAGGGCTTTTTTTCTTCTTTCAACATTCCGGGTTCTCCTGGAATGAAGAACTGTGACTCATGTAGAGCCTCTGTGCCTGTTTCTGACGGGCATGCCTCCTGTGTAAAATGCCTTGGAGAGTCTTACTTGATGAACAAGTGCCCTCATTGCCAGAACATGTTGGCAAGGGTGAGAAATGACCGCAAAGTGCGTCTCAAGGCAATGTTTTGGGAAAAGTCTCTTACGCATGGACAAACCAGAGGAAATGTGGGTGCAGCAAAAGCCCTCTGATAGGGCAACTTCATCGCCGCGCAAAGGCTCACAAGCCACAAGAGCTTCCTGTGAAGCATGGCCCAAGGCTGAGCTCTGGGAAAAGTCTCAGCTACCAAGGGACAAACCAGGGGAGATGTGGATGCAGCACAAGCCCTTTGATAGGGCAGCTCTATCACCTTGCAAAGGCTCTCAAGCCACAAGGGCTTGACCGGCATGATCTCCATCAGCGCTGCCCAGAGCCTCGCATTCCCTGCTGCCATCAGTATATTGCGCCATGAGGAAACGCAGGTCCACCTCAGCCAGAAGAACTGAGGCAGAGACCAAGTGAGCCGTGTCAGTTGGAGCTACTGAGGCATCAGCTTCGGAAAAGCTACATATGCCTCCATCGGCAGCTCCTACCAGCTCTGCCTCTGTGCTAGAACAACCAGCACCACAACACAGAAAAGCACTGTGTAAGATGTAGCACCTACAAAAATCTCCCCAGCCTGACACAGGAGCAGTAGCTGTTCGCTATGCTCCACAGCACAGGGGCACATTAAGATCCCCTGTTCCCGTCGCCCATTTTTGGCTCTCTTTTTACCTCAGGGGACCACTTCACACTGGTCCCCTAAAATTCCTCCCCTCCCCTGCTTTTTCTGTTTTACCTTTCGCTTATAGCAGCTTCTGCTGCACATATTTTACAGCTCTTGCCTGCCTGGTTTACCAGAGCCTTTTTATTCTCCTGAAGAGGGGGTCACTGAGCACAAGGGATGTTTTTAAGTGACCCCTATTTTGTCTCAGTATTTTACACAGTACAGGAGTTTTTTTTCTCTCAAACACTACTTTCTTCAAGACTGGCAACTGTGCATTCTCTCTTTGCTGGTATTGCCTGCCAGGCACCATGCAGTTTACTGTCATTTGGCAACTGACAGTTGGGGCTAGGAGAACTTGGATATTTTTTTCACCAACAGTTTTCCTTCAAGTGTTCCTTCATACTGGCATCAGATCCTGGTCACCCCACATCCCTGCTGCCACTATCACAAGTGGCGATTTTGGGCAAGCCAGTGCTCCCAGCCTCAGCTGCTTGCTCTGTCTCCTCCAATGAGAGGAGAGCATGTTCAGCAGCTAAAAGGGAATCCCCTTCAAATAAATAAAGGTTGATCTCTGAAGTCTAAACCAGCTCCATTCCCCCACTGGGGCTCTGGACAAGCACTTACTGGAGCAGGGTTTGCTACCTGCCTGAGGGTCTAAAGTCCTGGCGAGCATACCTAAGCATTCTGAGAGGCCCAAGCCTACAATGGCTGACCACAGGGTTAAACAACTGCCTGCTATTCCAATGCCAAGCACTGTGGTAGAAAAGTATTTTCTCATTTCATTTGTCATTTCTTTCCTTTATCTGAGGAGACCGCCTCAGACCAGTCCCCTCAATCCCCACCCCCCATCTACTTCAGGCTTACTGCAGCTGCTGTTGCATATACTTCACCGCTCTCACCTGCCTACCTTTACCAGGCTAGAGTCTTTTTTTGCCTGAAAGGGGCTGTGCAGGGAGGGTTGCTGAGTACATGGGGTGTTCTTAAGTGAGCCCTATTTTGTCTCAGCATTTACACAGCACAGCAGCTATTTTACCTCAGTACTTTACTGGTTCTGTGTTTCTGTGCATCCCATCTAGATTATTCATACAGCAATGTCAGATAAAGCATCAGCTGCTATTCCAGTTGCAACCTTTGCATCCTCTAAACCACCTAAGAGAGTGAATGCAGATGTAAACAGGGAATCCCCATCACCCAAGAGAGGGCAGTTCCATGATATCAAGCTGGCTCTGTTCCTCTGTGGGATTTCGGACAACACCTTGCTGGAGCTGCCGTCTCCTACTGCACCCTGAAAGTTGCAAGACCTGGATGTAAGCAGGCAAGCCTAAGCCAAATGTGACTCAAAAACCTAAAACAATTGCATCACTGGCACAAATACTGTTCTCTGCTACTGGCAAAATAACGGGTCTAACAAAGTCCCATGCTCCACCCTGTCAGCATGAGGACCTGTCCTGCTGCATGGCAAGGTAGAGGGTTCACAGTTGCAGTACCACAACTGGCTGGCAACTTGTGACCTTCAGGATGCTTATTTCCATGTGCCCAGCCAGCCTACATATAGGAAATACCCCAGTTTTATGGTGGGTGGACAGTACTTCCAGTACATGGTATGTCCCTTTGGCCTCTCCACTGCACCCATGGTATTCTCCAAGGTGCTGGCAGTAGTGGCAGCTTATCTGCACAAGCAGAAAAGGATTCATCTCTTCACATTGGGATGAGTGCCTTTATAAGGGGGGTCTTCTTGCAAAACACGCCACAAATAAAGCAAAGGTAGCAGAGTGAATAACTTCTTCCTTTTTTTGGTACACTGAGATGCTGTAAGATTGTTTGTCTATACTTTATAGTTTTTCATTTCAGATTATACTCATAAGAGAGGAGGGAAAAATCTTATGATGTTTTTAACAGAAACATGATGCTGAAATAGCACAGAAGATGAAGGAAGAGCAGGAAAAGTTGATAATGGAAGAGAGTTCTGCAGAACTAAGGCGAAATAAGGAGAAAATACTTTATCAGCAAGAACTGGAAAAACAGCTTGAGGAACAAGAAGAAAAGAAGCAGGATGCTTATGAGGCATTCCTAAAAGAAAAACTCATGATTGATGAAATCGTAAGGAAGATCTATGAGGAAGACCAAAAGTTAGTTCTTTATGGTTTTGTATTTTACCAAAAAATACCATGTGATGACATATAAGATTTACGAATTTGTGCATGTTTATTATACATTATGAGGCCCAATATTAAAGAAAGCATCCCTGTTCAGTACACATGCTAAGCATATCCTTAAGTTCTTTCCTAAATATAAATAGCTTGAAGCATGTTTGTCTGATTTGGGCATAAGTACTTTTGTCATCCATCTGAGGTTGTGCTGTTGCTGTCCAGCTGTCAAGTCTGAAGCTTATTGAAGGAGTACTTCCTTGATTCTCCTTATCCCAGAAGTGGTTATGTAACACAGATTTCAGCTTTTCATGGTCATACATGTCCACTTGATGCAGCCAGATTGTCATATGTGGCAGTTTGGCTCATGGGGAGGGGTAGGGGAAGGTAGCTTTATTCTGGGTAAGTTATTCAGGAAAAAATAATGAGTTTCTGCTTTCTGAAACATTTCTGATCTTAAAGTATAGCTCCTTGAGCTTACAACTCCAAAATAGAGCTCAGCCAGTGATATTAAAATGTGCCACCTGCTCCTGCTTTCTGGTGGTATATGCATGGAGCACATGTGCCAAGTTTTATAGAGTAACTATGTATAGTCTTAAACAAGGCCTTTTTGGAGCTCAGGCCTCTGATCCACAGAAAAAAACCTTACTGACCTGGCCCACCACTCAAAGTGAAGAGCAGGAAAAAAAACCCTCACAGATGTGGTCCTCTCTTCAAGCTCCAGCCCGATGGCCAAATTAACCCTTCTGGGAATCTGGGGCCAAAAATAAAGGGTTCAGTGTGCAGGAGGGTGCTGCTGGGGTGGAGTCTGGAACAGAGGCAGGGTCCAAGAGCAGGGTGTGGGGTGGAGAGGCAGGGTCCAGAAGGGAGGGACGCTGGAGCTGGATTAGCATGAAGGCTGGGTAGGAGGTGCAGGCTTTGAGTGCGAGGGGATGGGATTGGAGCACCTACCTGCTGCAGCTCTGGTAAGGGGAGAGGCAAGTGGCTCTGCATGACTCTGTGCACTGCAGGGAAGAGTACCATGCAGGCACCACCCCATTACTGCCCCCATTGCCTTACCTTGCTGTGGAGGGTGGTGGAAGCCCCAAGCCTTGCAGGCTGCAGCTTAAGGTAGGATTAGAGAAACTATCTGAAGAAAGGTAGTTGTGGCATGGGATCTTTTAGATGGACTACAGTAATAGGAAATAGTGAGGGTCTTTGGGACACTAGGTAGCTGCTTTTCTATCCATAATGGGATATATTATTTTACAAAGAGTGAGACCATATTAATGATTAAAATCAAAGTATAATTTTTAGAAGAATTATTTAGGTATTTGTATTTTTGTATAGGGAAAAACAACTCAAGTTAGAGAAAATGAGAGCAACTCAGAGATACATAGAAGAATTTAAAAAAGAACAGGCTATTTGGAGGAGAAAGAAGCGTGAAGAGATGGAAGAAGAAAATAGGAAAATCATGGAGTTTGCCAACATGCAACAGCAAAGAGAAGAAGATCGGATGGCTAAAGCTCAAGCAAGTGAGGAAAGAAAACAAAAGCTCCAAAATATGGTATTAAAATAGCTACCAGAAAATTTGGAATCTTATAAAATGTGTGATCTCTGATATGAAATTTAAAAAATTTTCTTACTAATGTTTTAATAGATAGCACAGAATCTTGAAAGAGAGCAACAGGAACGTGAAGATCTTGAACAAGTGCGACAAGAGCTATATCTTGAGGAACAAGCTGAGGCTGAAAGAAAAAAAGAGATGGTAGGTATTTGCCAGTGATTTAAAGCAGTGAGTATCAAGTACAATTCTTTTTTTTTCCTGGACCAGATTTTCCTGTTAGATTAGTACATCGGTCTTCCACTGAAGACTTCCAGTGGGAGCTGGCACAGGTATCTGATGTCAGGCTTTGGCCCTTAATGCAGTGGGCTGTTTCTACACAGGCCACTTCCTTAGGAAGTGGCATGCTAATAGATGGAGTGAAAGATGCTAATGAGGCATGGATGCAAATTCCCCACACCTTATTAGCATAACGTCATGTGATTTGGAGTCTGGAAGACCATTCTTCCGGACACCAAAACGCCGTGTAGAAGTGCGGCCCTGGGGGTGCTTCCGGAAGGAAGTCTTTCTTCCCGAGGCCCTTCTTCCTGAAAATTTTTGGGAAGAAGGGGCTTCCAGAAGAAGCACATCCTTCTGGAAGCCCCACCCCGGGTCTGTGCTTCTACATGGCGTTTTGGAGTCCAGAAGAACAGTCTTCTGGACTCCAAATCACATGACATTATGCTAATGAGGTGTGGGGAATTTGCATCCATGCCTCATTAGCATCTTTCGCTCCGTGTATTAGCATGCCACTTTCAAAGGAAGTGGCCTGTGTAGAAACGGCCTAAGTGTTTTATGTTACCATACTAGTTCAGGCACAGATAAACCTGTGTGGATTGGAAGCAAAAGAACCTTGATTGTTGCAGAACTGTGAGAGAAATAATGGGGCCTCATCCAACAGAAGTACAGAAAAAATATTTAGTAGTGAACATACTTTATTACTTTATCTTACAAAGTACTTACAGCACTAGCTAAGGTCAGTCAGCCTTCCCTGTAATTGAGATTGTTTCACACCTTTTGATTGCTGGTGCAGGACCATGTCAATTCACAGGCTAAGGACAGACAGGATCATGGGATTCACTTCAACACAAAGCCGATTAGGAATAACTTACTTTATTAAGCTTATCTACTCCAAGGTTTTACAGAGTTAGATTCACAAGCTACACATTAGCAAGCAAAGCACAAAAGAAATGTGACTGGATAAGAGGCATTTTGGCATGCTTACATCCCTTTTCTGCCACGGAGAGTTCCAGTCCCGAAGCGCCTCACATCAAGGCCATGGCGGACGCTGCTCCAGCTGGGGGAATTAGTCCAAGGTACAGTAAACCCTCGAAATATGTGCATTTGACATGCATGTATCTCATATTAGCGTGATTGGAGGGGGACCCCGGAAGACCCAGCCAGAGGCAGCAGCTGCTGCTGCACAGGTGAGGGTAGAGGAGATCTCCCTATCAAAAGGGACCAGAGCTGGTTCCCCTGAGTGCTGGGAGGTGGGGTAGGGAAAGCTCCTTGTTAACAGGAATCTCCCTCATCCTCCCTATTAAAAAGCTGCTGGATGGTGGAGCAGAGCTCCATCAGCTCAGCCAGAGGCAGCCGCTGCCGCACAGGCAAAGAGGGAGGAGATCTCCCTGTGAAAGGGGAACAGCTCTTCCTCTGAGAGCCATTGCCTGGAGGTGGGGACCCTGGGGAGGTTGGTGTTGGGCTTGCCCAACCCCCACTGCCCCAGCGACGGCACTCAGGGAAGATCTGTTTCCCTTACACGGGAGGATCTCCTCCCCCTCGTCTGTGCGGTGGCAGCTGCTGCCTATGGCTGAGCTGGTGGAGCTTTGCTCCACCAGCCAGCAGCTGTTTAACGGGGGGGAATCCCTGTTAACAAGGGGGCCCCCCCAAGTCTCTCCTCGCAATGGCACTGAGGGCACCCCAAGCCAGGTGCGATCATAGGGGAATCACCTCCTACCCCGCCCAGGCGGCAGCAGCTGCTGTGGCTGAGCTGGCTCACAGCCAGCCAGTCTGTAGCCTTTTAACACGGGGATCCCTGTTAACAAGGAGATCCCTGCCTCCCCAGTGTCAGCACCCCAGGGTAGAGCTGGCTGAGCAAAGTGCTCTGCCAGCTCTCTTCCCCCTTAACAGGAGGATCCCCTATTCCCAGCTGCAGCAGTGGCTGCTGGTGCTGAGCTGTTGGCCCCGCCCCCTTGACTTGCATGAATTTTGACTTACACCTGGCTTTCCAGGAATGTAACTGTTGTGCAAATTGAGGGTCCACTGTACCCCTGAGGTGGAGAGTCCCACTGAAATTCAGCTAGGGGCAAGACCTTACAGTGATTTGATCCCTTAGCTGTTCATTGGGTATGTGCATATTGGCTTAATGCCAGTTTTAATGTTCTCACAGGGCTGAAGCCAAGGTTGCCCTGGTTACTGGTTTCTTAGGTTCTCACATCTAAACGCAGGTGTTGGGGCTGATATGGCTATTTGGTGTTTATGTTTGCAGGATTCAAGGCTGTAACTGTTCATAACATGGGGACGGGCACTTGGTTGTGCCACAGGAATGGAAGTTTCCACTCCTGCTCTCTGAGGCCTGTTGGCTTGTTACATGACAGATCAGTTCTTAGAAAAGTTTGATTTTGAAAAAATTTGAACTCCAGCTATAAAAATGGCAGTTCAACTGTTTGTAAAGTATCACACTTAAAAATATGTCCCAATTGCCATCTTTCATTTTTCTACTCTTTCAATTTTGATGATTGTTGCAGCTGGTGTTTCACAGCCAACAAGAGTTACAGGTTTCTTACTGTATTTGAAAGCTGGGTTCCAAGTTTAAGATGGTAAAAAATATGTAGGGCTGTTTGGCTACCTTTAATATGCATTTCTATACTTTGGGGGTTTTAAGTTCCTTTTATGTTGAACTGTAATACTGAATTTCTTCACTTTTTTAACGGTTTATTTTTTCAACATTCTTGTGAGGATTTTATCCATAAGCTGTTGATACAAACTCCCAATCTTAATATAAATTCAAAGTTATTTTGTATGAACATGTGTTATTATTTATTATAGTCCTAATGTGACACTGGGAAGAGCAGGAAGGTGAGAGGCAGGCTGACTTTGAAGTCTGCAGGAATTTTTGTTCCCTTCCTAATATGCACAAGAAGAGTATTTCACTGCTGTGGCAATAGAGGTGCAGTGGTTAAAGGGGAGAGCAAAGTGGATGGTGGAGGCTGGTACCTCACAGGGCATTCCTTTTTTCCTTTCCTGCAGTCCTCCTGCTGGACCATTTCCTGTAAACCTTGGGAAATGCCTGAAGTAATAGTCCACCAGGGTGATAACTCTGGAGAGCTCTTAGGGTATGTATATAGGGCAGCTGGAAATGAGCCTCAGCCTGAGTAAAGAGATTCATATTATCTTGGGCTGGAAGGCACACTCCCAGCAGCAGTGCAGAGAAACCCTAGAAAGCTTGTGAGCAGATATCTTTACCACTCCCTAGGAGTTGTGTGTACACTACAAAAATATCTTTAAAGTTGCTTACTTTGAAGTTTAGCATCTACACACTCTACTTCGAAGTTACACTTTGAAGTAGGGAACTACTCCATTCCCAGGAAGGAAGTAAGGACTTCGAAGTTGGGCTCTCTACTTTGAAGTTAACTTGGAAGTAAGGGAAAATGTGTGTAGACTGTCTGCTGGCTACTTCAATGTAGTGCCTAACTTTGAAGTTAACTTCCAAGTTAGTTCCTCGTGTAGACACACCCCCTGAGGCCTAGAATGCTTTTCTGTAGCCATGTACCACCCTCCTACCATGCACTTAGTATAACTTTCCCTCAGCAATCTGCCTTTGAAATTGTTGGTGGGCTGACATCCCTTCTTAAGCCTATTTGAATCTGCTGTCTCTAAAGCTTTTGGTATTTTGGGGGTCATTATCAGGGCCCTTGGTGAGTCTGTTGCAGTTTCTGAGATGTCCCAACAAGCATCTTAAAAACAGCTTGTTCAACTTTCTTTTTACCATTGACAAGCCTCTTGACAATTGGTTTGCATGTTGGGGTTTACTTTTTCATGAAAGAGGGCTGGAGACCGTTTTGTGTTTCAAATGAAAGCTTAGGTCTCAGACATTCTTATGACAACTTGTTGGCGCTGACAATCTTTACAATATGAATAACTTGGACTTGTTCCTAAGATCACAGACAGATGAGTCTAATTCAGGTGCTGCCCACCTGATTGCTGGCAGCATGTGTTTCTAGTGGTGTACATAACAAAATTTATTCCACCCATGGATGTTAAAAATGAGAAGGAGCATTGCTAGGGGCTCCCGTCCCCAGCAGCCAGCCTGTGGCAGGTGAGGGCAGTGTGGACCCCCCCGAGCCTCAAGGGCTGAAGTCAGGCAAGTCAGAGGCCCAGCGGCTTAAGGCTTTTCCAACACCACTGCTCATCCTCCCCCTCCTCTGGCTGGGGAGATGGCAGTGCAGCATTATCTGGAGACGCTCTCCTTGCTGCTATGATTGGTCAGTTAAAGCAATAGGAGGGATGGAGCCTGGGAGCAGTGGCAGAAGAAGCTCTCCAGGGAGCGTTTCTTCATGCTGCCATTCCTGCAGCTGGCGCGGGGGGTGCAATGGCAGTGTGTGGTGGTAAGTGACCTTTTATCGCCCAGATCCCCCACGCTCACCCCACTCCTGCCCTGTCCCTCCTGCCCAAGATCTCTCCAGCCTGTATCTGACCCCTCCACCACTGCCCCCAGCCCATTTATGCACCTTACCTCCCACTCAGATGCCCCATACACAGCCCACTGCTGTATCTTCTCTCCCACCCAGACACCCACCGCAGCCCACCCCTGCATGCTCCCTCCTACCCATACCTTACATCCCCAGCCTACTCTTGTAGCCTCCCTCCCATCCAGACTCCACATGTACTCCATGGCAGCCCTTTCCTGCACACTGAACGCCACCCCCCCATTTTTGGTTCCATCCTGTGCCCTCAGTTCCTCCTTTTCCACCCCCTTGTCTGTGGGGCTGGAGTGTAGGGGACTAGATAAGGTGTGTCAGTTAGGCCACTTCAGTGAAGGCTTGTTTTTTGTTTTTTTTTCTGACTTTTTTGTGGCCCTCGACTAAGTTTGCTGTGGGTCAGTTGTCCCCAACCCAAAATAGGCTCCCCACCCTGTTATAGAATCTACTGTTTCTACATAATTTTGAAGTGCACTTATTTATTCTGCAAGACCAGGCTTACTATAAATAAGCCAAAAGATTTTTCCAGAGAAGATCATGCCAGATGCCATTATTCAAATGCCACAATAAAATATCTAAAGGTTGACTTCTTTGCTAAATCCTCCACTAGGTCATGTGTACTGTGGCTAAATAAGAAGGCAGCAGAAGGGTCAGCATTTTATGGCCCTTATTTTGCACTGTATAGTTACACTGTACATATTTTCTGTAATATCATCCATGCTGGTTTTCAGAATGACAGTCACAATAAATAACGGTGCAAATTCTAGTATAAGAATCTTTTTTTAAGGGTGGGAGACTCATATAGATTGCCAATAATATAATTTTTGTTTTAATTTATATATTTATCTGTGCCGCTCCTTATTGGTTTATGTACAAACTGATAATATTCGTGAGGTCAGTGTTTAGCTGGATGCAAGGATACAAGGGTATGCATAGGGCCAGATATGGTATACAATATTTGCAGTATATTAGCATTCTGTTGGCTTTTCTGTATAGGCAGAAATAGAGAAGAGAATTAGGCAGCGTCTAGAATTAAGGCAAATGTATGAAGAACAACTAGCCTTCAAGAAGATAGTGCTACAGGCTTTGCAAGAAGAAGAAGAGGCCTTCAGACAGAAGATGTTAGCCAAGTTAGCAGAGGATGATCGCATTGAACAGATGAATGCTCAGAAACGAAGAATGAAACAGTTGGAGCACAGAAAGGCAGTGGAAAAACTTATTGAAGAGCGTCACAAGCAGTTCCTTGCAGACAAAGTAAGAGGATTCTCTTTTCTTCTCTTTAGATTTCGATATGAGCTGAAAGCTGTTAAAATTGTAAGACAATATTTGCAACAATTTGTTGAGATTGCTACTTCTATTTCCAAATCCCTATTCAAGGAAAGGGAAATACTTTTTGCTTTTTATTTTACAGAGGGAAAAACCTTGTCATGGATAATTTTGGCTAAACTTACAATGAATTTTGTTAATTAAGGCCATGATCTAGCAAGTAGATTCCTTATCCTAAACCTCTGCGTGCAGATGGAACTCTGTTAAAGTCAGCATACCCTGCAGGGGCCCATGCAAGCATATATACTTGCTCAGTTCCTTTTTTGTTTTGTTTTGTTTTTTGTTTTATTTGTTTTTGTTTTTTTAAGGAGCTGGTCCTCAGCTGGCCTCCTGCACCCCGCCCCCAGCCAATCCTATGGTGGGGGCTGACAAGGTGGTAGTACTCAGTACTGGCAAGTACTGGCACAAAAAAGCACTGAACTTGCCACAAGAGGAGTTTAGTATGCTGTTTTAGGTCCATTCAGCAATATTGCAGAAATCTTCAATCATCTGAGGAAGTGGGTCTTCACCACAAGAGTGTTTATTCACCTAATAAATTTGTTAATCTCTAAGGTACTACATGATAGCTTGATATTTGTGAAGACTAAACACAGCTACCCCTCTGAGACTATTATAGAAAATAGTCATTTAAAAAAAAATCAAACATGCTGTTGTCTCAAAATGATGCTTAAGTTCAAAGAATTTATTTTTAAAGTTTAAATCACAAAATTTCCTTTGGCTAGTGATGCTTAAATCTCCAAAGGAATCATAGCACAGGAATGGAAGCTGTGATAAACAGATCCAAGTTCACATTTACCCATTAGGCTCACACTCAAAAGTGAATGTAAACAGTCTAGACGTTTTATAAACAAAATTGGGAGTAAAACTAAGTGAATTAATTCACTAGGTCTTAAACAATAAAGTTTCATGAGGGGTTGCCATGAATTTTGAGGAGTAAAGGCACTTCGATGTGCCCGCGGCTACACACATGCCAGCACTTCCAAGTTTGACACTTCAAAGTTTGATACTTTGAAGTTGCCGCGGGAGAGAATTAGCCTAACGAAGTGCTGCGTATTCACCGGGAATAATGGGAAGAGCTTTTACTGCACTCACATACAGAGTATGAAAATTTTCCATACCTTTTTAAAGCAGATGACATATCACATGTTAATCCAACTAAATAGCAATGTTAGCTTTGGAGCCAAGAGGGACCTTTCTTTTCTTGGATATCATAATTCTTCTTCAACTTAAAAAACATGTTGGAATACTTTTTAGGTGGAAAGGTAGAAATGCAAAATCATTTTTAAATATAAAATATTGTTTGTTTAATAAATCACATTGCTATAGGAATTAAAAGACTGTACCAGATAATTTGCTCGCACTGCAGAAATGGAGAAGCACAAAATCAGTCTATTGAAAATGACATTCAAATATGTTAGCTCCAGAGTATTAGCACTTCGTCATTGTTTTGCTTTATTAAAGGCTGTTACGCTATTTTAACTACTGCAGTTATGTACCATACTACAGTTCAGACTTTATACCAATAATGAACATACATTTCCGTAAAGGAAAATAACACCTTGTATTTAAATTGTTAGGAATTAAAGCATTTAACTGACAGATAAATTGCTCACATAGGCTGGATCTACACTTGCCCCAACTTTGAAGGGGGCATGTTAATCAGGGCGATGGGAGGTTACTAATTAAGTGCTGCGGTGAATACACATCACTTGTTAGGCTAATTCTCTCCCGCGGCAACTTCGAAGTGTCAAACTTTGAAGTACCAGCATGCATGTAGCCGCAGGCACATCGAAGTGCCTTTACTCCTCAAAATTCATGGCAATGCCTCATTAGTATATTCCAAAGTGTCTCATTAGCATTCCCCTTTTGAAAGGTGAGGGCTGATGTACACACAGCTTCTGTATTTAAACAGTAATTTGCTCCTTCAAAGCCATTTTCTCATCCTGTTTGTATAGTGAATTTGTGTGTTAGCAACAAAGTATCATAACAAAAAACTACCTTGTAAGATGATGCAGAAGCTGAGCAGTGAAGTAGAAGCCCTTTCTTTGCTCTCCTGCAGTCCTTTTCTAGTTCTGCAGGTGAAGTTAACCTTTATAAAACAGAAGTAAAGGTAACAATAACATGTTGTTTTCTGTAGGAGCGTGAACTTGAAGAAAGGCAGTTGGAAGAGAGAAGACAAGGAAATATTCATGCAATTGTTGAAGAAGAAAGACAGAAACTTCTTAAAGAACATGCGACTAAATTATTGGGGTATCTGCCTAGAGTAAGTGAATTATTATAGTTATTTTCCCCCAATGCTTGATATGTTCATCCCATAAACCTGTGTTTTCTTAACAATTTTACTTCAAGGATAGTATCAACAACTAATTTTAAAATATACTGCAGCTACATTACTGTACTTAGTGCAGGCCTGTGAGGAGCAAACCAACTAAAAGCCCATTTTGGCTTTTTGTGTTTGGGTGACAGCTGGGAGGGCAGCTCAGCTCTAACCATAATTGAAGGCAGCCTGAATGCTGTGCCAACTAACAGTATGCTTTGCGTGATTTCTCTGAACTCTTGGAAGCAGAGAATTGCTGAAGTAGAGAATATTCAGCCACATTTCTCCCTCCTCCAATATATTCCCTATGGCTGGAGAAGGAAGACTGGAGCTGGATGCCATGTGGACATACGTGGTATAGAGTTGAGGTATAGCATCCAACTCTAATCCACTGCCATGGAGCAAATGGGACGTCTAACATTTATTTGTAATTGTATTCTAATATAGAACATCCAGGTGTGGATTTGTAACTTTTAGAAGGTTAAATTTCCATCTAACTCTTGCTAGTGGGGCTGTTCTTACAGAGAGAATAATTATCTCAAGATGTGCCCGATGGAGCCTTTTTTGGTTTGGTTTTTGAAACCAATACAGGAATTTGTTTCTTGTAGTGTTGAAGGCACATCTCCCATTAGCATCCATTCCTTAATTCAGTCCTTTCCTCCCTTCTTTGGGTTTCTATTGTTTACACATCATGTGTGCTTCTGAAGTGAGGTCTGAAAGGAACATTACTTAGTTTTGACTTTCTGACAGATATGTGGAATTTCCCCTCCCTCCCCCCATGCAAATTCCAAAAATAGTTGCAACAGGCATTGAGTTTGACTTGTCAATTGTGCACTTAAAGAAAACATACAAGAGAATAAAAAAAACTCTGAACTGCATTAAATTGGTAAAATACAGGTGTAAGTTGTAAGTACGAAGATATAAGACATTACTTTCAGCATGGGCTGAGCGAAGTAGAGAGAGGGTTTTCTGTTACCCTCAGGTGGTCTTGCACTTATGTAATTTTTCACTTTTGGTGGTGGTCAATAGATTTTTTTTTTTTTCCAAACTCCAATTATAGTTTTTTAACTGTTTTCCAGATTGTAAAAGAACTTAAGTTTGTGGTGAATCTTGACCTGACCAAGGTCTCTTTAATGTATTTCCTGGATTTTTATGAGTCTGGAAGATTGGGTCTGTGCTGGGGCCCTTACAAGAGATAGCCAGTGTGTCCACAAAGCAAAAGCTGTGTATAGGCTAGCCCAGTGTTTCCCAGACTTACAACATTTGGATACTCCTTTTGGGACTTCAGCCAGATTGGTGTACCCCCAGTCCCAGTGCGTATCTCCTGATTTTTAGAAATTTATTTACTGCCATTTACCCCTTGAAATCTTTTCGCATACCACTAGTGGTCCATGTACCAAACTTTGTGAAACATTGGGTTAGCCTATCTAAGGCACATTGAGTCGAGTTAGCATAGGCAATAGTCAAACTTATAGTCAGCTTAGTGTGGCCTTCATTGCTAGTAGTACAAGCCTAGTGTGAACCCTGGACATCTTCTTGGTTCACTAACCCATGCTGTGATGTCCCCACTACTTTGCTATCTGGAGTCAATGTAGGCTATTATGTGCAAAACTTTTGCGATGTACATATTCTCACTTGCATTGATGATAAGCTCCATCTCAAACAAATAATATTTAGACATATTATGTGATGTCAGGAACTTCCCACACTTAAAACTAATACACTTATAGAAGGTTTTGGTAACTTCTAACCTCCTTATTCAAGACTCATCTTAACATCGGTTTAAAATAAAACTCAACCTCCAAAACAATTGTGCTTCTTTACAGAAGAAACTGCCTATCTGCTCTTACTATTATTTCAAATTTCACAGGAGTATCACAGGCTGTGTACTACAGTGTCTTGCATATATATACACCTAATATATATCATCAAGAATATTTTACAAGAGCTAAGTAACATGGACAATATTTATTCCTGTCTCCTAATTTCAGGGAATACTTAAAGATGAAGATGATGTTAACATGCTTGGTGAAGAGTTTAGGAAGGCTTACCAGAAGAGAAAAGAGGATGTGTTATCACAAGATAACTGAAATTCCCGTGAACGTTTTGTTGCATACCACTAGATGTCATCTTATTTCTACGTGCTGTTAGCAGCAAGAAATTGCTGTTTAATGTTATGAAAAAGGATCCAAAATGTTTATAATAGCTACAGTTTAAGTCAATGTTGTAGTTAGTTTGGATCAATACATTTCTCAAACAGTGCATGCTTGATAAATGGACTTGCTAAGGAGTTCACTTTAGAAACTGATACATGGACAGATGATGGGAAGTGCAGTTTCTTAAGTTAGGACATTTCCTAATGTAAGAGTACTGTCACAGAGGACAGAGTATTTTCAAAATCTTTTTTATTTCCTTGAGTGCCCCTTGTCGGGGACAAGTTTCACTACCTGCACCCATCTGTGCAGTCTTATCCATAATTGAGTTTTATTCCAACAGGAATACACAAGAATGTTCACCTAAATTAACTAAAGATGTGTTTTGAAGTGATTAAACTACATTAAATATATTTGTTGATACTCACACAGAATTAAAATGTCCTTAATTTGTTTTAGCTTAATTCACTTTGAAAGTGTGAAATACTCCTGTTTTGTGAGCCTTGGACAGCAGCTGATTAAATTGAATCAAAAACTGGTTCCTCAGAACAAAGCTTTGTTTTGTCATTTAAACGGTACACAACATATAGAGCAAAGGATTAAAACAAAGGCCTAAATGCATTACAGAAGTTTGAGAGGAAAGATTACTGTATGCGCAAGTCCTCTTTTTCTCTGTTGCTGGGTTGAGGGGACAGAAGGTGTTTGCTTCACATTATATTCTGAGTTTGTCAGCATCTTTCCCACAGATAGCTGATGACAATCCACTTATTTTCTGAAGACATTTTATGTTTTAATATTGCCTTTGTTAACATAGGTGTTGGTTTGGAAAAAGTGGACCACGCCAGCCTCGCTAGAGTCAGGTAGGTGTATTGCACAATTTATATTTCCCCTGGTTTCCTCAGAAACCTTTATTTTCCCAGACAGTAACCTATCTTTGCCAGTGTTTCATTTCCTGTTTATTTCCATGGCAGCTTCCTTTGGTTTAACTCCGCATGGTGAGGCAAGCTATTATTAACCAGGCAAACTCATACATACTTAAAAGAAAAATACACACAGCTGTCTTGTTTTGCACAAATTTACTTTCCTCATAGCACTAATTGATAACATTAAATTTATTTTAATAAAAACATGAATGAGATTGCGAGACTTATTTATAATGATGGTCTCTTTATAGGATGCTGTGGCAGATTTGTGTTAAAGTTATATTAAACACACATTTTAAAAGTTATTAAAACAAAAGTGTCACATCACTGACTTTACTGATTTATGGAAATTTTCAGATAGCATAAACACTCCAGAGGGCCCTCAGTTGACAGAGCTTCTGGTTGGCTGTTCTGTCCCCAGAAGGCTGGGTGGTCTGACTGCTCTCTGTCAACAGAAGGTGTTGACAGAGGGAGATTTTATTAGGTGTGGATGCATTCTGTCAACAGATGTTTTGTTGGGAAATATTTTCCAACAGTAACTTCTGTCTACAAAACTGTGTAGTGTAGATCCACCCTAAATGAATAATGCTTAGAATAATTACTTTCATTCAACATTTATACAGTCACGTGCATTTAATATGGAAAAAGATAATATAGGGCTCATGGGACTGAAAACTGTATATCAAGTAAAAGACATAGGAAAACAGCAGAAGTGGATGGGGTCAAGAAAATAATCAATTGCAAACATTTCAGTAGACAAACGCTTCTGATTTATTAAATACCGCTGAAAATACAGAAATTCATTTTATATTGACCTTTTATGTCAATATTTATCACTTTTAAAAATAAAGGCTGGTATCCTATGTTGCAATTTTAAACAATACTTCCATGTCAGATTAGAGAGAATATTAAAGAACAAATTTTTGTATGCTTTATCAAACATCAAATTTTAATTGCTAGAGCAAGTTATCTGATCTATAAGACAATATGTCTAGCACCCACTAACGTATTTAATATTCCAGCCCAACTATGAGTGTAAAGGTCTATTGAGGAGTGTTAGCCAACAAACTTTATCCCTACATAGTTCCCATATCTTTGTTTTTACAATAAAGCTAAAGTTTTTTCATCCAAGTTGTAACATGAATCAGAATTATTTTCTTCGTCATTAATGAGATTTTTGAACTATCACCTTTAGGGTGCGTCTACACTACAAACTTACTTCGAAGTTAACTTCGAAGCAAGGGGCTACTTCAAAGTATCTAAACATACTTTTCCTTACTTTGAAGTAAAGGAGGCTAACTTCAAAGTCACTACTCCATTCCCCGGAAAGGAGTAGTGGCTTACTTCAAAGTTTAACTTTGAAGTTAAGTGTGTGTAGCACTCTGCATTCCTTACTTGGAAGTAAGGAGTCCTCCGAGGAGCGACCCCCCCCCCCCGCCCCCCGGAGGATGGAGACAATCTGGCTAGCCCATGCATGGCTCTATGGTCCCTGCTGGCTGCCGTAATGGAGGGCATCGTCCTCTGGGAAGGAGAGAGCTGGCATGGTCTCCAGCTGTTCCCCTCTGCACGTGCGGGCTGTGGGTGTTGGAAGGGGCCCTATAAGGGGTTGGCTGCCTTCGAGCCTGGAGGGGCTTGTTGGCTATGGGACCTCATGCCTGCATCATTTCTTGGCCCTTTACTTCGAAGTGGACAGTGCGTAGTGTATAGACGTTTAACTTCAAAGTAAGGGGGAGCCTACTTCGAAGTAAGCAGGGTTGTTTTTTGTGTGTGGGTGCTCAACTTTCAAGTTATTTTTGAGTGTAGACACAGCCTAAGTCTTCTGAGATACATTATTATTATTAACTTTTATTTGGACAGCAGTGTTTATCTTATCTCAATTAGTTTCAAACAATAAGTATGAAAAAAAAAAAGGCAACGAAAATAGATGTTCAAACAATGTATTCTCTACCTACTGCTTGTCTAACCCATTACAGTTATTGACAATATTACAGACCCTTTAGCTACTTTGGTAATTGTTTGATTAATTAAGACATCTCAAGATATTGCAACACAAACTATTTACAGCCTTACATTAAAATGTTTACCCTTTTAGCACTTTTAAAATTATCAGTGTTACCAAGAGTAATATAAAGATATCCATGTTGACATAAGTTGTAACTAAATACCTTCAAAACAGCATGTTATCAGAATTTATTTTCAAACAGAGGTGTTGAAAACTGAATCAGGAACTTCCCCATTCAAGAGCTTTCATGAATTCTTCTTCAGTAAAAGAAAGCATTTTAGCAGCTTCAATATGCATCTATGAAAGATTACCATAATTTAGTGCAATAGTTGGGGTATAACAGAAAATAACTTGATATGTAAAATCATTTGTAGCATAGATAGCTTAAAGCAAAGAGAAATGGAATTTGAAACAGGTTTTAAAAAACAATTCAAATTTCTTTTTGAATGTGTAGCATTACTGGGGAGAAGCTTGGCTTTTGTTTAGTACTCCAAAAATGGGGGTAGTGGGGGGTGGGTCAGCTAAAGCTGCTACTTGTAGTTTTTGGTGCCAGTGATTTTCTACTTTGAGTACGTATCATGTATAACTTCAAAGTGAAGGAGGGAGGGAAGGCTCAGAGACATTTCATGTAGCTAGAATTGTAATAATTGGCATAGATGCCTTATCCTTAAATCCTTTCCAGTGCTAAAAAATGTTCTAGGGCTGAGCCCTGGCACCTTTAGGCTTGGCACTTCACAGCCCAGGAACTTCTATGCTTTCCGTGTCAGTTATGAAAAGTAAAAAAGTTGCTTGAACCCTGGCATTCATTATAAATTGAGCTTTGGTCCTTTCCTTATGCATACTTCTCTACGTCGGAGGTGCTTTTAGTAGGTATAGTAATTAAAGAATCTGACAACCTTTGTGGCTTAAAAATGTTTACAAGAAAATTACTGACTTTCAGAAATGTAACATTCAGCTCTGCTGTCATGTGAACTTTTTAGATTCATATTTAAGATGACAAAGTTTCTTCTGAGAAGTCGGAAAATATTTTTCAGACATCATTACAGGAACTATGCAGAAAAGTCTGCTACTGTTCTGTGCATATCCGTGTTCTCTTAAAAAAGCAAACTACTAAAGCAAAAGCATTCACAGACAGACTGCCCAATAACTGGTTATTAAACAAGGTTTAATGCATTCTCCATGACTAAGCTATTGAAGAAGTTATCTGTCTTTTACAGTTTCAGTATTACAATTATGATACCCTATTATTCCATAAGAATGCCTGTTACATAAGCCAGGGATGAGCAAACTCTGTTGGGCCTCACTTTTCGTCCCTGCAATAAGTCAGGGCCCCCACAGCCCGTGGGAAGACCACAGGAAGGGATTCAAGATGGCCCTCAGGAAGGGGGTGGGATGTTTGGGAGGGGAGTGTTGGGAGTCTCCAGGGGATGCTCCAAAGAGGAAGGTGTGCATGTGGGGAGGACCCCAGGAAGGTACCTTATCAAGCTGGGAACTCATTGGCTGCCCCTGCCGCTTGACTCAGGGCCTGTGCACATTCTGATTGGCCCAGCTGCGGGGGTGGGGAGGGGGGCAGGGGGGGCCATTTGCACTGTACTCCCCTTACAAAAGGATGTGCTCCTGCTGTGGGATGCACCTCCCCTCTCCCCCACTTTGCGCACCTCTTACATAAGCTACCAACATCTCAATAGTTTGCAGAAATGCTGTCTTCTCATAACTAATAAGTCTTGTTACTCCAACTCCTAGATAGTGGTAAACACATAAGCACCTTGCTTTTTCATACTCATTAAGCTAAAAAGTTAGAGGACATAAGCTGATCTACCATTCAAATGGGCAGCAGATATTGAAGCCTGTAAAAGCCATATAATGAGAGCAGGCTTCAGATCGTATTACAGAGGATGACATTTTTATCAGCCCTCTGCTTTTACAATGGAGTAAATTACACTCTGTCCTGATCTTAATTTTTGATTTTTTTAAAAAATTTTTCAAAGTTGCAAAATCAATGGCCCAGCTAAAGTTTTTTTCTTTGTGGGCAGAAAAGTATTTTTCAGCACAACTGTGTGTTCTTAGGGAATTAGACTAGTGTGATGTGGTAAACATTAAGCACAGGAACCAGCTGATGTGCATAGAAGATCTGAATTTTTAATATGTAAACATACTGTCAATTCAAAACAAAAGATGGCTATAACTCCTGTAATACACCAGCTTCCAGGTCTGGAAAACTGGAGAGATCTTCCTATTTTATGCCTTCTTATAAATAAAGCCTTTTCCACATTGTTCTCTTCTGGGAACCTATCCTTTAAATCTACTGAGACAACCCAAGGTAGTCTTAAGACAACCATTTTGAATAGCAAGCAAGCTGAACGCTGTAGGTTGCAGCTACTTCCCTTCCAGGTAATATTTAGCTTCATTTATATCTTTCTTCTTGCTCCTAAGGTGGTGTGGTACATCCTGACCTGCAGGCTGCTTCCACCTATTATACCCATCCAAATTTGGCATATGCATATTGTATGCGTGATCCAACCTATCTTTGCCTGTAAGTGCAATATATCAAAAAGCTCATGCAAAGTAAGTTCTTGTCATAGATTAAAAGACTAAACATACGCAAAGTTATCTGAAGAGGGTCACGCATTTTCTGAAACAACTCATGTACGACAGAAAAACATTGCAATAAGGTAACATGTTAGTACTGAAAGGCCATGCTACTCACACATCTAAGCTCTATTTTACACTAATTCCCAACCTAACAGGGATTTCCTGCGTTTTCAGGACAACATAGGGAAGCTGCTCCTATGTAGGTTGTATGTGCTCGGAGAATGAAAAAGCCATGGAGCTCAGGAGTTCTCACTATAGTTTTAAGTAGCACTTAACACATTCCAGTTCAGGGGCAAAAAGTCAAGATACACAATTGAAGAGATCATCTGTCCAGTTTTCAGGACTTTTTCATAAAAGAGAAAACCAGCAGTGTTAATTGTACCCCCGTAACAGCAGCACTAACTTCCTACACTGCCTACACATAACAGTTATTGGAGACAGTGAAGATATGGATCTGTTAGTTTGCATGTTACTGCAGAAGAAATACTTATGGTAATCTTGACAATTAGCATTTATAACCTGAATAGTAACAAAGAGGAAGCCGTGCTAGTCTATACACTATCAAAACAAAAAGCAGTCAAGTAGCACTTTAAAGACTAACAAAATGGTTTATTAGGTGAGCTTTCGTGGGACAGACCCACTTCTTCAGACCATAGCCAGACCAGAACAGTCTGTTCTGGTCTGGCTATGGTCTGAAGAAGTGGGTCTGTCCCACGAAAGCTCACCTAATAAACCATTTTGTTAGTCTTTAAAGTGCTACTTGACTGCTTTTTGTTTTTATAACCTGAAGTGTGTGACTCTTATCACTATGTCAGAAAATGTTGTTAAGCTTTTAGGTTAATAGGCTCACCTTTTGTCTCTTCAGAATATCAATTAGCTTTAACTGTTTCTTGAAACCTGCCATTAGGTCTCCTTTTTGCTTCTCCAGTCTCCTGTTTGCTATCTTTAGTTCTTCAAGTTTTTTGTGCTCTTGGTTGACTATATCCTAAAGGAGGACATAAACAACCTGTTATCTGTAGAACTGGCACAAAAGAAAATTATACCAGTAATCTGTGATATTTCAGATGGAGAAAAGAAGCTACCAAAGCTTTTTGACTTGTACCTTTAACAAACAAACAAAACCCCACACCTCACTGATAAATCTCTTCTGTGCTACTAAGACAGCAGAATTTATACTGGTACCACATAGCAAGAGAGAATGTGGGTATTCACTGTGTAATCCACGTATATGTATCTTGTCTTTCAATCATTCACACTTCTCTTTAGAAGCTTCCTTTCAGCAATCCAACAAACTACTGTGAGAAGCATTCAAGCCTCTGAGTCCCTAGATCCCCTGATTTTAAGCAGCCAGTACCTGAATGGAGTACAGCTACTGTCCTCATCTTATCAAAATAATTTATCAGTGAATCTGTTCTGGTATGGCTATGGTCTGAAGAAGTGGGTCCATCCCACGAAAGCTCATCACCTGATAAATTATTTTGTTAGTCTTTAAAGTGCTACTGGACTGCCTTTTTGTTTTGATAGAATATAGACTAACATGGCTATCTCTCTATCCCCGTCTTAGAATCTGTAGGTACAGTTGGGGTACAGAGCTAGCCCTTAACCTCTTCTGAGAGAAGTAACCCAATCTCTGGGTGCCTAGCATATGGGTACTGGGGTAACCCATGACATTTGCTCATACTTAACAACACAGTCTCCCCCAGAAATTCCACCTCAAAGGTGGGAAGCTCCTGGTTTACAATTTAATGCTTCCCCAAGGCTCATCGTTGTAAACAAACAATACACTATACTTTGCTCAAATCCAATGTATTATTGCTCTTAGTTATATAAAGCACATAAATACAGATAATATAGAAAAATTCTACAAATTTTTCTTCACTATGTTACTCCTCCCTTAGGAGTTGGCAGGAGGGCATCTGTGGAGCCCATCATATCTGCATCCACAAAAATGATTCATGGATATCTGAAGTCACATTTGTGGATGCAGATACCCACAAATTTGCAGGGTTCTAAACAAAATTTGCATTCACAGCTGCAAACATCAGCTGCAGATACCCTCACTGACATCCACAGATGGGGATACCTGTGGTTATAAAGCAGATATTCACTGCTTTGCAGGGCTCTAGGCATCTATGTCCCAGAAAGCAGTTTCCCCTGCCTCTTGCTGGGTGTCTTCTTGCTTATGCCACTGCATCTCTAATTCCATAGCTTGACTGACCTGACCTTTTTCTCTTCTTCCCAGCATTTCTCCTTCTTGGTGTGACTGTAATGTATCTGCCTCCTTCCAATACCTGCCTTCCTTTTGTTTCAGTTCTTGGCAACTTTCTACCATCGCAAAATAATCAGGCCTCCAATGGAGGACAAACTATCTTTTTTCTTAGGATGGAAGTACTCTCTCAGCTTTTGTGTAGTCAAAGCACTGATCTCTTTAAGTACCTTTTCTCACTCTAGAGTGCACTTGGTGCCTGGCCTGTCAGTAATGGTGAGTGCACACAGAGACATTCATGATACAGTTGCTTTTCTCAAATATCAACCAGAATGTGTGTGTTGAACAGATAGATTCCCAAATAGTTAAACGTCTCCCTACCACATGCTGACTTTGCAATCAGGTGCAATATAAAGACAAACTTCCTCCCTCCCGCTTCCTATGAAATAAAGTATTTTTCCCCCTCCATTTCTAATCATATAGTAGACTTAAAAAGATTGGAAGAAAGAGACAAACTCCAGCATTACATTTTACATAACTAATATAATATCACATTTTTCAACAATGGTGCAATATTCTCTAAAACAGCTGGAACTCTTGTCCTGATGCTCAACTGGATTGTTACAGTATTTTAATTACCTTAATAACTTTTTCCAACTTTAAAAACAGTCTGTGAAAGACAAAATGCACTCAAAACTCTTATTGCCATCCATGATTTGAGGGTGCTCACTTGTTACAAGATCAAGATCTTTGGTGGCCTTTATTAAGCATTTTACAACAAGGCAGTATACTTTTAAATCATTTTTTAAAAACCAATACTGTACCTTATTGCTTTGCTTCAGTTTATTCAGCTCCATTTTATACTTTTCTGCTTCCTCGAGAGCCCTATTTAACCGCACTTCTGTAGCACTCTGATAGGAAGAAGCCTGCTTTTGTACACGCTTTAGATTGTCTAGTTCCTAAATAAATACAGGAAGTGTGTTGAGCCCCCTTATAAACAACACGTTTACAGCAAAGGACATGCCAGAAAGCCTATTTGATCTTGTTTGACTTGTCAGTAGATTCACACTTCACACATGCTAGTTTTATAGTTCTAACTTGTCCCTTACTTTATTTTCCCCTCTCTCCCCTGTGTTAGAAATTCTTCTATCTGAATATTAAGAGAGGGTCAAGGACACCAAAGGATTGCACTATGTGCCAGTGATACAGAATCGATCCTGCAGCACTTAAAACCTTGGGAAGACATGGTGTGCTGTCTAGTCCAGGAGACATCTAGAACTGCCTCTCCCTTCTGATGCTACTATTTGATAGTGCTGTGAGTGGGGAAGAATGTGAAGGGGAATGAAGCAAGGGCGGAGATATGTAGAGCAGAGTACTTACACAAAATCAGTGGAGAAACTCACAGAGTTAGACAAAAGAAAAGGAATTAAGAACATAAGATATCCTGGCAGAAAAGACAACTCTTGTTATTCACATGGAAGATCTGTCTATAAAAGCACAGTCTGATTTTGTAAAGCTGTAAGTACAAAAGGGTGACATCATTTAACCAAAAGATAAAAATAGAGTAATGTCTTTTTAAATGTTAAGTCTTCTCCCTGAATTTTTGTCCCTTTTTGGGCACTACCCTATTTTCTCATACTTCTGATATTAGCTCTGCTGAAACCAAGCAATGGTGGGTTTCTTTAAAATGTATGTCCTTTGTGGTAGAAAGATATCCTAAATGTACAGGATGAATGACTTGATTATATAATCAAAACAAAAAAGCAGTCCAGTAGCACTTTAAAGACTAGCATGCCTATCTCTGTTGATTATATAAGTGTCTGAAAGACAAATTTGTATGGAAAAGCATTGTGGCAAACTAACACTGGATCATATGTATATTGTAAGGATCCTGGAATTCTCCAAACTAGACCCAGAAAAGAGGAAAACATGAAATCTAGAGCAAGTATGTGTCTTACTAAAACACGTGGATTCTACTGCTGAACTTCCTTCCCCCAAGATTTTGGATAAATGGAGTGGCTCTTCTACCAGATGATGTACAAGACTGAGGTAGGATTCACTTTTTTTTTTAACCTCTGGAGCTTGCACACGTTTTCAGGCAGGCAAGTTGACAGCCTCACTGGGAGCCTGAACAAGGTGGGGTGGACAGCAGGGGTGGCTCCACGCTCCTAGAAGGGGCAGGGCCTTAGGTGGAAAGGGGAGGCAGCCAGCCCTCAGTACTGCCAGAACCTTGGTGTCCCCCAGACCAGGCCTTGCAGAGGCAAATTAAAGGGTCCATGGCTCCAGGCACCACCACTGCCAGTACTGCAGTAGCAGCTAGGAGCCCCAGGCCCTTTTGAAGCCCCAGACCCAAGGCAACTGTCCCCTCCCCGCCCTCCTTGGTGGGCCTGTTTTCAGGTAAAATAACCTGGAAACATATTCAGGCAGTAGACAACACAGTCTATTCTTCTGCTCTTATGTTAAGATGGCAGAGCTGTGGATAAGGTGAACTGCTTGTCTCAGCCTTCAGTGCCATATACTCCACTTTACATTAAAATGAAATTCAAATTTTTGGAATAAGGCGTTTCAGAACTGGGAAGAGAAAAAAACAAACAAAAAACACCTGCACAGTGCGGAAGCTACCATCTAGCCTAATCATGTAACAAAAGGATAGTTAAATTCTCTTTTAAAGTTCTGTTTGACATTGACTCTAGATGGTAATAAGATGCAGAGGGAATTTTACAGCTTGTCAACTAATGCTTAAAAATAAATAGACCTTCTATTTTCTTAGTAACCAGGATTTCTGCAAATACTTCATAAATAATTTTAACCACTGAATTATGTTTCCTAAATAAATTTCTGGAGAAAGGGAGAATTACTATATCAGGTCTTTCCAATTTTTTCTTAAAAACGTATTTTATTTGCCATAGCCTAGTTTAGTTTAATTTCCTAAAATCTTGCACTCAATCTGCTCCTCTCCAATTACTTTGAACAAAAGAGTTCAATCTCTCCATTTGCTTTTACAATGAAAGGTGGCAATAAATAATGTTAAAAAACAATCAGCTGAACACACTTCCAAGACCACTAAGATAAAAGCATAGGGAATGTTTACCAGATAATGATTTCAAAACTACTGGGCAGCAGAGCATTCTCAAAAAGGACCACTCAAAGGCCTTAAATGTCAATATTCACAAAAGCCAGTACAGAAATTTAGGGGCAAGGTGAAGGAAATCCCAAAAAACTTAGATCCAGGAATCTGTCTTAAGAATAAGAGAGAATGTATTTACATTTGCCTCCTATACATCTGAGAACATTTTCTGGCATATAAACTTAAAAGTCTGTTTCACATGAAAGCGTATCTCATTCTGAAGTTCAACAGCAGTGGGTTGGAAGTAGGATCTGAAGTCCATTGAATTTTTGGGGTTTGGCTAAAGTGAGATCAGGGCTCAAAGCACCCAGTTTATCTCCACTGTGCATTAGGTCATACTTAGAGTCAATTTTTTCCTTAAGGCAAGAGCGCAATTTGTATCTGGCGTTCTAGCCATTCAGACTTGTGTGTGTGTTTGTGTAGAGCAGAGGCCCCCAAGGCATGCCCCCTTATGGGGATGTGAAAGCATGTCCAGGGGAGGGGGCAGGAACAGCAAGGCCCAGGCTAGGCCCCACGGGGGCAGGGAGTGCCAACCAGTCCCTCCCTGCCTCCAACTTTGCTGTATTCCCACATTTCACCACAACCCCAGTTCCCTGCCTGACTCCTGGTCCCAGTCCCACCTCCAGCTGCAATCCCAGCCTCAGTCCCTTTACTCCTGTCCCCTGCCTTGCAGGAGCTACAGCCCCACTCCCTGCCCCAGCTCACAGGGAGCAGGCCTAGAAAGGCATAAAGGAGGGTGCAACCTTAAAAATGTTGGGACTGCTGGCATCGACAAACTGCACTATGAAATACTGCCAGCAGTACTCTTATTATTTAGGACCCATCATAATTCTAGTTTGCTGTTATACCACTCACTGTGTTAGCAAATTAAATGTCTAACATTTTGTTCTCTTCACCGTCCTGTTGTAGTTTGTTGCACCTAAATGCAATAAATGTGAACAAGTGTAAAGATGTATTTGGTGACAATGATGCAATGGCTACACTGCTCATGAATTCTCTACCAACTAGGAAGAAAACAATAAATGCCTACAGAAATTTATCTTCAGAATGCTTTACCGTTAATCTTCACAAGAGCCCTGAGAAGTAGAAAAGCATTATCAACCCCTTTACACAATAGTAACAGAGAGGTAGCCCTGTTAGCCTGTAGTCTAACAAAACAAACAAGCAGTCAAGTAGCACTTTAAAGCCTGACAAAGTAATTTATTAGGTGATGAGCTTTCATGGGACAGACCCACTCCCCCAGATCTGGAGATGTGCCCTTTACAGAGGCAAAGTAAAGTGACGTGCCTTAAAGGAAATGAAAGGACTCAAAAGTTTCTTACTCCTGTCCCCTGTAGTGAAACAACTCATTCCCCCTTAGGGCTGTGTCTACACCAGAAAGTTCTTTTGGAAAATCAGGCCTTTTTTCGAAAGAACATGCGGACCATCCACAAAAGAACACGGCTCTTCTTCCAGAAGCCGTTTTTTGCTCCTGTATCAGGAAGAGCGCCTCCCTTTACAAGCTTCTGTTGAAAAGAAAAGTATGTGTAGATGCTCCCCGGGCCCTGTTTTTTGAAAGAGCAGTCCTCATGGCATCCGATTTTTCGATCCCATGCCTGTTCTTTTGAAAGAGCGGGGGCTATGTGGATGCTCTCTTTCGAAAGAGTGGATCAATATTTCTATCTACTTTTTTGTATGTGGACATGCTTTTTCAAAAGAAGTTTTTTTGGAACAGATCTTCCAGGAGAATTTCTTTCAAGAGATCACTAGATGTACCCTTAAAGTATAGAGTTCTTTCATCAAGAACTGAGGAGTGAAAGAGAACGGGGCAAGTGACATTTGCAGAAAATTTGGGAACTAATTGTAGTGTCTGTTTGTGAGAGTTTTAAACCATCCCTTTTTAGAACAGAACAAACAAGAAGATTGCTAAAATTATGTCAGGCAAGGTATAGCAGCACAGAGGATGGAAGCCAGCTAGTGAGTCTGTCTACATACACACAAAAGAGAAGCCAAGGAAACAAAGAAACCTCAAAAGTTGTTGGGGAGCTAAGCAAGATCAAGAAAATATCCATCACCACCTAATTTCTGTACTGCTGAAATGATATTACCAACTATACAAAGGTTACCTGGATTTGGATTTTAAAGTAGCTTTTAAAATTCATCCAAATAATCAATGTCAAGTGGCATCACTGCACACATACATGTGAACAGAATAAATTTGGACACAGAAACAGGAAAAAAAAAGTTAATATACACATTTTAGAAGTTAAGCTCTTCACTTGCTATTGGTACAGAAATTTCTTTTAATTTGTAAACTTTTACTTTAGAGAAATGAATCCAAAAACACAAAAATAAAGAAGAGTAAAACTTATGCAATCACAACCCACATACACAGACTTTCTCTAGACTCCAGAGATGTCAGTCTTCTGTATCTGTGATCACCAGTGCAGACTCTATTTATTATAGCCAAATTTTCTGGAACATATCTGCAATCTTTATTTAATTAAATATTAAATTAAATATCTACTACAAACGTTGCCAAAGGAAAAAACAGCTTTCAAAATGAAAAGATGGAAGTGTGTGTAATTAGATAACTACTTGTACAGTACACATATTTTGGATATCCTAATGTTCAGGCTTTTTCTTTCGCTGACTCCTCAATCCTGTAAACAACTATTGCTATTGTACATTATTATTTTCCTCCAAAAACAGAATATTCTCATTCCTGAGAAAACCAATTATCAGGATGATTGCACCCCTATTCAAATTACCAGCAAAGCCCATAAATGTGTTTTATTTGGTTTGGTTTGAAATACTTGCACAAAACAGGTTCTCTCAAATTCTCATTACCAACATTTCCACTGCTTACTGGGCTCTTAGAAGACATTTATAGGTAAATTAGAGCTAAATAACAGCATAGAATACTGAGAGCCAGGACTGCTGGCTGTAAACAGACTTTAAGATACCATGAGAAACTTGGCTACACTCATGATAAGTGGACATCCAGCTAACTAAAATCATGCTGGACCACAGATGTTGCCAAAACAGAGAGTGCTAGACTAGAGAGATTCATCCTGTAGTTTAAAAATGCCAATGCTACATCATTTTCTTAAACGTACAAGAATAGAATGAAAGCATGTTTAATCATTGCTACAGTACAGTTTCATATAAAGGTCACTTGGTTTAGACTGCAAATTATGTGTTCAGTTTACATTTAATCAGTTTTTCAGATCCAGTTCTCTAGGTTATTCAGATACGTTTGATTTTAAAATCAATCTCTCCAGCTCTGAATAATTAAAGGAAAAAAAAAAAAAACACATGCTGCTCTTAGTTTAAGTTCCAAACAAACAAAGCTGTGTAAGTGGGCCATCTGGTATAAACAGGCATTCACAACTTTGCGTATGTGTATTGTTCTTGGAGACAGGTTGGTCTGATGCCTTAAAGTTGGAGTGATTAGCTTTAAAGTGACACAATCAAATTATCAAAAAATAAAAACAAGGCAAACACACACTTATATACCCTTCCATCCCTATGTACTCACTCACCAACAACAAAAAAAAGAGATCTGTATGTCAAGTGGTGGGGGTTTTTTTTAATCATGTTATAGGATTTTTTTACAAGATGTTTTAAAAATATTGTTACAAGGTTGACAGAACTAAAATAATTAGAGAAATTAAATATTCCCTGCATTTTTTGTTTCTTATTTTGTGAATAGTGTCACCTGCTTCTAGGGATGTTCTACACAAAAATGTGGGAAAGAGTTAAATACAGGAAAATGTGATTGTAAAACCTTAACGCTGCTGGGAGAGTGTGGGACAAAATCTAAAATTACTCAATCTCATTTTTAAAAAGTGGGCTGACTGGATATATCTTTAAAGCACTATATATAGCATCAGTATAAGCAGAAGTCCGTATGTTAACTGCAGATTTGACAGTAAAGCAATTCACATAAAGGATGTACTTGTGGCAATTTCACATTTTCCCTTTAAGTAAGGCTAAAGAAATGGCTGCATTACCTTTTCCATGGCAGTGAGCTGTTGTTGTAATCCTTCACTTTTCCTGTTAGCTTCCTCTGACAGCGTTTTGTACTTTTCAATTTGAAACTGTTGAGTACTGACTGTTCGCTGTAGTCTAGCACGTTCTTCCTCAGTTTCTTTAACCCGAGAGTTTAAATTTTGATTCTCATCATCCTGTCAGGCAAAGATTCATCACTTTAGAAATCGATGAATGTTTTAAGGATGTGTTATGATGAGAGAGCTTTTTTCTACAATTTAATATGGAGTTATTACTATGGTTTTTTTGCAACTATTGTTGTGATAACTAGTGTCTTAATTTTTAAAAAGTTTTTAAAATAACATTTCTCTCATAAGCGATACTTACTAACTCAGGGTGGAATTCACAATCCAGTTTGGTTATGAAAAGGAAGAACATCTCAAATTCTATTCTTAGCACTTCAGTAACTTTTAATTTTCTATCAAATTTTGTCTTGCATTTTCTTTAAACAGTATTCCATATTAGAAATATGCCTTAAATAAAACATCAGTAATTTAAGGTTCAAGGCACCAAAGATCACAGGGCAATATTGTGATAGCCATCATTACTTATAAAATTAAGTATTTAGTAAAACTATGCAGGTGTTCTACAAATTCAGAATATTTGTGAGAATGTCTATAAACAAATGTTTGAAAAAATCATTAAGGAGAAAAAAGGGTGGATAACTATGAATTTTCATCACAATTACAAAAAAAAATCATTTCCCAATTTTTATTGAGCTCATCTATTTTTTCATTACAATCACAGCTCATATTCTTGGATACCTCGAGTACCTAAATTCATGTTTATTTTAAAATCAAGTGGTACATATCAACAGCAGAATTTTCATGTGCTCTTTACCACAGTAAATCCCTATTTTAAAAAATTTATTATCTAGAAAGCGTTTTTTCTTTGAAGTATGAAATATCTTGAATATTGTCTTTTATAAATCAGTGTTAATAGAGACCAGTAAAAAATAATAAGTCACAGTCCAAAAGTTTTTGAGGAGAAAGTTTCTATAACTTTTAGGAGAACATACCTTCCCCCTAGCCCCTGAAATAAAAAATCCCACTAGTATGAACCTTTTTGGGAGGAAATTGACTTTTTGTTACATCCCAAAATTCAACAAACAGTAAAAATGATAGATATTAATGATATCCTGCAGGCAAATTATACAATGTAATTTGTCCTTCATATTTAATGTAGTACTCCTCATGACATTCTGCACCAAAAAAATTAAAATTCTGTTCCAAAAATTAAAAATCCTGCACACAGTATTTTAAAATTCTGTAAGTTTTATTTGTCACTAAAAAAATGCGGAGGCTTTAGCGTGGCAGTGGAGATGACAGGCTGCATGAAGGTGAAAGATCACTCTGCAGCGCCACCTGTTCCCATGTCCCCAGGACATGACTCAGCAGTGAGGCTGCACCCATCTCTGACGGAGCACAAGATCTGGATCTACCCCAGAAACATGCTGGGACTAGGCCCCTGTGCCAGTGCACCAGAAGTGTGGCAGGCAGGCTCAACTAGTCAGGATCCAAGTGTCAAGGAGCTCAGTGTTGGAGATTCAGGTTTGGTATGAGCTGGTTCTGTGCGGGGAAAATGTGGGTGCAGGCAGTTCAGTGGAAGGTCTAAGTGTAGGGAATCTGGAGGTACAGAGGCTCCTTGGGGGTGGGCAGTTCCAGGTGCAGGGGCATTGGGATGCTACAAGGGCTTCCAGATGAAGATGACTGAGGATCAGTGGAGGGTTCTGATTTGGGGGAGTCTCGGTTCTAGGGGAGTGGGGCTTGGTGGGGTTGTAGTCTTGGGTCTGTCAGTGGGGGGGTTCAGTGATGCAGGGATCCAGATGTGGGGGTTAGGCTGGGGGTTAAGTGCAGGGAGTTCAGCAGGAAGTAGTTTGGGTGCAAGGGTGGGGCGTTCAGAGGCAAGTTGTCTGGCTGTAGGGTCTCCAGATGCAGGGGCTGAGATTCAGTGGGGTAGGGTTCAAGTATAGAGGGCTGGGGGGTCCTCGATGTATTGGGTGAGGTTTGGCAGGGATGTGTGTGTATGGGAGGTCTGGATGCAAAAGGGGTGGATGTATGGAGGAGCAACTCCCCATACGCTGACCCTAGGACTAGCAGCTGATTCCAGCTCTGGGTAGGAGTCACTAGTTGAGGTGATTTACCCCTCTGCCAGCTGCTCTGGTGCTTGAAATGATGTGCTTGCCCTGCTAGTCAGTGGTACACGAGTTGTCATGCAGCTTCCCTTTTCTTCCTTGTCAGAAAGTCATTTTTTATTACAAAGAAACAAAAAATCTGCAGGGGACATGAATTCTGTGCATGCACAGCGCTGCAGGGTTTCCCCAGAAGTAATATAGGATGTACTGAAAAAAGTTAATGTACAGCAAGCTGGGATGCAGATGTACAGCACTAAATAGCTGTATGGACCCTCCTGCTTCACTCTACCAGTTCCCTAGTACACACTGATGTGCTGCTGCTCTAAAGAACTTTTAATGCGCAGCATCAGGGTCATGCAGACAATGAGTGCATTGTCCGCCAGAGTGCTATAGATTTATGCCCCAGCTTGCCACGCACTAACTCTTTAGAGAAACCAATTTAATAACTTCACTTTTAATTGGAAGAAAAACTGTTTTAAGGGATTGGAAATGTGATATCACATCTAAGTATCCTGTTAAAATCTGGCTGTGATTCAAGAAAATGTCAGTGCTGATGAAAAATAATTACCCATAAGTGGCTAATGCGTAGCTTTCAGCAAAGTCAGTCCATTTTCCGTAAAATAAGAGCCAGTACCCATGCTGATATGCCCTCTTTGTAGTCAAAATAAAATGCCAAACATTGAATGGATGTAGACTGAAGTACTCTTTGATGATTTAAGACAACATTTTAGAGATTATCATCGCTCTTTTATGTATTCTCCTATCTGTCTATATCCATTCATTGTCTCTTATGTTTGCATTGTCAGCTCATTGGGGCAGAGACTGTCTTTTATTTAATGTTATGTGCTGTACAAACATTGAAGTTGCGGTCCATTACCAGGGTTCCAGTATGCTATGATAAAACAAATGATATAGTAATAATCCATATTGGCATTGCACTGTGAAGGACCTTGCATAACCACTTGCCAATAATATACTTGTTCTAGAGTTGTTCTTCCCTAGTAGTTTGTTTGCTGATGACTGCATTGTTGGCTCATTCAGTGAAGGATGCACAGGAGCTTTTTGATTGCTTTGTTACTTGTGCTCACCACTTTGGACTCACAGGCTGTGTCTACATTAGAGGGTTTTGTTGACAAAACTCGCCGAGTGGCCACATGGCAAATTTGTGGCATCAGGAGTTTTCCAACCAAAGTGAGCACATCCGCTAACAGCGTTATACCTTTCCCCGTTGAGTTATAATGCCTCTGTCAACATGTTGACAAAAGTGTTGTGTAGATGCTCTTGGGCCCCTTCTGTCAACAGAGAGCTCCTCCATGGTGCCAGCCTACCAGCGCCGAGAGGCACCCTTGCCACCACGGGCATGGCTCTATGGCTGCAGCCTCCTGCCACACTTAAAGGGGCAGGCAGCCCCAGGCACGAAGCTGGAGGAGTAGCTCCAGCCTTGCTGCACGCAGCCAGAAGCACACCCTGGCAGTCACACCCAGCTGCCATTAAAAATGGCTCAGGCCACCTGAGACCCTCCTGACTGTTCCCAGGCCACAGGAGAGGGCTCCCCCAAAGCATTGTGGGGCACCAGGAGGCGCACCCCCATCCTGGTCCAGTTCTGAGATCCAGGACCTGCTGGTGTTCTGGGCTGACGAGCCCATACTGTTGGACTCAAGCATCAAGCGCCACAACACCTCAGGCTATGCCCATATTGCTTGAGCCCTGCTGGACCACGGCCACCCCACCCGCACCCTTGAGCAGGTACAGGCGAAGGGGAAAGGACTCCATCAGGCCTACATGTGTGCCCACGATGTGCGGCAGAAGTCAGGGGAAGGCATGGCCAGCTGCCCCAACTACCAGGAGCTGGACCATCTCCTTGGGACAATGATGGGGCCCCAGCAATGCCACCATGGACACCAGGGAGGAGGTTCCCCTGATGGAGAGGGTGTCCCTGGTCCCCGGAACCCCACTGGAGCCAGCCCACAACCCACCCTCCAACTCCAAGTCCAGCTAGGGAACCATCACCAGAACCCTGGAGTCAGGCCCCTCCAGTGCCACCACCTTGGCATGGCTATCACCCAACCTCTTCGCAGGACCATCCAGTGAGCACCCCGTGGGTTGCACGCCCCTGGGCTGGGGGGGGAAGGCAGGGCATGCTATGGGTCTTGCCAGGATGGCTTGGGCAGGCACCTGTGCCGGGGGCCTGGCCTGTGCACCCATGTCCACAGCAGTGTGTCCCACCCTTCACCTAGCAGGCACCCCCTGGGAACGACTGCTGGCCCCATGGGGAGCTGAGGACCCCCTGTGTCTTTGGGCAAGGGGCAGCCGGCCCCTGCCAAGGCTGGGAGTGGGACAGCCCTGTAGCTGTTGGTCAGCCCCCATGCAATGCACAGCACCCTCCCATGGGGACAGTGGTGCAAACCACACAAGTGCGGGCGGGTGGGGGAGGGCACCTGCCACCCTTCCTGGGACCCCTTTGTGGCCAGACCATCAGGCTGGTCCCCATGACACCATTTGCTCCCCCCTCAGCAGGGCCCACCGTGCAGGGGGCATAGATGTGTGCACCCAGGACAGCTCTAGTGCACAACCCAGGGGTGGGGGCTGCTCCTCACAGAGGGTGTAGGGTGGGGTCCATGAGGCATACGGCATGAAGGCTTCACCCTCTCCTGCCACAGCACCACCATCCAAGGGCCAGGCCAGTCCCCCCGTGCACCCAGGCAGCCCCACAGAGGAGCCAGAGCCAGTGGAACTCAGATTGGCACCCCTGAGCACTATCTCCCTGTGCTCCCAGCCCCAAGGGGAAGGTCATACATGGAGCAGGGTGGGGGGCGGCGGTACGGGATGGGATGAGATCCTGCAGCTTGCAGCCCTCCACCCCTGCCCCCACCCCATTAAGGCCCCCTGTCCAGTTTGGGTGGCACCCCCCACTGTATAGTCAGACATGTTGGCAAGGTTTATTTTTGCATAAGTTCTATTTAAGTAAAAGTTTATTCTTATGCACCACCCACACATCCTTCCTTGTTGGGTGGGGGTGTGGGAATGGGTGGTGAAAGGAGGGGTGTTGGTGGGTATGGGTGTGGGCCATGGGCAAAACTCTCCCACACGGCCTGCTGGATGCGCACCCTATCCTTGTGCTCCAGCAGCTTGTGTAGGGTGCAACAGCTGGCCAGGACGTCTGGAACGTTCTGCTCCCCCCGACATCTAGCTGCAGTAAGAGTCAGCAGAACCTCCCCTTCAAGCGCCTAAAGGTGAGCTCCATTGGGTTCCATGGCTAGGTGATGCGAGCATTGAAACAGTCCTGTGTGGGATCCTGGTGCCCAGTGTAGGGCCTCATCAACCACGGAAGGAGGGGGAGGTTGCACCCCCACGGCCAGCTCCTGGAGTTCTGGAAGACCCTGGTGTCATGGGTCCAGCCTGACCACCCAATGTAGATGTCGCGGAATTGCCCTTGAGGGTTCACCAGGGCCTGCATGACCATGGAGTGGTAGCCCTTTCTGTTTACAAAGTGCACAGCACTGTGTTCCAGGGTCCGGATGGGGATGTCGGTCCTGTCCAGCACCCCAAAACAACTGGGGAACCCAAGGTGTTTGAAGCCAACTATGAGGGCATCCATGACAGCAATGCAGATAAGCCTCCAGAGCAAGATCACATTGATGGCGTGTACCACCTGAGAGGAGAGGAGGCCAGAAACACCTGTGAGTGACCGGGGAGGAATGGGGGCCCCAGTGAGCTCCAAAACACCCCCCCCACTCTTCCTCTCCCCCCATGCAGGGCATGCAGCCCAAGGGTGCCTTACCTTCATAAGCAGAGCCCCAACAGTCGATTTCCCAACACTAAATTGGTGGCCTATGGACTCGTAACTGTTGGGGGTGGGCCAGATTTCACAAAGCAATAGTGACCTGCTTCTCAAGGGTGAGAGGGGGCTGTATGTTGGTGTCCTGTCTATGGAAAGCGGGGGTGAGCCAGGTGCACATCTCAAGGAAGGTGGTCTTCCTCATCCAGAAGTTCTGTGTCCACTGCTGGTTGCCCCATTGCCCCGTGATCAGCCAAGCCCCCATTGGTGGTCAGTATAAGTGCTATATAGACAACTTAAAGACTAATGTAGAGTCATGTAGCATATCTCCCAATGATCTGTAAACTCTGGTTTAAGACAGATTGTCCTGGCAGCAAACTGGTGTACAGTTTTTAATTGCTTTGAGAGTCAGCATATCCAGGCACTACAGGAAAAGCATAGGATCTGAAAAGAACATACAACGCTTGCAGTTGGTGGCTTTTTATGTGACATCTGTAATCGGCTCTGCCAATCTTTCAGGGATGGTCTAGAAAATGCTTGGTCCTGCCATGGGGGGCTGCGGCTGGACTCGATGGCCTCTCGAGGTCCCTTCCAGTCCTACTCTTCTATGATTCTATGATCTAGGATTGGTTTAATTGCTCACCAACAGCATCATAGAAGATGAGATCCGTTGATTGACAGCTCAGTCCAAGAAGAAGAAGATTCTCTCTGATAAATGCAAGATAGATATAAATACAATTTTCAAGAACTGAGATGTAGAGGCAGACACTGTTGAAGCAGGCGGTGTCCAAAGTTTAATGGTCATGCCCTCTCTTACGCTTATCCACATCCACCCCAACCCAAGAACAGAGCCTCTGCTTGAGAAGAGGATGGAGGATAAACAGGATAAAGGGCTAATGGAGACAGGACTGGGGGTGCTGCATTGAAGACTATGTTGCTGAGGGGACAAAGGATGGCTCATGGAATACAGTCAGCACCCACATCTTGAAGAACAATAACCATTTTAAAAAATTAGTGGTTGCAGATCTGTATTTCACTCAGGTGACTCACAAGCATTACTAGTAGGAAATGGTGCTCAGAGTCTACTGAAACAATGATTGCAGAATTGCCTTCCCACAGTCTGTATTTGATTTGTATGTCATAGTAACAAGATGTTTCTCAGAAGTCTGTACAGAAGACCATGTCACACACCTACAAGTGTCCAATATTGAAATAATGCTTACAAATGCGATTGATGCAGCCAGAGGCCTTGCTGAATTTGCCTAGAACATCTGTAGGGGCATGGTCTGAGCAACTTCATAAACTGCAGCAATGCAAGAAGTTATTCATCTGGCAATTATCTGCACAGAGACCAGTTGACCTTACATGCCATCCACATGAAATAGCTTGATGAATAAAATGATTTAGTCTTTTCCTGATAGAACACCAAGGCCGCATCTACACGTGCACGCTACTTCGAAGTAGCGGTGCCAACTTCGAAATAGTGCCCGTCACGGCTACACGTGTTGGGCGCTATTTCAAAGTTGAAATCGACGTTAGGCGGCAAGACGTCGAAGTCGCTGACCCCATGAGGGGATGGGAATAGCACCCTACTTCGAAGTTGAACGTTGAAGTAGGGCACATGTAGACGATCCGCGTCCCGCAACATCGAAATAGCGGGGTCCACCATGGCGGCCATCAGCTGAGGGGTTGAGAGACGCTCTCTCTCCAGCCCCTGCGGGGCTCTACGGTCACCATGTGCAGCAGCCCTTAGCCCAGGGCTTCTGGCTGCTGCTGCTGCAGCTGGGGATTCATGCTGCATGCACAGGGTCTGCAACCAGTTGTCGGCTCTGTGGATCTTGTGTTGTTTAGTGCAACTGTGTCTGGGAGGGGCCCTTTAAGGGAGCGGCTTGCTATTGAGTCCGCCCTGTGACCCTGTCTGCAGCTGTTCCTGGCATCCTTATTTCGATGTGTGCTACTTTGGTGTGTAGACGTTCCCTCGCAGCACCTATTTTGATGTGGTGGTTCCCAACGTCGAAATTGAACGTCGACGTTGCCAGTCCTGGAGGACGTGTAGACGTTATTCATCTAAATAGACTATTTCGATGTAGCGTGCACGTGTAGACGTAGCCCAAGTTACCCTTCACATTTAATATGAAGTTGCTGTTCATCTGCATATGAGGAACCAAGAGGGTTGGAATGCGACTGACTTTAGCCATAACAGTGGCTGCTACCATCAGGTCCAGAGAATGCAACTACCCTAAGAGGCACTGCTGAGCAAAGTTCTCCAGCTTCAGTGCATTGGGCATGCATGCACCTGAGTGGAACACTTGTTCATAACCAATTGAAGAGACCACAGAAATGCACTGGGAAACAGGAGATCTCTAAAAGCAGATTTGGCCCAAACCATTTAGGCTATGGTTACCCTACAGCAATCTGTCAACAGAAATCACAGTCGGAGGAGATTTCCCGACAAAACTTCTGTCAGAGTACGGCCACACACAAAAGCCAATCCGAAGTGTACTCTGCTCTCTCAACAGAGCAGCCAGACAGCCCGGCTGCTCTGTCAACAAAACATGCACCTGGAAACACTGCAGAGAAGGCTGCTCATTGTCCTGGACACCCTGTCTGTCGAGAGGGGGCAAGCCCAGAGTGTTCACATAGCTTTTTTGTTGACAGAACCTGTCGACAAAAGGTGTTCTTCTTCATCTGGGAAAGGCAGAAGGTTGTTGGCGGAAGTGCTGACTTTTGTCAACAAACTGTCGACAAAATACATTTTGGGTGTGGACATTCCACCAGTTTTGTCAACAAAATGGGGGTTTTGTCAGCAAAATTCACTAGTGTAACTGTAGCCTTAGGGTTTTACAGCTTCAAACACACCACTTACAAAGCACTAGAAAAAGGCAGTCAAGTCAGTACAGATCACAAACTACAACTGTAATATATTCTCTGAGTTAAAACATTTTATAAGTAGGAAGCTGTATAAACTTTAAATTCCGCACTGTCTTAATAAAAAGCTCAATATGCAAAGAAATGCAGTAACTCTAATCTTGGAAGGAAGACAGGACAGTGTTTGGGTCCAGGTTTTTGTTTTGTTTTCAAAACAACCACATTTTGTTTTGAAAACTGCTCCTTGCCTATAAATTGGATCACACAGAATATGATGGTTTAAAATCTCCTAATTTTTTCTAAAATTATAATTTAAAATATTTAGCCTGAAGATTAAGTATGTATAAAGCACAAAACAATACTGTAGATCGTACGTTCAAAAAGAGGAAAAATTATTTATGCAGAACCCTCACTCTCTAATAACTGAAGCTAAAGCATCAAAAGCATGCCACTATGTATCCTAATATAGTCTAATTAACAACAGTGTTAAATAGAAGGGGAACATATTCAGTCTCTACTGAATAAGAACACTCAATTCTTACCTTTTTACTACATTCACGTATTATACTATCCAGCTCTTCCTGCATAACACGCAGCTTTGCCTTAAGAAATCTGATCTGGGCTTCTGTTAATTAAATAATCATATTTAATACCCTTAAGATATAAATAATTCTATTAAATGACTGATTTTTATTTGCTTTGATTCAAAATGGATCATGTCAAGAAGAAATTTTTGTCAACTGTAGACTTGTTTACAAAATACAGCATATACACTGTTTAAACACAATTATGAAAAAAAAAAACTAATTTCCAAATAAAATTTTCATGTAAATTACTTATTCTTAGACCACATGGTGGACAGGTTTTCATTTATTTTTTTTTAAATTGAGACTTACTAAATTCAGCACTCTTAAAATGTAAAAAAACCGATAACTCTTGAAATTACATCTCTTTGCTAATCCACAGCATAGGCAACATTGGATAGGAAGTGCAAGATTCCCCAAAATTGTCATGATAATGTGCCTCAAGGATCCTCATCTAAAAGTGAGAATATAAAGAGAAGTTACTCACCTGTGTAGTAACGATGGTTCTTCGAGATGTATCCCCGTGGGTGCTCCACAGTAGGTGTCGGGCTCGCCCTGGCACCGCAGATTGGAAATTTCCAGCAGTCTCCGTTGGGTTGCGCATGCGCGTCGGTCCTTCGCGCGCTTACGGTCACGTGCGCGATCTGGTCCCCGTCAGTTCCTGATCAACCGCTCCGGATGCCTCTGAAAAACACGAAACAGAGCTCCGAAGTGGGGAGGAACGGGTGGGTAGTGGAGCACCCACAGGGACACATCTCAAACAACCATCATTACTACACAGGTGAGTAACTTCTCTTTCTTCTTCGAGTGGTCCCCGTGGGTGCTCCACAGTAGGTGACTACCCAGCAGTAACCCCAAAAAAGGAGGTGGGTACCCGATTTATGTGCAGCTTGCCCTTGAAAGGACTGCTGTCGACAGGCGTGTATCCTCATCAAACACCCGGTGCATGGCATAGTGCTTGGCAAAGGTGTCGTAGGATGACCAAGTCGCCGCTCTGCAGATGTCTCTCAGCGCGATTCCCTTGAAGAAGGCCATCGACGACGCCATCGCTCTAGTGGAGTGAGCCCTGGGCAGAACTGGCAGAGGAGTCTTGCGAAGCTCATAGCACAGTCCTATGCAGGATACGATGTGGTTTGAAATCCTCTGTGAAGATAGGCCTTCCCCTTTCAACCTGGGTACAAGGGACATCAGGAGGCTGTCCGTTTTCCGGAAAGGCTTAGTCCTATCTATGTAAAAGGCTAACGCCCTTCTCACATCTAATAAGTGCAACCGTGCCTCCTTACTGGAGTTGTGAGGCTTAGGATAAAACGAGGGTAATACTATTGGTTTGTTAATGTGGAACTCTGAAGAGACCTTTGGAACGAAGGCTGGATGTAATCGTAAGACCACCGCTTCCTTTGAGAACACTGTGCAGGGCGGTGTGGCCATTATTGCTGCAAGCTTGCTCACCCAACGGGCTGACGTAATCGCAAGAAGGAAGGTTGTCTTCATGGTAAGTAACTGGAGGGGGACCGTGGCCAATGGTTCAAAGGGCGGTCCTGACAGCGTGTGGAGGACCAAGTCCAAACTCCATGACGGCGGTATTGGTTTCCAAGGGGGATACAGATTTGCCAACCCCTTTAGGAAACGCGTGACAACAGGATGGGCGAATATGGTTGACCCTTCCTCTTCGTGTCGAAAAGCTGATATAGCCGCAAGATGAACCTTTATCGAGGATAGAGAGAGCCCCTCTCGTTTGAGTTTTAGCAGGTAGTCCAGAGTTGTAGTTATAGGGGCGTCCAGAGGTGTCAACTGCTTGGAAGAGCACCAGGAGGTAAATCGTGTCCACTTGTGCTCATAAGTCCTTTTGGTGGAAGTCCTCCGACTACACTCCAGGACTTGCTTCACTCCTTCCGAACATGTGCTCTCTAGGGCGCTGAGCCATGCATTAACCAGGCCTGTAGGCGGAGTCCCTGCAGGTGTGGATGCAGTATTGACCCCCGAGCCTGTGTGAGAAGGTCCAGTACTGCCGGTAGGGGAAACGGCCAGCGACGTGCCATGCGCAGAAGCAGTGGGAACCATTGTTGTCGATCCCAGGTTGGGACTATGAGTATCATGTGTGCTCTCTCCCTTTTGGCTTTCTCCAAAACCTTGTGTATGAGTGTTGTGGGAGGGAATGCACAGAATAGAGGGCCCTTCCATGGGATCATGAAGGCGTCCCCCAAGGATCCCTGTCCTATGCCCGCTCTGGAGCAGTACCGGGGACATTTCTTGTTGCTGTGAGTGGCAAACAAATCGATTTGGGGAAACCCCCATTTGTGAAACACTCGTCGGAGCAGGTCGGAACGGATCTGCCACTCGTGCGTGAGCGCAAAATGTCTGCTGAGTTGGTCCGCCTTTATGTTGTGGACACCCAACAAGTATGAAGCTCTTAGGGTTACATTGTTGGCAATGCACCAGTTCCACAACCGGACCATCTCCGCACAGAGTGAACAAGATCTGGCTCCCCCTTGTCGGTTTATATAAAACATGGTGGAGGTGTTGTCGGTATTTATCCCAACTACTTTTCCATGCAGGTAATTTCAAAAATGCCTGCACGCATTGAACACTGCTCTGAGCTGTAGTATGTTTATATGCTGTGTCTTCTCCACGGGGGACCATAGACCTTGAGTGACTTCGTTGCCCATGTGCGCTCCCCATCCCATATGGAATGCATCTGTTGTGAGAAAAACAGTAATTTGCGGTTGGTGGAAAGGCACCCCTACTAGTAGGTTCTTGGGGTCTGCCCACCATGCCAGTGACCTTCGCACCTCCATTGTGGGTGATACCATCCTGTGAATGGTATGGGCTGTTGGTTTGTACACACTCGCCAACCAATGCTGCAAGCCTCGCATGTGCAGTCTGGCGTTTTGTACCACAAACGTGGTGGTCGCCATGTGCCCCAACTGCTGTAGACATGTTAGGATTGGAACAGTGGGGCTGTACATTATTACTTGTACCAGGGATTTGATGGCACGAAAACGGGCATCGGGCAGGTATACCCTTGATGTAGCAGAGTCTATTCGGGCCCCTATAAATTCTATATTTTGCGTGGGCTCGGTTTTTGACTTCAAGAGGTTGATGATGAGGCCCAGTGAGGTAAATGTGTTTGTGGTAATGTGTATCATTCGTAAGACCTCCGCTTTGGAAGTTCCTTTCAGCAGGCAGTCATCCAAGTACAGAAAAATGAAGACGCCTTGTCTGTGTAGATATGCTGATACGACCGCCAGGGTTTTGGTGAAAACTCTGGGTGCCAAAGAGAGACCGAATGGAAGGACTCTGTACTGGAAATGTTCTCTGCCTACTGTGAACCGGAGGAAACGTCTGTGCGCCGGATGAATTGTTATATGGAAATACGCGTCCTGTAAGTCGAGGGCTGCAAACCAGTCTCCATTGTCCAGTGCCATGATTATAGAAGCAATTGTAGTCATTTTGAAGCGCTGTTTGCGCAAATACCGGTTGAGGGCCCATAAATCCAGGATGGGCCTCCAACCTCCTGTCTTCTTCTCTGTCAGGAAGTACCGGGAGTAGAAGCCTTTCCCCTGGAATTGTTCCGGTACTCTCTCCACCGCCCCTATGAACAAGAGGTGGTCCACTTCCTGTTTTAACTTTGTGTGGTGAGAGGGATCCTTGAAAAGGGGCCTGGTGGGAGGGTTCGGTGGTGGCAATGATTGAAAAGGGATTGTGTACCCCGTGGCTATAATCTCCAATACCCATCTGTCTGTGGTGATGCTTTGCCATTGAGAGTAGAATGGCTTGAGTTGATGGTGAAACATATGTTGAGATTGGCACTGAGAGACGGTCTTGGTTTTGCAGTCCCCGATGTACCTGTCAAACCTGCTGTCTTATGTTTTGTCTGGAGGGGGCGCGGCCCTGCTGGGGCTGACGTCTAGGGGCCTTGTACTGCTGTGGCTGATGTTGGCGCCCCTGATCATACCCCCATTGATACTGAGTCCGCTGTGGTTGATAAGTGTAACGCCGTTGCTGAGGGTAAAACTTCTTCCTCCTGTACAGTGGGGTGTATATACCCAGGGTCCTAAGTGTAGCTCTCAAGTCCTTAGTAGAGTGTAGAACTGAGTCAGTTGATTCCGCAAATAGCTTCTGCCTGTCAAAACGAAGATCTGCAAGTAAAAATCGCAGATCCTTGGGAATTCCGGACGTCTGGAGCCACGATTCCCTGCGCAGTACCACCGCAGTGGCTGTGGAACAAGCCGCTGTGTCCGCTACGTCTAAAGCAATCTGGACTCCTGCTTGTGAAGCTGCGTAGCCTTCTTGGACGATTGCTTTGAGGACCAGCTTTTTATCCTCTGGAAGGAAGTCCATGAGTGAGGTGAGTTTAGAATAGTTGTCGAAATTGTGGTTCAACAAAGGAGCGGCGTAATTCGCCATTCGTAGCAGTAAGGTAGATGATGAGTAAACCTTTCTGCCGAGGAGGTCTAATTTCTTTATATCCTTGTTTGATCCCCCGGATTTATATTGAGACATTTTGGCTCTGTGTTGCGAGGATTCAACCACAAGTGAATTCGGTGTGGGTGACTGAACAGAAATTCTATGCCCTTCACTGGGACAAAATACTTCTTATCCGCCCTCTTGTTCGTAGGAGGGATGGAGGCTGGAGTCTGCCATATGTTGGTGGCTGACTCCATAATCGCTTCATCCAATGGGATGGCTATCTTAGATGAAGCTGGAGGTCTGAGATTTTTGAGGAACTTATGGTGTTTCTCCTGCACCTCCGCCACTTGAACGTCTTATGATTGAGCCACCCTTTTGAACAGCTCTTGAAACTGCTTTAGGTCATCCGGGGGAGAGATATCTCCAGGAACAACTGCTTCATCTGGGGAGGACGAGGAGGCATCACTGTGATACATCTCCTCTAAGTCCTCAGGTTCCTGACTCTGTTCACATGGTTGTACTTTCAAGGTTTCCAGGTGGGGTTCCAGATCCTTTGAACCACTCTCTGACTGGGAAACTTGTGGTGTTCCCCCAGGGTGAGACTGTGTGCTGTGATGTCGACGAGGCGTTGACGGGGATCTACCCCAAGACCCAGATCTCCTGTGCCGATGTCCCGTATGTTAAGGACGGCCATAGCAACAAGGGCAAGGGCCCGGTGATGGGGACCTGGACCACGACCTGAAAGGGTAGACGTGATGTGTAGAAGGGAATGACTGTCGAGATGACACTGACATAGGCGGGGATCCCCTGTGATAGTATTCATAGGGATCCCTGCTTGAAGGTGGTGAAAAATGTCCAAACCCAGGAGATGGCAGTTGAAGGAATGGAGATGGAGGCCTGCGGCAGGCTGTTGGAGTTGCTGCCCACTGAATCTCTGGGGGAGAGCGAGGTGATAATGGCAGCGCAATGATCTCCGGGGAAGGGCTGCGGTGCCAGGTCTTTGCCTTCGCCTTCCCCCGTTCGGGCGCCGCAGGTGTTCGTATCGGTGCCGGGGGGCTCGGCACTGTAGTCGGTGCCGTGCTTGGTTCTGTTGCCCCCAGTGCCGTGCCCAGTGCCACTGCCCTTGGTCCTGCTCAGGTAGTCTCCTCCGGCACCATTGGGCTCTGTGCCGGGTGCTCTCGCTCCGGTGCTGTCGGTGCTGCAAGGTGCGGTGCCGCAGAAGCTGGTGCCGACCTTTCCGGTGCCTGCGGAGCCCTCGGTGCCACCTCCTTAACAACCAGAGGCCCCTGCACGGGCACATGTGCCACGGCCTTCCCACCATGAGAGGCCAGCGGGCCCGGGCCCGGGCCCCGTGTTCCGCTCGTCCTGCTCATAGAAGTAACTGGCAGGGATCGAGTTGGTGAAAGCTCTTTCTTCTTCTGCACAGAGGAGGTCAGAAAGGCCGCCTTCCTCTTGTGCAAGCCTGAAGAGCCCTCCTTATGGGGCTTTTCCGATGTCCCAGGCTGGAGGGCCTTGTTGAACAGGAACATTTTGAGCCTCATTTCCCTGTCCTTTCGCGCTCTAGCTGTAAGCTTAGCGCAATGAGGGCATTTCTGGGGGACATGGGCTTCCCCGAGGCACCAAATACATTTACTATGTCCATCTGAGGCAGGCATGGCCTCCCGGCATGATTCACACTTCTTAAAAGCCAGTGAGGACATTGTTTAAACTTGAAAGTCTTTAAGGTCTTTAAGTGCTAGGGCACTTAGCAGTCAATCAATCCGGCAACAGATAACTGTTAACAGTCAACAGATAACGTTCGAGGCTTTCAGATAGCGGACCCGCTGAGGGCAGCCGCCTCAGTCCTTTTTCTCGCTCCCTCTTCCTTTTAAAACTATATATACGCTAACCAAAAATTACTATAATAACTAATTAACAGCTATAACTATTAACAATAAGTAAAACAGAGTTTATCTGTCTCAGGCATTGGAGCCGGAGTGGATTCTGTCTGCAGCAGTTGGCCGTTGAGAAGGAACTGGCGGGGACCAGATCGCGCATGTGACCATAAGCGCATGAAGGACCGACGCACATCGGCGCATGCACAACCCAACGGAGACTGCTGGAAATTTCCGATCTGTGGCGCCGGGGCGAGCCCGACACCTACTGTGGAGCACTCCTGGGGACCACTCGAAGAAGAATGTGGTCTTCATGCAGATTCTGTCCAAAGCCTCTGTGTCGTGACTGCCGTAAAGGATGCCAGTTGTGAGGGTGCTTTCCGTGACATGGGATTGAACTAGGATCACCAACTCATTTCACATCTAGGTGTGGAATAGTTCCTATTTTCAATTTTGGCTGGATTTCAAATAGTGACCTGGAGGTAAATGGCTCTTTGTTACTTTACTCTTTAGCTGTCTAGCTTTCAAGCAAAAAGTGCTGAGGGTTTTTTGTTCAGTTAGACTGAAATTCACCCATACCTGCTTAAAGTTTGAATAACTGGCTTTTGTGGAAGTAACTCTGTGGGGGCTGGATGGCTGGAACAGATACCTCAAATTACAGGCAAGTCACTATTCTAGCAGAATTCAACATACCATTACTTCTGTGTTATTTTTGGGCCAATGGGTAATCTAGTTAATGCAACCTCAGTCTATCACCAATGAATTCATCTGCACTGGCCTATTTAGAACACTAAGGCTACGTCTACACATGCACGCTACATCGGTAGTGACATTGAAATAGGCTATTTCGATGAATAATGTCTACATGTCCTCCAGGGCTGGCAACGTCGACGTTCAACTTCAACGTTGGGCAGCACCACATCGAAATAGGCACTGCAAGGGAACGTCTACACGCCAAAGTAGCACACATCGAAATAAGGGTGCCAGGAACAGCTGCAGACAGGGTCACAGGGCGCACTCAACAGCAAGCCGCTCCCTTAAAGGGCCCCTCCCAGACACAGGTGCACTAAACAACACAAGATCCACAGAGCCGACAACTGGTTGCAGACCCTGTGCATGCAGCATGGATCCCCAGCTGCCACAGCAGCAGCCAGAAGCCCTGGGCTAAGGGCTGCTGCACACGGTGACCATAGAGCCCCGCAGGGGCTGGAGAGAGAGCGTCTCTCAACCCCTCAGCTGATGGCCGCCATGGCGGACCCCGCTATTTCGATGTTGCGGGACGCGGATCGGCTACACGTGCCCTACTTCAACGTTCAACTTCAAAGTAGGGCGCTATTCCCATCCCCTCATGGGGTTAGCGACTTCGACGTCTCACCGCCTAACATCGATTTCAACTTCGAAATAGCGCCCAACACGTGTAGCCATGACGGGTGCTATTTCGAAGTAGTGTGCACGTGTAGATGTGGCCTAAGCGGTAAATTCTGGTTGTCCACAAGACATTCAGGCATGTACTCGAATTATCTGAGGGTGATTAGAAGAGCAGAAGTCAGTTCAAGGTCCTTTTCAAACTACAGTACAGATCTAGTTATAGAAACAGTCTCCAAGGCTCAAACAGAGTTCAATCAATAACTCTCTCAGGCTAGATAACCATGCGTTAGTTCAAGATGCATTCTTCCCAGGGCCTGACACCAAATAAATTCCTTTCTCCATCCTGAATTTATATAGCAGATGGTTCTATTATCTACACAGCACATTTATATTTTAGTTGAGAACTCAGTCACAAAACGAATCTGAAAGTTTCACCGATTCTCTTTGACAGATAGTCCCAAAGTGTCTCATATAAAACACAGAAGGCCAAAGATCAAGCAATTCCTACCATGAGTCCTCTGTCAAATATTGATTGTTTTCACTCATGCAATTACACTCCAACACCATAGTATTTTTTACAATGCAATAAACCTCTAATTTCACACTTCCTTTCAGGCTATGGGAATATGTGACAGTGTGTACCAAGCCCTTTGAATACCAGTGCTGGAGGCATCATGGTTCTACCACATCCCCTCACCCAGGAAAGATGGATCATTTAGGCCTGCCAGAAGCACTACAGAGAAGCAGCCAATCAGACTGCAGCAGACTCAGTTAAAACGAGCTGCAAGATGCAAGCAGGTTAGTTCATGGCTGGGACCAAAAGAGTAAAGAAGGGTGTTCCTTGCTGGATCTCAACTAAGATGGACAGAGGCGTTCTGTCCATAGGACAAAGCAGGGTGGCCAGCCCAGGCCACATGTTTTTGGGGGCCCCTGCAACAGTCACTCCAAGCATACTAGGGACTTGGGGTCAAGGGTTGGGCAGCAGAGGCAGCAAGCAGAGCTGAGGCAGCCATTATGAGTGCAGGAAGGTGAAGAGAAGCAAGGCACAGCTGCCTGAGAAGACAGTGGTGCAGCAGAGCAGAGCAGACATTGTGAGTGTAGGAAGGTGACTCCTGCTACTTCTGCCACAGGTAACCTCTGTGCCCCATTGCCTGGGGGAGGAGCAGATGGGGGGAAAAAGGTAAGGGTGGAGCAGGGAGGGTTCAGGGCCTGCAGCCTGGAGGTGTTGCCTTGGGCCCCATGGCTGGGGAACTGGGGGACAACCCCTCTCCTTGGGATGGCCCTGCTGGTGATACTGGTGTTTAGTGAGAAGAGGATTTGAGAACTTCATCCTGAACATAGCGGTGAAGAGAAAGGAGCTATGTGGAAAGATACTCAGGGAATAGCAACAGCAAACAAGAGGAAATGATATATCGTTACTATTTATAGGCTCCCTGGATAGGACTGTAAGTAAACAAGCCTGGTTTCCTCTACCAGCCATTAGTGAAGTAGCTGAAGCTTCAAGAAGGTTATGAGTATTCTTTGGAGGCCCAAGGAAAGGGCAAGAACTCAAAAGAACTCAGGGACAGGGCTGAAGACCCTGAAAAAGGCAGACTGTCTGGAGAAGTCTTCTTTACCACCCAGCCCCAGAAAGGGACTGAAGTTAAGGAGTGATCTGAGCGGACAGCTGGAAGTCTAGTCAAACGTTGAGGACAAAGAATCTCCAAACAGAAAGCACTGGAGGGCTGTGCTCTGTACGGGGCTTGGATAGGTTTAAGACTAGCCCAAAAGGGGCTGAGAACTGCTCAGAGACGGAGAGGCAGACAACCACAGAGGGCACAGCGATCATCCTTGTTGGATCTTCATCATCCCAAAAGGGGTCTGGCCATTTCAGATTACGTGTAAGTTAGCCAGTGGCTCAGCCCTCCAAAAATGTGCCTGCCAAGGTCAACAACTTAGAGGGAGCATGAGAAAAAAAGTGCAGGATCACACACAGTTGAAGGGGCGCCCGTGAGTGCACACTGTCACAGACAAGATTAAAAACTATTCCATAACTCTACCAGCTTGTCATACCCACAGATTTTTGCTTTACTGACAAAATGCTACAATCCCTTCTCACATTCTAGTTATTTCTAGGCTCAGTGTAAAAACACCATTTGGAATGAGAGAGGATCCAAAGGATCCTCATTTAAGCTACAGTATTACCTCATAAGATACTTACCCAAGATCCACAGCATGGATATGATGAAAGGATTTAGCCCTAAAAACAATGGCTGTGAAAGGACTTTTATCTCATGGAAATACAGCCATAGGACCAAATCCTGAATTTAGGTACATATTTGCAACTCCCACTGAAGTTTAAAGAAAAATTTTGCACCAATCTAAAGTCATAATTTTGTCCCAAATAACTCACATGACCTCTTTCCAGATGGTGTTCATGCACTACTAAAGAACAAAGATAAGCTTCCAGTGAAGTGAGGACACCAATCTATTCTTTCCATGTTTATTTGTACATTACCTGGAAATACACAAATTAGAAAGCCCTGTCTTATTCCCCTCACCCATTCCCCAAAGCAGAAATCTGGACATAATCTAAGAGTTACAGAACTTTCAGAAATGATAAATACAGGGTTATTCAGAACATCCTAACTTAAGGAACCAAGGACAAAAGAAATGCACAGCTATAGAAGAGAACGTGTACCTGCTCCAATTTCATTTCCTACATTTGGAATAATACCATCATCTAGACTCTCAAGCAAGGCTCCTTCCTCCAGTTTTCCTTCAATTTTGCTAATTGTCTTTGCAAGAGAAAAATCTGTGAAGTCTTCCGGGACAGCAACATCAGCAGCAGCTTGCATATCAATACTTCTTAGTTTTGCACTAAAATTCCATAAAAACAAATTTCTAAATTGAAGTTGTGACATGCTATCTATGGTACAAAAATACTTAAATGGCAGTACATGTTGAGCCTTTCTCGCCTGGCACCCTCAGGACCTGACCAGTGCTGAATGAGAGAATTTGCCAAACGACAGGAACTAGCAGCATTACCAAAACTTCCACTGCTTACTGGGCTCTTAGGACACATTTAGGGGTAAATTAGAGCTAAATAACCGCACAGAGTTCCAGAACTGTTGGTTATAAACAAACTTTATGGGACCACGGGAAACTTGGCTACACCCATGATAAATGGTTGTCTGGCTAACTAAAATAATGCTGGATCACAGATGTTGCCAGATGAGAGAGTGCCAGACAAGAGAGGTTAAACCTGTAATTTATAAATGTATAAATTTAGCTATTGTAATTCTGCAGTCTGCTAATACCTTCATCTTTTACATTTGTTCAAGACACAAATGCCAAGTTTTTGTTTACCAAAAAATCTTTCCTTTAGTCAAATGAGGTTCAACTGGCAGCAACAACTATCAGATTTTAAGCCTTCATGTTTAAGACACTGTAGAAGGAAGAAATAAAACCCTTTGATTCAAATTCTGTGTGGTAGCCATATTGTGTGCAGAGAGACACTCATCTTAGTGACAGGTTACAGTAGTGATGATTATTTAGCCTAGAAAGGGAGGACTTTATTAAGATATTTTAAATTACAAGGTTACTTAATCAAAAGGAACACTCATTTTATATTGGTCTTCTGCCTTAGATACCACTGATAACTCTTTCATCTTTTGGTTTCTGGAACTCTGTCCTCTTCTGCTTCCACTGCAACCTTTCTGACCTATTTTCTAGTATCTCCTATGACTATTTCATGGACTCTTCTCTCATAATCAGTTTGCATCCTTCAGAATTCTGTCATACTCATTCATTACTTCTCTGGCAACCTTCAACTGCTCAGAGTTTTAAATTCAAATTTCCAAATCCATTTCTCTTGCCCTGATTTCAACTTCCTGTACTATTCCACATCTATTGTCTCAAATATACTAGAAGTCCCATTGCAGTGTGTATGCTCTAATGGTTTTGTTGCCAAAAGGCAGTTTTAGGCAACAAAACTTGGTAGCATAGACATAGCCTAAGACTATCGGAGTAACTGAACCATACTAAGATGGCCCTGCCCTTCAGTAGCTGCAAAGCATATTCCAAAGGGAAAGCCTGCTGACAAGGAGACTGACAGGCAAGGTGGGAAGAAGTGAACAAGAAATTGGCTGCAGGCAGGTAGTTTCCCTTTCTAAGTTTCATACTACATCAGAAGCACTTTTTAGAAAGAATATGGATAGCAGATTAAAAGTTTCCTCCTTGCCTCCAGCAGTCAAAACTTCTCACAGTATTAAAGGTCCCTACAAATTTGTTTCTGCTTTTGTTTCTTGTCTGTCATCTTGGTGAATCTTGAGCTCAGATATCACTGTAATGGACAAACTAAAAATATGTGGATAGATGCCTCAGAGCTAAGGAACTTACTCTTCTCCTTTTACAGCTTCAATGACTCTGATCTGCTGTGCTCAGTGCATTTGTTCCTTGTGCCTCCAGAAGAATGCTTTCCAAACCACGACCAATAGGTAGAGATGTGCTTATTCTTCACTTACGGAAACAAAGTTTAAATCACTGCCCTGACAAGTCCTTTGTTCTACATTTATATTCAGCCACAGTTTCGCTGAGATGGTTTTAACCCTGGATGCTCATTAAGACTTCCAATTACATTATGTAGGGGAGTATAGAGCAGATATAGGATTAAGTAAACATTAAGATGTTTCTGACATAAAGTATATTTGTATACATGTGTGTGTGATGCGCTGGTTGATATAAAAAAATATTCTCATTTCATTTCCAGATATACAGTTAATGTACCTTGAATTTGTTTTCTTTCCCTTACTGCCATGGGGTAGTCTGTTCTGAGCTGTAGATGTGAGACCAGATGTCTTGTTTGGTTTCTAGGAAAAAAGGCTATGATCATAAATATGATCCTGACTACTGAAATACATGACACTTTTTCTAGCATAAAGAGAAGTTACTCACCGTAGTAACGATGGTTCTTCGAGATGTGTCCCCGTGGGTGCTCCACGATAGGTGTCGGGCTCGCCCCGGCGACGCAGGGCGGATCTTTTCAGCAGTTTTTGCCGGACCGCACATGCGCCGGCGCGTGCCGCTCCCTTGCGCACTCCCAGCCACGTGCGCGATCCGGTCCCCACCAGTTCCTTGACCAACTGCCTCGGATGCTCCTGAAAAATACTAAACAGAGATCCAAAGCGGGGAGGATGGGCGGGTGGTGGAGCACCCACGGGGAAACATCTCGAAGAACCATCGTTACTACGGTGAGTAACTTCTCTTTCTTCCTCGAGTGTCCCCGTAGGTGCTCCACGATAGGTGACTACCCAGCAGTAACCCAAGATAGGAGGTGTGCAGCTTGTCCCCGAGCTTTATGTGCAGCTTGTCCCCGAGAGGACCGCTGTCGAGAGACGGGTATCCTCTTTGAATACCCTGTGAAGGGCATAATGCTTGGCGAAGGTGTCATAGGATGACCAGGTCGCCGCTCTGCAAATGTCTTTTAGCGCAACGCCCTTGAAAAAGACTGTTGATGCCGCCACCGCCCTGGTGGAGTGAGCCCTAGGCGTGGCCAGTAAAGGAGTCTAAGTTCGTAGCACATTTTTATGCAGGATACGATGTGCTTCGAGATTCTCTGCGAAGAGAGACCTTCTCCTTTTGATTTGGGAGCGAGAGAGACTAGGAGTCTATCCGTTTTCCTGAAGGACTTAGTCCTGTCTATATAGAAAGTCAGCGCCCTCCTCACGTCCAGGAGGTGTAGGCGCGCCTCTTTGTTGGAGTTATGAGGCTTTGGATAAACGAGGGTAAAACTATAGGTTCGTTAATATGAAACTCTGAAGAAACTTTGAGAACAAAGGCTGGATGCAGCCGTAAGGTTACCGCCTCCTGGAAATTACTGTGCAGGGTGGCATTGCCATAACTGCCGCAAGCTCGCTCACCCAGCGAGCTGACGTGATTGCAAGAAGGAAGGTCGTCTTTATCGTAAGGAGACGGAGGGAAACCGTGGCTAAGGGTTCAAACGGTGGTCCCGTTAGCGCATTAAGCACCAGGTCCAAGCTCAACGAAGGTGGAAGCGGTTTCCGAGGGGGGGTATAGGTTTACGAGCCCTTTGAGGAACCTGGTAACCATGGGATGGGCAAACACCGTGTGCCCTTCCTCTTCATGTCTGAAAGCCGATATAGCGTCAAGGTGGACCTTCAACGAGGATAGGGAGAGTCCGCCTCTCTTGAGGTCCAGTAAATACTCTAGTATTACAGGTATAGGCGCAGCAAGCGGGGCTAATTGCTTGGGAGAACACCATGCAGTGAATCGAGTCCATTTTTGCTTATAGGGCTTCCTGGTGGAATTCCTCCTGCTACTTTCTAGGACTTGTTGCACTTGCTCCGTACACGTGCTCTCTAGGGAGCTGAGCCATGGATTAATCATGCTTGCAGTCACAGGCCTTGGGGGTGCGGATGCACTATGGACCCCTGGGCTTGCGTGAGCAGATCCGGCGCCACCAGGAGGGGCATCGGTGGACGGTCCGACATGCGCAGGAGTAAGGGGAACCATTGCTGTCGATCCCACGTTGGGACTACTAGGATCATTTGGGCTTTCTCTCTCCTGGCTTTCTGCAAGACTTTGTGGATAAGCACTGTGGGAGTAAAGGCGTAGAGCCAGGGGCCCCTCCACGAGATCGTGAATGCGTCCCCCAGGGACCCCTGTCCCAGTCCTGCCCTGGAGCAGTATTGTGGGCACTTCTTGTTGTGTTGAGTGGCAAACAGGTCTATCTGGGGAAATCCCCATGCGCGAAAAATCGGTCGTAGCAGATCGGAACGGATCTGCAACTCGTGTGTGAGTGCGAAGCGCCTGCTCAGCTGGTCTGCCTTCACATTGTGAGCGCCTGGTAAATATGAGGCTTTCAAGGTTATATTGTTGGCGATGCACCAGTTCCACAATCGGACTGCTTCCGCACATAAGGCACGGGACCAAGTTCCTCCTTGCCGATTTATATAAAACATGGTGGAGGTATTGTCTGTACTGATCCCGACTACTTGCCTTGTATATGGTCTCGAAAGTGTTTGCAGGCGTTGACCACTGCTCTGAGCTCCAGTATATTTATGTGCAGTGACTGTTCCGTGGAGGACCACAGTCCTTGCGTCACCTCTTCACCCATGTGTGCTCCCCACCCTATGTGGGAGGTATCTGTAGTGAGAAAAACAGATATTTGTGGTTGGTGAAAGGGCACCCCTGTTAGCATGTTCTTGGGGTTCACCCACCATTGCAGGGATCTGCGCACCTCTGTCGTGGGCGACACCACCCTGTGGACGGTGTGTGCTGCCGGTTTGTAGACGCTCACCAGCCAGTGCTGCATGCTGCGCATATGCAATCGGGCATTCTGTACCACAAACGTTGCTGCTGCCATGTGGCCCAGCAGCTGTAAGCACATCAGAACCGGCACCGTAGGGCTGAAGGTGATGACTTGCACAAGGGAACCAATGGTGCGAAAGTGGGCATCTGGTAGATAAACCCTTGCTGTGATGGAATTTATACGTGCCCCTATGAACTCTATGTCCTGTGCAGGGTCTATCTTTGATTTTGCCAGATTGATGACCAGGCCCAGCGAAGAGTATGTGTCTGCTGTGACGCGTATCATGTGAAGTACCTCCTCCTTCGAGGCCCCTTTCAGTAGGCAGTCGTTTTTTTTCCAGATATGGGAATATAAACACCCACTGTCTGTGCAGGTAGGCTGACACCACTGCCAAGGTCTTGGTGAAGACTCTGGGGGCCGAGGAGAGGCCGAACGGTAGAACCTTGTACTGAAAATGTTCTTTGCCTACCATAAACTGGAGAAAATGCCTGTGAGCCGGTTGAATAGTTATGTGGAAATACGCGTCTTGTAAGTCGAGGGCTGCGAACCAATCTCCATCGTCCAGTGCCGTAAGTATAGAGGCGATTGTGATCATCCGAAAGCGTTGCTTGCGCAAGTACGGGTTGAGGCCTCGAAGATCTAGGATGGGCCTCCAGCCTCCTGTCTTTTTCTCTGTGAGGAAGTATCTTGAGTAGAACCCTTTCCCTCGGAGTTGCTCCGTCACTCTTTCCACTGCCCCTATAAGCATAAGATGGCCTACCTCCTGCTTGAGTCTCGCTTCGTCGGAGGCGTCCTTTAGGTGGGGTCTGGGTGGAGGTCGTGGCGGTGGGAGCGACTGGAGGGGAATTGCATAACCTGTGGCTATGATCTCCAGTACCCATTTGTCTGTGGTGATCTTTTGCCACTGGTCGTAGAATGGTCGGAGGCGATGGTGGAACAGTAGCTTCAGATGACATTGTGCGATGGTAGTGATAGTGCAGCCCTCGATCTGTGTGTCAAACTTGTGGCCTTTGGCCCTGCCCCGAGGACGCACGGCTCTGTTGAGAACGTCGCCTGGGAGTTCTGTACTGTTGGTGCTGTTGATGTCGCCCTTGCTTGTAGCCCCTGTGGTACTGGGGATGCTGTGGTTGATACTGCAGCTTCTGCGTGTCAAAGGGGAGATCAACGATCTTTGCCTGCAGATCCCTCGGGATACCCGATGTCTGGAGCCAGGACTCCCTGCTCATGACCACTGCCGTAGCTGTTGAGCGTGCTGCCATATCTGCTACGTCTAGGGCGATCTGAACTCCTGTCCTCGAGGCTGCGTAGCCTTCCTGCACGATGGCCTTGAGCACCAGCTTCGTGTCCTCTGGAAGCGAGTCCATGAGGGAAGTCAGCCTGGAGTAGTTGTCGAAATTATGGTTTGCTAGATGCGCTGCGTAATTCGCCATTCTCAACAGTAGGGTAGAGGAGGAGTAGACCTTTCTGCCGAACAACTCTAGTTTCTTGGTATCTTGTCCGTTCCCCCTGTCTTGTACTGAGAAGTTTTCGACCTCTGTTGAGACAATTCCACCACCAGAGAATTTGGTTGCAGGTGGCTGAACAGGAACTCCATGCCCTTCGTCGGGACGAAGTACTTCTTATCCACTCTCTTGTTTATAGGCGGAGTGGACGCAGGGGTCTGCCATATTGTGTTGGCGGACTCCATGATTGCTTCATCAGCGGAATAGCTATTTTGGAAGAGGCCGGAGGTCTCAGGTTTTTAGGGAGCTTATGGTGTTTCTCCTGCACCTCTGCTGTTTGGATGCCTTGCGTGAAGGCCACCCTTTTAAACAGCTCTTGGAACTGTTTGAGATCGTCCGCAGGATGGACGTCCCCTGGGGCCGTGGCCTCGTCAGGGGAAGATAGCAAGGAACCGCTAGCGTAAGCCTCTCTGGACCCCTCTGGGTCCTGTTGACGGTGATACATTCTCTCGCTAGATACTTGCGAGGGAAAATCTCGGGGTTCCAGAATCAACTCCCCCTGAGATATCTGCGTTTCCGTCCCCGTCCGCGATTGCCCTCGGGGATATTGAACCGTCTGGGGGGATCTGTCCCTGTGGGTGATTGAGATAATGGAGAGACTGATTTGTGGCAGTACTCCAGGGGTTCAAAGCCCAGGAAGGGCGATGGTGGTCCGAGCCATGGTGATGCTGGCTGTAGGAACGGGGATGGGGGCTCAGGGTATACTGGAGGTGACCCCTGCCGCCTCGTTGGAGTCCGCAGCATAAGTGGAGGGCTTAGAGCGAGTAGCCCTGCAGCCCTGTCTGGAGAAGGGCTGCTGTGCCGGGTTTTCTGTGCTGCCTTTCCCCTCCCCTGTGGGGCTGGCTCCGCCCCTTTCCACGTCGGGGATCTCGGCCCCGATGTCTGCGCCGCGCTCGGCACGCTCCGCTGCAGTGCCGCGCGGGTGGTCTCCGCCGGTGCCTGCAGGCCACGTGCCTGTGAGCTCTGCACCGCCGGTTCCCCGGGGGTCGGTGCCGCTAGCTGCGGTGCCGCCGGTTCCGGTGCTTGCCTGGCCGCCGCCCTGCTCGCGGTGCAGGGCGGCTGTTTGATTATCGGAGGCTCAGCCTCTGCCACGTGTGTCTCCGCGCCGCTGCCGCTCAGCTGTGACTGCGGCTGGGGGCTATGCGCTCCACCCGTCCCGCTCGCTGTGGCTGCCGGCAGGGATCGGGTTGGTGAAAGCTTCCTCCGTTTTTGCGCTGATGGGGTTAGGGAAGCAGCTTTCCTTTTATGGGCCGCTGCAGGTCCCTCCTGCTGAGGCCGCTCCGGCGCGTCTGGCTGGAGGGCCTTGTCAAAGAGCAGCATTTTCAGCCGCATCTCTCTGTCCTTCCTTGCTCTGGCTGTGAGCTTTGCGCAGAAGGAGCATTTCTGTGCCCATCGGAGGCCGGCATCGCTTTGCGGCATGACTCTCACTTTTTGAATCCTGAAGAGGACATTGTGGTGAGTCTTTGAGTTGTTAATAGGGTACTTAGCACCTTCTCTGTGCCTGTTCCCCTCTCGGACTCAGCCTGCCGCGGCAGGAGGCCTAATGGCCTTACGTCCCCGGGCCTCCGCTGCTCCGCTCGCTACTAAGGCTGTAAAACTTTACTTTCTACTCTCTTCTTTTTTGTTTTTGAAAACAATAACAAGCTAACTTAAGCTAAAGACTGAAAAAGAAGCTCTAAACACTTTAAAAACATTAAATATGCTAACTCTGGCCGTAGCCTGAGCGGATTCCGTCTGCAGCCAATGGTGGTTAAAGAGGAACTGGCGGGGACCGGATTGCGCACGCGGCTGGGAGCGCACAAGGGAGCGGCGCGCGCCGGTGCATGCGCGGTCCGGCAGAAACTGCTGAAAAGATCCGACCTGCGGCGCCGGGGCGAGCCCGACACCTATCGTGGAGCACCCACGGGGACACTCGAGGAAGAACTATTGTTTCCATTTTCCTGAAGTCAAACTAGAATAGTCAAAAGGAATATTTTAAACAGTCTAACTTTCAAAGCCCGAGACGCCCAAGAAAGTAAAACTTTTCTGCCTGATTTAAAAAATATTTTTACTGTTTTTGCATGTGCAGATTTTAGTTTGCATGCACAATTGATTTGCATGTGCAGTCATGTTATGCAGAAATAAAGGCACATAACTATACTGAGCCATTAGTATACAGATACTTTTAATGTACAAATTACAACTAAATAAGCAAGATTATTCCACCTAGACACCAAGTTCAATGCATCATACACTGGGTCGTGAATGCTATCTCAAATTGACAAGTATCAGAGAGCCGTGTTAGTCTGTATCTTCGAGAACAACAAGAAGTCCTGTGGCACCTTATAGACTAACATATTTTGGAGCATAAGCTTTCATGGGCAAATACCTGCTTCATCAGATGCATGAGTCGGGGGGGGGCGTTCCAGAGGGGTATTTAAAGAGTGGGTCCCAGTAAAAGGGAGGGCCAGAGCTGACAAGGTCTATTCAGCAAGGTGGAAATGGCCCATTATCAGTAGTATGTATCAAAAGAGGAAAGAACAAGTCATTTTTTCCTCTTTTGATATATAACTACTGATAATGGGCCATTTCCACCTTGCTGAATAGACCTTGTCAGCTCTGGCCCTCCCTTTTACTGGGACCCCACTCTTTAAATACAGCTCTGGAACCCCACCCCCCCATGTATCTGATGAAGCAGGTCTTTGCCCATGAAAGCTTATGCTCCAAAATATTTGTTAGTCTATAAGGTGCCACAGGACTTTGGGTTGATCTCAAAATTGAGACACTGCTGTCAACAGTTTTCACTGCCCCTTGTAAGTCACCAGTGAAATTAGCACACATTTAGTCTTGCATTCTTCTTCCTTTTGCAGAAAAGTTACTGAGTAATTTTCAGAGCTTACTCCCTAATTAAGAATCTTCAAGGATCAACTTCCTTTGCTACAGTGTTTCTTGCAAAAAACACTCTGGAAACTTTAGCTGAATCCCTAAAAGATGCAGTGTAGTTGAGTTTAAGAGGCTAGTAAGTCTTTCCAGTTGTTTCTGGTCTTGTTTGTCCACTTTTTCTTCTCAAAATAGCAAGTTATTTTGCTTGTTAAGGTTTTTAAGAGGTTTTTAATTGAAAAATAATGGCAGTGCCATTAGCATTACACAGGCAACAAATTTTGTCTTAGGAAAAAAGGTAGTATAAATTGTACAAATTAGCTTTAATCTAAGGATCTGTAAGTCCTATTCATACTGAAATAGCAGCTCCCTCTGACATAGGCATAAAATAAGGTCCAGAAACTAAGGGCTTATCTATACTTGAAATGTTACAGCACCACAGCTGTGCCACTTTGGCGTAGATGCTAATTATGCTGAGAGGAGGGGTTCTCCTGTCAATACACATAATCCCACTCTCCAAGAGACAGTATATATACTAACCTAGAACTGTCTATGCTGGAGGTTAGGTCAGTTAAATTATACTGATCTAGAGGTCTGGATTTTTCACAGACAAGTGACATAGTTAAGATGACAATTTTTTTGCATAGGCCAGGCCTAAGTGATTAATGTAAGGTCACCTACCAAGTCAGGAGCACAGCATTTTGCAAAAAGAGGACCCAGGAGTCCTGTCTCTCTGACTTCTGCATTAAACACCCCATATATTTTCTCCTACCATATATGCCATTAGTTTCTAGAATGAGAGAAAGAAAAAAAAAACAAAAATTGCAAATTTCAGTACCTTAATATGTGAAGGTGTAAGAACTGGAACTTTGGGAGAAAGTTTATCTCTGAAAAGAAAAACAAAACTCAAGTAAATTGTTTTGTAAATTCATAGTGAAACGAATACCTCCCATAACTGAGATCAAAACACTAAAAATGAAGGTAAGGCTAGAGAAAATGTACAAATTGCTTTTTGTGCTAAAATTATTTTTCTTTTAATTCAATAAATACAGTTGGTTTGCAATTTCAGGAAGTTCAAGATTAAGGACTTGATTATGGAGGAAGAGATTGAGCTATTCTATAAAGACTTGATGAAGACGGTGGAGAAGATACTGAAGAAAAATGTGTTGATCATCGGAGGAGATTGGAATGCAAAGGTTGCAACAGATAATGAAGGTTGAGGGAGAGTCATGGGAAGGTTTGGATATGGAGAAAGAAATGAACAAGGTGAGAAGCTGCTAGAGTTTGCTAAAGAGCATGAGATGATCTGCAACACGAGATTCCGACAAAAGGACTGTAGGAAGTGGATGTGGCGATCGAATGCAGGAAGTCCAAGAATATGATAGATATGATTTTGATAAGAAGAAGATGGATAACATCAGTACAGCAGTGCCAGACTTTCCAAGGAGTGGATATAGATTCAGACCACAGTCCAGTGATTGCAAACATCAAGATAAAACTCAAATGAAAATGTAAGACACAGTTTAAGAAGAGACATGGCGAGGCTATGTGAGGAAGAAACAGGGAATGCAAACAGAACAGCACTAGAAGAGAAGATTAAGAATATCACCACAGAGAAACACCATATACAGGGACACATCTAGGGGAATAAAACCTACCCCACTTACACAGAAGGCTCCTAGTATGAAACATATGGTGATGCACTTCTCAGCCTCTACTCAAGTGATCTGTTAGTAAACAACATTACTAACTAAAAAGGGGGAAGAGGGAGTGCTCTGTGGAAACTGGAGGTGATCGTGTGACTTAAGGTGTACCATGTGACTTGCCAAGATTGTATGAAAAAACCAAAGAAGTCTGTGAATCAGTGAGCTAGGTAGTGATGGAGATATTGCCTATGGTTGGTCTTTCCATTGCAACATGCTTAACAAGACAGCCAGAAAAACTATGGGAGGTGTCTAGGGCCTAATATGGGAGGTGCCTAGGGCCAGGACAGCCAAAGGCCTGAAGGATGGGAACAATCAGAATGAATACCCAGGACAACATTGCATGGAGGGAACCCGACCTTTCCACTTAGAGGACGAAACTGGGATTTCAGCAAAGCTTGGAGAAAGCCTCCTTCTTGTACAACCCCTTACCAGCAAAGCAAAAGAACTGCTTACTGTAGCTGCGGTTTCGAAAAGAAAATGCAGTTCAGTCTGAGTGAAAATATTATGTAGCCCTGTGAAGGTGGACCCAAAGTAACCAGAGGAAGAACCACGTTTTGAAGAAGGCTGGAAGATGGTTGTACATCCATTATACTTGTTTTGGCCCTGTCAGAAGTGGTGGAGGACTCCTATGACTAAACCAGAGGGCTAAATCACGTCACGACTCCAACACTGCTAAAACTCACAAGACCACCACGGGAAGAAAGTGATGATCCAGAGTAAGGAAGCTAAGGCTCACGTATGAATTGCCATACACACTGTTTGGCCCATGCTACTTCCTTCTGCTAAAATCCTTTTGTGGAATCTTTCTCTAAATGGTCCCTAAATCTCTTACAGGCCTCTTCTGTCCCTATTCCACCAGTCTCTGACTGTTTTCCCACCTCTCTTGCCTTCTGCTCCAACAAGTCCAACACTAGGCCATGTTTAATTTCCCATCTCTTCTTGATAGCCTTGGCCAGTGTTCCCTGTAAACTGAGCGCTTGGGCAACCGATGTTAACATCGACGTTAGGCGGCGAGATGTCAAAGCTGCTAACCCCATGAGGGGATGGGAATAGCGCCCTACTTTGAAGTTGAACATCGAAGTAGGGACCGTGTAGTCGTTGCGTGTCCCGCAACATCGAAATTGCGGGGTCTGCCATGGCGGCCATCAGCTGAGGGGTTGAGAGACGGTCTCTCTCCAGCCCCTGCGGGGCTCTATGGTCACCGTGTGCAGCAGCCCTTAGCCCAGGGCTTCTGGCTGCTGCTGCTGCAGCTGGGGATCCATGCTGCCTGCACAGGGTCTGCAACCAGTTGTCGGCTCTGTGGATCTTGTGTTGTTTAGTGCAACTGTGTCTGGGAGGGGCCCTTTAAGGGAGCAGCTTGCTGTTGAGTCCGCCCTGTGACCCTGTCCGCAGCTGTGCCTGGCACCCTTATTTCGATGTGTGCTACTTTGGCGTGTAGACATTCCCTCGCAGCGCCTATTTCGATGTGGTGCTGCACAACGTCGATGTTGAACATCGACGTTGCCAGCCCTGGAGGACGTGTAGACGTTATTCATCGAAATAGCCTATTTCGATGTCGCCACATCGAAATAGGCTACTTCGATGTAGGCTTCACGTGTAGACGTAGCCAATAACATTTATTCTGCCCATGGATGGAAAAAATTAGAGGGAACACTGGCCTTAGCTGATTGCTTGATTCTCCCTATTTGCAACTCCAAATAATCCATCCTATAGACATTTCCAGTGTTCCTGGTCTTTAATGGACAAATCCTAAATTATGTTTGGAGGCAGAGCACAGGGGTGAGCAAACCCCAGGTGCCAAGAATGGCACAGAAGCCGATTTTCAGCCGCACGACAGGCAGGAGCTCAGCCCTGGCCCTCCTCCCCCAGGCATCCAGGAGCTTGCTCAAAGTCATGCTGCCTGTGGATTAACAAAAGAGCAGCTAATGCTACCAACCACCACCTAAACAGTAAAGCTCTGCATCTTAATTTAATTATTAATGAAGCTGTTGTAAGTAGGATTGTTAGTAACTTTAAAAAGTATTACCAGCATTCAGGCCATACAGCGGTCAAAAGGTCAAATTTCAGCAGCAGAAAGGTTGCTGACCTCTGACATAGCATCTGCTCTGAAAGATGCTCACTGACTGTTATAAGCAGAAACAAAGAACCCTACCTTCCTCGACCAGTGACTGAGAGCTGAAAATTAAGTTACAAAGCAAACAGATTAAGAGGAAAAAGAGTGTGCTGGCAATAATGCCTTTTTAAAAATAATGTTTTCAGACACAATATCTGCCACCTATTATTTGGCATTAAAAACTAGAGACATTTTCTTCCCTCTGCATCTTTTTACTCCTTTCATTCTACTCTAAGCCAGTTGTAACACCTGTTTACAGCTGTCAGAAGTGTGTTACCAAATACCATTTTGAACACATGCATGCCCCAGATTTCTCTTCTGTGACTGGCTGAGGTTGCTCACCTTAGCTCTCTCCTGAAATTTCAACACACATGTGCCAGTGAGTCCAGGTGGCTTGTCCTGAGCTCAACCTCTCTAACAGTAGACACTCTGTTTAAGAGCACTCACCTGTGGCTGAACAAGGATACTTGTCACAATCAAAACCTGCTTGTAGGTTTTCAAGAAAAAGGCAGTCTCTTGTACATTACTGCCGCGACTAACTATAACAGAAAAACCCTTGTAGATTTGGAGGTGGGGGCTGTTTGGTGTTTATTTTCAAAATAGATTACAGTTATTGCAGATAAATAGACCAGGCTGAGAGGCATCTATTCTCACCACACACATTTATCTTCTACTTGAAGCAGCATCAAATCAAGGAGGATCATGTTTCAAGCTTATCAGTAAAAACATACTGTAATTGAACAAATAGTAATCAGCATTGTGGGAACACAATGGGATTCTGTAAGCAAAAGATTGGTGTTCATGTTAAACATTTTAGAAGAAAGTAAAACCTTTATTTTTCCCTTCATGAAAAAATAACTTTTCTCAAATACAACCTGTCTGCTGTTTACAAAACCCCTCTGTTCTACTCAGTTTACTCTAGAGGATTTCGTATGCCAGTAAGATCAGTGTCACCTATAGCAAACTGCAATTTTTAGCAGGATTCTAAAGTTTGAGTACTCCGTCTCAGAGTCCAGTATTTTTATTCCTGTGGCACGTACTATTGTGTATAATTTTAATGCTTTTTATCAGAAGATCTGAAAATAATTCTCACATTAATTAAAGCCTATACATTTGTTATACCCATTTTACAAACAGAAAAACAGACTGGAAGGTTAAAGTGTGATTGGAAAGGGATTAGAAACTTTTTGTGCATCTGTCCCTTCTGTTCAGAAGTATATCTGCTTATTTTATTGAAAAAAAAAAAAACCAAGAGTTTTTACTATTCTTGTTAAATACAGGAGAAATGCAGCTTTCTGGGTCATAAGTAAGACCCTCCCAAATTTGTGGCTATGAAATCTGGTTTTCCACCATAAAATCTGGTCATCTATGTGCTTTGACCCTGTTTTATACAGATTTCAGAGGGAAAACCAGAGTTTCTCAAACTGGGAGTCTTGCCCAAAAGGGAGTTGCTGGGGTAGGGTCACAAGATTATTTTAGATGGATTGCAGTATTGCCACCTAATAAACTTGTGCACTGCTGCTTCATAGCTGAGCAACCTGAGTGGTGGCTGCTGACTGAGAGCACAAATCTGCAATAGCAGCACAAAAATAAGAATGGAAACACCATACAGTGTAATCCTTACTCTGCGTTGCTGCCAGCAGTAGCTCCACCTTCAGAACTAGCTTCCCAATCAGCAGCCGCTGTGCTCCAGCTGCCCAGCTCTAAAGGCAGTGACACCACCAGCAGCAGTGCAGAAGTAAGGGTAGCAGTATCGTATTCCCCCCATCAAAATCTTGCAACACACACAACTCTTTTTGGGTCAAGACCCCTACAATAATAACACCATGAGATTTCAGATTTAAATAGCTAAGATCATTAAATTTACTGCTTTTAAAATCCTGTAACTATGAAATTGACCGTGAATTTGGTAGGGCCCTAGTCATGAGGCATATGTTATAGCGGAGACCAAGGCATATTAAATGCAAATTCTGAAGCAATGTAAATACCAAGGCTGTGACCACACTGGCAAGTAATTTCTAAAGCAATTGCAAAACATGGGACAATTTCGAAACAAGCAGCAGAGAAACTACAGACAAATCACGGGTTTTGAAATCAACATTGGGATAAAAAGATGGTAATTTTGAAAGCATTGGTCTGCTCCTATCTTGGGAACAATGCCCCATTTCAATGTCAATTTAGAAAATAAATGTGTGTGTAGCTGCTCCCCTGGCCACCATTTCTAAATCACAAGTCCTCCACAAAGCCAGCCCCCTCCCCAGAGCACAGAGACCTCCTGGCCAGCAGCCAGGGGTCTATGGCTGTCAGCGCCAGCTGCCTTAAATCTGCAGGGACACAGAAACCCCATGGAGGAAGCTGAGAGTGTGCTGGCAGCCATGGACACACATGCTCTCCGCAGAACACTCTCCTGCACCTCCCAGAATGGCAGAAAGGCGGATGTCCAGAGCCATGGCCAGCAGGAAGGTCCCCCATGAGCCCCAGGGATTCCAACACACCAGAAGGCAGGGACTCCAAGTAACCCCCCCCCGAAGAGGAGGGATGTGCTGTGGCTGGAGGCTGAGGTCTGGGACCTGCTGACTCTCTGCAGGGACAACGACATCTTGCTAAAGTTGAAGGGGTGTAAGCGGACTGCAGCCACTTTCCCCCACTTGGCCAAGACCCTGGCTGCAAGGGGCTACCCTGCCCCCACCAGGTGCAGTCAAAAGTCATGGAGCTGCGCCAGGGTATGCGAAGGCGATGGACTCAGCCAGGTGGTCGGGGGGCAGCACCTGCCCCTACTACACCAACCTGCGTCTGCTCCTTGGCCCCCCAGGAAGGCCAGACCGCTGGAAAAGACCCTCGACATGGCTAAGAGGGAGGAGCAGGACAAGGCACCAGAACTGGGAATCTTCTGCAGCACCACTGACCCCCCCATGCTCAGAGCCACCAGCTGATGATGGGAACAGCAAGAGTGAGGGGACCCTAAACATCGCTGTGCCATCGGAGGGCATGAGCCAGGTCACCGCCTGGGCCTCCCCCGAACCCCCGCCCCCACCCGCCGCGAGGCACCCTGAGGTATGATGGTGTGGGACATTTCAGGCATGCGGGGGGGGGGGGGGGCCGTGTTGTACCTGTCACTGCTAGCACCGACCCAGGAACACAATCAGCAGCCGGGGCCCCGGGGACAGCCATTGTCACCATCAGTGAGGGGGCCCACGTGTTGGGCCACCCCGCACAGGGCCATGGATAACCATGCAAGGCATGTGGCTGGAGGGCAGGGGCGGGCAGCCCCACCAACAGCCCAGCAGGGACACAACCTCCAGCGGCCAGGCCATCCCAGGCTCCCCAACCCCCACGGGCAGAGGAGGACAGCAACAGGGAAGCGGCCACCAGCCCATGGTACCCAGCCACGAGACTGACAGGGCACTGCCCTCTGCCTTTATGTCTTCACAGCCTCGATGTCCATGGGCCACTCCAGTCCCCTTGACATGCTAGGGAGCCCTGCAGCAGCCAGCTAGGGGGCAGGAGCGACGCCCCACCCCAGGACCGGGCACCGTGGTGGGTGGGCCCACCACCACAGCCAGGCTGATGACTTAGTGGCAGCCCATGCAGCCGCGTGGCAGGAGCAAAACCACCTGCTGCAGGAATGGCTCTCCATGGAGTGGGCGGCCTCAGACCACGTCTCAAGGTACCTTGATACCCTAACTCAGGCCATTGCCAACTGCCTGCCCCAGCTGGCCGTCACATGGATGGCCTTTCCTGTGGCCCCTGCCCACCTCTACCCTCCCCACTGGCCCTGCCTCTGCCCCTCCCGCCCTGCTCTCACCCGGCATGAACACAGCTGAGAAGGAGGAGCTCACGTGGTGGCTGTGGGCGGGTGCACCCAGACTGGCCATGGCTCCACCAGCCTCCCTCCCTGCACGTCTGAGACCATCGCACCCCCAGCGCACCCCCTACTTACTGGTGCTCCCAGCACTGTCTCAGCCCTGCAGGGGGCCCAAGACCCATGGCAATCACAGCTCCAGGGGCTGCTGTGGCTCCCAGCCCCCAACCCCTACGGATGAGTGAGGCCCCCGGCCCCCCCTTATAAATAGTTCACTCCCCACTCCTGTTACAGAGTTCATCCCCTGCCCCCCCACCTTCCCCTGTAAATAGTTGGAGGCATGTGTGGGTTCGAAAAATTAACAGTTAACTTTACTGGACAGTGTTCATGTTGTGCCTTGGGTAGGGATGGTGAAGGATGTGCTTGTGTGCAGGGGGTACTGGTAGGGCAGATGTGGGGGTGAGTGTGCAGGGGGGGTTGTGGGGGGGGAGGGCCAGGGCCAGGTCATGGTGGCCCCTGGGCAAAGGCCTTCCAGAGGGCCTCCCACACCCCCATCCCATCGGGGTGCACTTCGCAGCATGGGAGCACACGTGGCTGATCGTACTGCGGCACAGCCTCAGCCGCCCAGCACACACAAAGAGCTCATGCTTGCTCTCCACGAGATTGTGGAGAGCACAGCATGCGCCACTGACCATGCCACTGGGGAGACCCACCTCCAGGCACGTCACCAGGCACCTGAAGCGCGCCTTCAGATGCCCAAATGCCCGCTTCACCGTATTCCTGGCCTGGTTGAGTTGGGTGTTGTAGCAGTCCTGGCTCTGATTCGCATGGCCTGTGCCGGGGCACATCAGCAACAATGCATGCGGGCACGGTCATGTCCCCCAATGGGAGCTCCTATGGGGAGACGTAGGTGCCCTTGGCCATCGTGCACATGAACCATGAGTTCTGCAGGATGTTGGCATCAGGGGCTCTGCCTGGCCAGCCCATGCAAATGTCTGTAAACCATCCTTGAAAAAGGGCCTGGAGGATGACCGAATGGTAGCCCTTCCTATTTATGTACCATCCGCAGCTGTGTGGTGGGGCCTGGATGGGTATGTGGGTGCTGTCCAATATGTGGATACATCTGGGGAGTCCCAGCTGCTGTAACCCAGCAATGGCAGGGTCCATGTCCCCCACGTGGATGAGCTGGCACAGGAGGATCCGGTTTATGGCATCAATGACCTGCACGGGGTGGAGGGCATGGGTGCCCATGAGCACATGGTGGCATGCAAGGGGACACCCCTCCCTGGGACCCCCTCCCCGGAACTCCCTCCCTGGGACCCCACGTTGGTTCATGACCCCAGCTGCCTTACCTCAAGAAGGACGACCCCAACAGTGGCCTTCCTCACCCTGAACTGGTGGCCAACTGAGTGGTTGCTATCTGGGGTGGCCAGTTTCCACACAGCAATGGCCTTCCTTTTCTCCAGGGGGAGCACAGGCCGCATATGGGTGTCCTGGTAGCAAAGTGCTGGTGCCAGTCACTGGAACAACTCCATTAAGGTGGCCCGGTTTATCCTAAAATTGTAGATCCACAGCTCATTATCCCAGTCCTCCAGGACAATCTTGTCCCACCATTCTCTGCTGTTGGGGTACTGCCAGAGGTGACAGTGGGCCCGGGGAAGTGAGTGCTCCACATGCACTGTGGTGTTGGGGGGCAGACCTGCAGGTCAACCACATGGTGGGCAGCACAGAGCCGGAAGTGTATGCTGCCAGAGCGGCCATCAGGCTGGACATGATGTCCAGAACATCCCCATCTGTGAAGTGCTGTGGGTCCATGCCAAGCTGTGGGTGTTTGGACTGAGCAAGGCTCTGCCGGTACTGAGCTGGAGGTCGCATGCTGCAAGCAGCCTAAGCCCTCACCATGTGCATGTGGGGGGGGTGTTTGGGAGGGGCCCCTTTGAGGGGGCAGCTGGCCCGTGCTCCAGGAAAAACTTGACAGCCATTTGACCTTTCCCTCACCATTTCCTGCCCTGTTATTTTGAAATGAGTCTCTGTGCTGTGTAGCTGCTCCCTTTCAAAAGGACGGGGATGCGGGGTGTCTCCTCAATGTTGCAGATTGCAAGGTCGATCCATGTTTTGTGTATAGTCACTTTGTTTCAAAATGACTCACTTCGAAGTGATGGATCGGGATTACCCCTTTCAACAAAGGGTGGCCACTAAGATTAGTATGTGGTTAAATTTTTTTCTAATTATACCTTAAAGTTGAAAAAAAAGAAAAAAAGAAACACTTGTTTTCACTATTTGTATTCCACTATTCCTTCCATTTATGTCCACATGGACAATGGAAATCCACTTAAGCGTTTTTACTTCCAGGTTCTCAGTACTGCAATATATGCACTTTAGTCACTGGAGTGGACAGTTTGAGAATGAATATCAATGTTTCAACCAACTGAACAGTGCAATTAGTCTGCAGGCTTACAAAAAATTGCTTTCACGGTACTTAAATTTTAGGCCAAATTTAACTGCACTTCCTTAACTTTTTGTGTTATTTTGAGATTCAGAGAAAACACCTTAGTTTAGACAAAGGTTCAGGTCTGGTTTTACCTAGTCAAAATCCATTTGGTTCCTCTTAGCCTGACAATTACAAGATGCTACGCTCACCCTATTTTAATAATGGGAACTACACACACACATTCAAACCTCCCTATTCACAAACACAAGAATTATCTGCACAATAATCTAAGTCAGTGTTTCTCAACCCATTGTGTGAGTACCCTTAGGGGTACACAAGAAACATCTGGGGGGATTTGCAGCTCTCAAGCTGCAGGCAGCTCTGTCAGCAATGAAACGCAGCTCCTACTCGGAACCACAGGCCAGGAGTACTTACAGCCGCTGTCTGCATGCGCCCCAGCACTTGGAGGGAGAAGTGCATGGTGGTGGCTCCAGTGAGTCCCAGGCATTGGGTTAGAGTGAGAGGATGGGGTTAGGAGTGCCTGCATCTGGAGGAGATGTAGGGGATTGGGTTAGAGAGGGGGGGTTGGGAGGGCCTGTCTCTAGAGGAGGGGCATGGGTTTGGGTTAGAGCAGGGGGGCTAGAGATGTCTGGTTGTGGAGGGGGGTGGGGCATTGGGTTAGAGTGGTGGGTTGGGGGTGCCTGGCTCTGGGGGAAGGGAGGGCATTGAGCCATCTGTTATATATTTCTTTTTGTCTCTCTATATAGAAAGAGATATATAAAAATAAATTTACAAATTATCAATCTATATATGTCTGAAAATTGTGTATACTGGAAGTATTTAGAACCTTCTTTCTCAAAAAGGGATACTTTATTTTAAAAAAAAAAAAAAAAAAAAAAAAAGGTTGAGAAACACTGCTCTAGATACCATTAATCCAAGAAACTGGAGAGTTTTTCCAAACATGTTTTCTGTCTAATTTTGTGGGCTTCTGTTTCTTTATAGCTGTGATCTGACTATCCCACTGTGCTACTTGTGCTGTTAGTATCAAACAACTACTGTGGTCTCTTCTGTGGGTGGCAACAGACATCAAGAACAGCCTTTCTGCCCCGTTTTCCTTCTCTTGCCATCCTATTGGCTAGCTATAATCACCAAGGGAAGGGTAGGATTCATGCCCTTCTCCACAGCTGCTGACAAAATACTCCATTACATATTGTTTACAGAAGTATTAACATGCAATATTTCTGTTTTCAGGATAACAAAAACATCCCTTTCATCAGCATGTGGATTTGTTCCTAATACCTTTGTACTCAGGCATGATGACCAAAAATTCCATTTGTTCACTAACATGATCAAATCTATTTAATTTTCAAGGCACTGTTCACTTCCCCATATTTGCCTGCCACCCTGTAGTTTTTCAAACCCTTAAGAAATGAATATTGTGCAAGTAATTTGAGATATGAAATTAAAATGTTCACATCAAAATAGCAGCTAATGTTTACAGTGACGTTCCTGCACATAAACATGAGGTGCGCGTGCATGAGTGAATCCTTTGTATTACTAATCCTATTCAAAGCTTAAAGTATGCCTAGCCATGCGTGCATGCATACCCAGTCCCCACCCCTGTGCACACGTAGCCATGCCCTGAAGAGTGAAAGTGTAAACAAAAGCTGACTCTTTAGCATGAATACCATAGTTGCTTTGTTTCTCAATATAAAATATTAATAACTCGGAAAAAAAAGACACTATGTTATAAAATATGTCCGAAGATCTTGAGGCAAATTTAAAGAAGTGCACCTAGCCTCACTTTACTGTCCCTTTGCTTAAACATTTGCTTTAAAAAAACACAAGGATTTTTTGCTTCTGTATCTTTTTCATTAAAACTCCTCTGCCCATTCTTTACTGCTTTCCATTGTTAATCCGTCTTTTCTCGTTGATTCTGTATCTGTCACTCTTATTTCCATCTCTTTTTACATGCAAAACTAAGAATGACCAACACCAAAACACTAAAAAACACAGAAAACAACAAGCCTCTCTCAAATGCTTTGCTAGTGTTGTCAGCCTCCGTTTACCACTCTTGTTACCTCCATTTTTTAAAATTATCATATGTACTCATCTTGCCAAAAAACAAAAAAGCCACACCAAAACAATAATTTTGTACAGAGAAATACACTGAGCTAACGACAATCCATTTTGAAGGGCAATGGATGCTCATCCTAAGATAATCACTGTCTCTAACTGCCTAGTTTTCATACCTTCCACCTTTTAAAAGCTATCAATGGCATATAATTCTTTCACTGTAGTCTGGAGTTTTTTCCTCTTTCAGCTAAAAGTTCACTGGACACACAAATAGTGGTTGCCTGAAAACCTTTTCAATTACTTATGTAATTGACAGGTCAACTGTATCTCAGAGATTCCTGGCCAGACCTTCCTTTGTTGACGTAACTGGCTGAGTATATGCTAAATCTGTACTGTTTCTTTGGAATGTGTTAACTCAAATTATGTTCTTTTACACAATCACCATGGTGCCCAGCAATTTAGCTATAATACACTCAAAAGCATTATGCTGGTTCTTTTAGCACCCAAAGAAGAGCATCATATTGCTCAATATCAGTGTGCTGTCTCTCACTGAAAGTAGCTCACCCACCCCCTCTTTCTGCTAATCCCCAGACAGTCAGGCTACAGCCACACAGTCAACTTATTTCAAGACAACAGCTATTATTTTGAAATAACTTTGCTGTTGTCTACACTACACACATGCTATAGCGATATAAATTCAAATAAAATAAATAAATAAAATAAATTCAAAAATCAGTAACCCTTGTTGCAGGAGGAATAGCACCAATTTCAAAATAAGCCTTATTCCCTGTCTTCACAGCACCTATTAAGCAACACAGCTTATTTCAAAATAAAGCTGCTGTGTAGATGTAGCATCAGTGAGGAGGTATGTGAGAGAGCAAAGTAATAAGAAGGAAAAAGGGATCTGCCTTGCAAGGAGACCTGTAGCACAGAGAAGGCTTGCTAAATGAGCCAACCTGAGAGACCTGGTGCAGGAAAGGAACCAGCAGATGAAGCAGTTCCAAGGAGGAAGAACTGCAGTGACTTTAAGAAGCCACAAGGGAGTCAGATTGGGCAAGGCAGCTGTACGCTAATGAGAAACTGTGAAGAAACACTTTTTTATTTTGCCAAGGCTCTGACGTAAAAGCCATCCCCTAGGACAGATTTTTGAGACTGGGAATTTCCCTTTTGAAGTTTGAGGATCACCAGCCTCTCCCCACAGCAAAGGGAGCCTGAACAGACTTGTGTGTTAATGAGACAAGCTTTCAAAAAGCTTTTTGGACTCTTTTGTTGAAGAAAACCACCTCACCAGATCTTTCCAGAAGGGGAAGTGGTGAGGTCAGGCAGGGAAAAGATAGGTTATGCCACCCTCATCCTCCTCAAAGGGTATCCAAAAATTCCTTCTAAATCTGGCATAATGCATGTGCTATTGCTTTTTCATCTCATTGGGCCTGGCTTATGTTGGGTCCCTCTTCATCCTCATGGTGATAAAGCACTGCCTCACGACTTTGCTCTAGATTGAACAAAAAGACCATGGCTCAGATCAAGAACAAAGCAGTAGCAGTCCTTTAGTCTATGTCTACACAGCCAAGTTATTTCAAAATAGCAGTTATTTTGAAATAACTTTGGCGTTGTCTAAATGACACACATGCTATGTTAAAATAAATGTGAAGTAACAGATTTTGGTACACCTCATTCCCTGTGGAATAATGCCCATTTCGAAATAGGCCATAATGGGCTCCAATGGCACTATTTTGAGTGCTATTTTGAAATCCATTTTGTGTTTGGTTGTGTTATTTTGAAATAAGATATTTCAAAATAGCTGTTTTGAAATATCTTATTTAGAAATAGGGCTGTTGTGTATATGCAGCACTAGAGGTCAGCAGTATTGCTATTTTAAAAACATGAAGGATAGCTGTTAAGCAACATGACAGAATTCAGAACCTCTCTGAAATTTGCAATATAAAGATTTGCTCCTCAAACTCTTATTTATATCAGTGCTCCTTATTTCTACAAAAAGGCCCATGGAAGTTAAGTGGCTTACTTGCGCAAGTCAGGGATTGCAGAATCAAATCCAAAAACTCCATGCCCGCCACAGACACCCAATAATAATTTTGGAATTTCAAAGAATTTACCTCAGTTGTTTGTCATCATCTTCACACAATTTAACCTGTGTTGAAACTGGTATTGATAGTATCTCTTGTTGATCTCTCTTAAATAAGAAAAGAAAGGTTTCCATTAAAGGAAAATATTGTTAGTACCATACAACCAATAATTAGCAAACATCACAAAAATCAAAAGTGCTACAGCTTTCCACACTGGAGAGACAGACACTTAGGCCACATCTACACTAGACCCTTCCTTTCGGAAGGGGCATGGTAATGAGCGAATTGGGAAAATACTAACAAGGCACTGCCGTGAATATGCAGTGCCTCATTAGCATAATAGCAGCTGCGCACGGTTCGGAAGTGCCACTTTCAAATTGCGTACCACCCATGTATATGAGGGCTTTTCGAAAGGACCGCCCCCCAGACTTCGAAAGCCCCTTCTTCCTAAAACCAAATAGGAATTGCATGGCCACCATTATCTTCCCAACTCACTCATTACCATGCTCCTTCCGAAAGGAAGGGGATAGTGTAGACGTAGCTTTAGAGGATAGTAGGTAGGATAATTTATCTGCTGCCAATCCAGGGAGCAAAGGTTAAGCCTAAAATCACTGACAGCTTCAAGAGTTCTTTCACTCCAAAGCAAGCATTTAGCTTTTATTCAAGTAAAGTATTTCCATCTATGTTAAAACAATCTGGGAAAACTGTGTAGGTATATCTCTACCTCCTAAGCACGCCTAGGAACATAAGACAATGCACATGGAATGGAACAAACTTCCTATTTTGCAGATCATGCAAAAAAAAGTGTCTGATTTAAAGTATGTACGTGCTTTCAATTATCCAAATAAATAAACATTGAAACTTTTTTAAAAAACATCAGTTTAACCAGGAACATTCAGAACTGATAAGTCATTTTTCTTTGAAGGTTCTAGAGTACTGTCTGGAATACTGAGTCCACGAAAAATATCCAATATATATTGTTACTTCATTGTAACGGACACTGGGTTCTTCCTCCCCAACCCCACATGCTAGTACATGCTATTTTCATCCCATAGTTGTATTTATTCTTGCTTTAAGTGACCTAAAGACCAGGAAGAATGTAACTTACAAGTCTGCACATCTATGGAATTGTTCAGCGTTTTTTTTTTCCCAAGCAATATGCAAAAGGTGAGACTGAACCACAGTAAACGCTTTCATATCTGGCATTCTATAATCTAGAAGTCTCAAATAAGTGGCATTTGAACCGTAAGTAAATTTTAATTACTTTTTCCATAAGTACAGTATAGTGAAAGTAAATACAAATACAGCAAATACAGCATAAGTTTGCAGTGTACAATATTACTGTTATTAGTAAATAAAACACTCTGCATACATTTGTGTTTGTTTCTTAATATCTAATCTTGTTTTTTCTTTAGTGTTATGCATTGTTAGGTATACCTCTCTATTATCCAGAATATTTTAACATCCAGCAACCTCCCGGTCCCAGGGCTGCCAGATATGAAAGTTTACTGTACATACAGACAACTTACTAGTTGAAAGCTCTGTGCCTGAGGCACCACTGCTTCCATCTACCAAATAGGTTTCTGTGGAAACATCTTAGCCGTGTCCACACTACAGTGATTTGGTGACAGGAGTCACTGTTGGAAGATATCTTCCGACAAAATTCCTGTCGACAGAATGCATCTACACTTAGCAGAGGCTTGCAGTGTCAACTGAGAGTGTCCACACACTCCCACCACTCTGTGAACAGAATGGGCCCTGGCGAACCGGAAGACAAGCTCCATATACACCAAGCCCTTCCTGGAGCCCCAGCCCAGAGTGCCCTCAAAGGGCCCCCTGCCGACACACCTTCCCTGCTTATGCCAAGGCCTGCATACCTCCTGGAGAGACAGCAAAGCTAGTGTAGGGCTCCTCTGTGTACTGTGACAGAGTCTGACTTTTCCAGTGAGCCATGCTGCCAGAGCAGCCCCCCAGGCTTACACTGGCTGCACACACTGCTGCTGCAGCTTCTGCTGCATCTCATCCTAGCCCCCCTCCTTCTCCTCTGGAGGGGCAAGGCTGATATCTCCCATGAGGAGGGTGCCCTCCTCACTGCCTCAGGACATAGTCATCGCCCACACCCTCTGGTCTTCAGCCAGCTTCAGCAATACACTACCAGTTCAAACTAGTAGGACCGGCTGGTCATAGTGCAGTGGGATGAACAACAGTGGCTCCAGAATTTCTGCATGCAGCAGGACACCTTCCTGAAGCTCTACACCTGTCTGACCCTAGCCCTCCAGAGACAGGACACTCACCTGTGGCCCCCCATCCCCCTGGAGAAGAGGGTCACCATCGCCCTCTGGAAGCTGGCCACTGCCGACAGCTACCGCTATGTGGAGAACCAGTTTGGCATAGGCAGGTCCACCATTGGTACCATCCTCATGCAGGTAAGGCAGTCCTGGGATGCAGGCCCTGCACAAGGGGGGCACCGCCTGTATCCTGCAAGCATGCCTGCAGGCTGACATACACAGTCCTCGGTGGTGTGTCTGGAGTTGGGCCGTTCCCTCTGCAGCTGTCCCACTCTCAGCTGTAGCAGGGGGGTGTGGTCCCCCAGTCCAGCAGGGCCCTGGGGCTTGAGGCCTCCTGTGGGGCTCACAGTAGGACAGTGCCCATGCCCTGAGGCTGTGTGGTTGAACCAGGTGAAACATGGCACCTTGCACACGTGCAAGTGCTCCACCTACAGGGTGGGCTCCCATTCAAGCCAGTCCAGTGAGGCTCGTGGCACACCCCACATTTGCCCCCGCATGCCCTGGGGTGTGTGCCCCATGGAGTACTCACTGGCGGGTCCCTCGAATAAATCTGGGGAGGTCCTGGAGGTACCTAGACTGGAGGAGGGACCCAGCTCCAGGCTAATCACCAGGGTGCCATCACTGGACACAAAGGTGGTGTCAGCCTCAGCCTCCAATTTGTCCTGGGTCCCAAGCTGCTCCTCTGCCAGGTGGGACTCCAGCTCCGGGGGAGGAGGGGTCTCCTCAGCCATGTCCAGGGTGCTCACAGGAGGAGAACTGTCCTCTGCCCAGAGGAGCTCACACAGTGCACGACAGTATGGGCAGCTCAGCTGTTGTGTGCCCAACCAGCAGACAGCGTCCCAGGCCCAGGTATAGCCCTGCCAGAGTTCTTTAATCTTCATGTGGACCTGCTCCATAGTCCAGGCAGGGTGTCTTTGGGCCACCAAGGCAGTGGCGACCGGGCTGCCAGGTTGAGGACCACATCTCCTCTGGCCAGAGGCCCAGCAGGTCCCAGATATCTGGCTTGGTCTAGGATGGGGCTTTTTCCTGCCTGGGAGAGAGTCCTGGAACTCTTCTCTCCACTGTCTGAGGGGGCCAGAGACATCCTTGGGTGGCCGGGAAGCCGCCATGTGCCTGGTGCGGCCACAGGGGCTGGCTGACAGCAGGCATACGTGCTGGCTGGGCTGCTTGCATGCTGGCTAATTCTTGGTATGGGGATTCCACTGCTGCTGTCCCTTTAAGCCTGACCAGAGGAAGAGAGCATAGAGCTCTGATTGTTGTGGATTGTTGTTTTGCAGTCTCCCTGCTCCAGCAGGCCAATGCAATGGAGGACTCTTCTGTCAACAGAAACCCCCGCCCCCCACCCTGAGCCTCCACCTCTGGGAGCTTCTACACTATATTTTGGTCAACAGAATCCATCAACAGAGGTATTCTGCCTTGTATGGGAGCAAAGGAACTCTCCCCAGAAAAGCTGCATTCTGTCAATAGTTTCTCAACAGAATGCATTTTAAGTGTAGATGCTCCACTGGTTTTCTGGACAAAACACCAGCTTTGTCAAGAAAATTTCATATTGTAGATGCAGCTTTTATGTTTAGCACTTGGAAAATAGCAGAAGAGTCTGTCCTATCTCGCGGACTTTCTTTTTGCCCCACCACCCCCACAAACAAGATACAATTCTGCGGTGATCTAGAAGCCTACTTTCACCGTGTCCAACTCAAAGAATACTTTCAACACAACACTGAACAGCACACCGGTACACAGACACTCTCCCAGCAGCAGCACAAGAAGAACAACTCCACATGGACTCCTCCTGAGGGTCAAAATGACAGTCTGGACCTGTATATAGAATGCTTCCGCTGACGCACACAGGCAGAAATTGTGGAAAGACAGCATCGCTTGCCTCATAACCTCAGTCGTGTGGAACATAATGCCATCCACAGCCTCAGAAACAACTCAGACATTATAATCAAAGAGGCAGATAAAGGAGGAGCTGTTGTCATCATGTACAGGTCTGACTACCAGAAGGAGGCTGCCAGACAACTCTCCAACACCAAATTCTACAGGCTACTTTCTCTAGATCCCACCAAGGAATACACTAAGAAACTACACCATCTGCTCAGGACACTCCCTACACAAGCACAGGAACAGATCTACACAAAAACACCATTAGAGCCCCATCCAGGGCTATTCCATCTACTACCCAAGATCCACAAACCTGGAAATCCTGGACAACCCATCATCTCGGGCATTGGCACTCTCACTGCAGGACTGTCTGATTATGTGGACTCTCTCCTCAGACCCTATGCCACCAGCACTCCCAGCTATCTCCAAGACACCACTGATTTCCTGAGAAAACTGCAATATATTGGTGATCTTCCAGAAAACACTATCCTAGCCACCATGGATGTAGAGGCTCTCTACACCAGCATCCCACACACAGATGGAATAAACGCTGTCCAGAACAGTATCCCTGATGATGCCACAGCACAACTGATGGCTGAGCTCTGTAACTTTATCCTCACACACAACTATTTTCAGATTTGGTGACAATATATACCTCCAAACCAGTGGCACAGCTATGGGCACCCGCATGGCCCCTCAGTATGCCAACATTTTTATGGCTGACCTGGAACAGCGCTTCCTCAACTCTCATCCACTTACACCCTGTCTCTACCTATGCTACACAGATGACATCTTCATCATCTGAACCCATGGGAAGGAGACTCTGGAGGAATTCCACCAGGATTTTAATAACTTCCACCCCACCATCAACCTCAGCCTGGACCAGTCTACACAGAAGATCCACTTCCTGGACACCAGAGTGCAAATACATGACGGCCGCATAAACCCTATACCATAAACCCGCTGACCGCTACGCCTACCTTCATGCCTCCAGCTTCCATCGCAGACACACCACATGATCCATTGTCTACAGCCAAGCACTAAGATACAACTGCATTTGATCCAACCCCTCTGACAGAGACAAACACCTACGGGATCTTTACCAATCATTCTTGAAACTACAATACCTGCCCGAGGAAATAAGGAAACAGATCAACAGAGCCAGACATGTACCCAGGAGACTCCTACTACAGGACAAGCCCAAGAAAGAAACCAACAGAACACCACTGGCCATCACCTACAGTCCCCAGCTAAAATCCCTCCAGCGCATCATCAGTGACTTACAACCCATCCTGGGCAATGACCCCCAACTTTCACAGGCCTTGGGAGGCAGGCCAGTCCTTGCCACAGACAACCTGCCAATCTGAAGCAAATTCTCACCAGCAACTATACACCACACCACAGCAACTCTAACTCAGGAACCTACCCATGCAACAAACCTTGGTGCCAGGTCTGCTCACATATCTACACCATATCTACCATCACAGGACCTAACCAGGTCAGTCATACCATCACAGGTTCATTCAGCTGCACATCTACCAATGTAATGTATGCCATCTTGTGCCAGCAGTGCCCCTCTGCTATATACATTGGACAAACTGGACAGTCCCTATGGAAAAGAATAAATGCACACAAGTGGGATATCAGAAATGGCAATGTACAAAAGCCTGTAGGAGAGCACTTCAATCTCCCAGGACACACACTAACAGATTTAAAAGTAGCTATCCTACAGCAAAAAAATTTCAAACCAGACTCCAAAGGGAAACTGCTGAGCTGCATTTCATCTGCAAATTTGACACCCTCAGCTCAGGATTAAACAAAGACTGTGAACGGCTAGCTAAATACAAAAACAGTTTCTCCTCTCTTGGTGTTCACACCTCCAGATCAACTGCAAATTTGACACCCTCAGCTCAGGATTAAACAAAGACTGTGAACGGCTAGCTAAATACAAAAACAGTTTCTCCTCTCTTGGTGTTCACACCTCCAGATCAACTGCTGGTAGTAGGCCTCGCCCTCCCTGACTGAGTTAACCTCGTTATCTCCAGCCTTGCTCTGGCCTGCCTATTTATACCTGCCTCTGCAAACTTCCCTACCTGCATCTGACGAAGTAGGTCTTTGCCCATGAAAGCTTATGCTCATACATTTCTGTTAGTCTACAAGGGGTCTCGTGGCACTTGGAAAATGTACGTATTGAAGAGCTGGTGGCTATTTTTACAGATTTCTTTGTAGGACATGAAGTTTTTGGCATGATGATGTTACTTTGATTTCAATGGGTAGGTCTCAGTTTTTGAAGGAAAGGAAGAATTGACTTGAAAGCTTTGTTGAAGGTTATGTATTTGAAGGCTTCTTTGTCCCAAATTACTAGATTCTGGATGGGTGGGAATTAAATTTTCCTTAGCTTTTTGGTTCTTCAGACCTCCTCTAAGAGGCAGCTTTTGCTACTTCTCCTTTGGGTGGGTTGGCTTCACACAAAAAGCTGGGCAAGCCTATCACTTGCACCCTACAGAAAATGTCTGCTTTTGGACCAAAGGCTATGTTCTTAAAACGTGAAAAACCGATCAAATTTTATTGCTCCTAATTCTGATTCTTCTGCTGGATGTGACAGCCACTAAATACCACCTTTATAGATAAGGAAAACTACATAATAGTTCAAAAGGATCAGTCTGTTAATCACCCTTCTGGCCCTGGATTTAGGTCCCAAAACGGTCCTTGAGCACCAGAAGAGATGCTCTAATTTCCGCCACTGTGAGGAGTCTTTGATGTCTAATTCAGAAACCAGATAGCCAGATTCAGTTTGTCAGTGTTCAGGTGAACTTCTGGAACAGAAGATATCCTGTGCGCATGAAGATTGCTAATTTCAATTATCATTGCACAGGATTCAAGAACTGTGGACTTTTGCGTATGACTGTAGCTATTTCTCTTTTTGGTATGGTTTGCATTACTGTGAAGAATGAAGGGAATACATCTATTGGCTGTCTAAATTACTGTTCAAACAAGCCTGATTTGTTTCTTAAAGTTGAGATTTTACAATTCTCTTTGATGTAAGCACAAACATTGCCTGTCACCAGTCTTCAGTCCAGATCCTGATGATTACCTCATTGAAGGAACACTGAGATCTGAAATTGTTTTGCTTCAAACAAGTTTCTTTGTTATTAACTACACTATTACTAATTATGCTGTTTACTTTTTGTATTTTTTTCAACTTGAACAATACAAATCAATGAAGTCCATTTCATTTATTTATTTCACTGTAAGGTATCACTGGTGCAGTTGTTAGGTTTCAAATTTTGAAACATAATATTTAATATGTGGATTTTCCCCTTCCAAAAAATGTTGTGGATAGGCTTCTGTAGGTTTGGTATTCTTGTTGTTTTTTTTAAAAGTAAAATTGGGCCAAATAAAAGTATCCCTTCAATTTAGCTTTGCTGTAGCTTGGGAACATTCCACACAGCCACAAAGGCACTCTGCCTCCTGCAAATTCAGACACTAGCATTGCAACAGCTCATATTTAGCTTGTATTAAGGATTTTTTATATAAAAAAACTTAAATTCTACAGAAATAGATGACATAGTCCCAACTTGCCCATGAAAGCTTCCTACCTCCCACAACTAGAAGTGGTGACACTTTGTGCATGTGACCTAAGTTAGCATTATGTAATAGTCTAATTTTACTCACGATTACTTCTTCAGCCTGACGCACCAGCTCTGCTGTTTTTGCCTCTAATTCCGCATTCACTCGCCTAAGACAATAAAATAGTTTTGTCACTGAATTTACCTGAAGAGTTTAAAGGAAATAAATTTTAAATAGAATCGGTGCAGTCTGGCAGTACACAAGCTTTTAATAATCACTTCAATAACCAAATGAAATACCTATAAGCTCCTCTTTATTTAGAGATAGTGACATCTTTCTTATTTCTGTTAGCAAACTGATGTTATGTAGGTAGTCTGCCTTACAGACATACAGGTTTCAACTCGCTGGTTTGGCACCCTCAGCACTGCAGTGATCCCAAAAAAGGGATTTTGCAGGACCACCAGAGGTTAATGCCCCCTGTCTCTGGTTGCCCCCCATTGGCCCCCAGATGTGGCTCCCTAGCTCTCTGGCCTTGGCTCACCACCACAGCTAGACCCCAGGCTCCAGGCCCGGGACTCTGCCCCTGCCCGGTGCTCCATCCCTGCTCCCCTGCGGGGATGCCAGCATTCCAGCCCCGGCCCCCTGCAGGTCTGCCAGTGGACACTATCAGCACTCCATCCTCACTGCTCTACCTCAGGCTGCCAGCTGCTTGCCTTCTTGCCCCAGCTCTCTGGTCCAGAAGCATCCCTCATCTTGCCAGAAAATGGATATTGCCAGACCAGAGACCACCACTTTTAGGAGGGAGCAATCTGTATATGTATTTTAATTGCCTATATCTCACCCAGTGTGATACTTTTCTACAATTAGAGTAAAATAGCAAATTTAAAAAAAAATCTACATATTTCTGTTCTGCAAATCTGAAGGAAAAAAGCTTTTGCAGTGCTTTTATTCCAACAATTTGGACTTTTCTTCATCAGAAAACATAATGCTCTGTTGGGCACAAGTTCAAGAGATTATGTTCTCCTCCCCTTAAAAAAAAACAAACACACAATGCAAAATGCTTTATTCCAAAGTGCTACTAGCTTTTGCTTTTAGAATAACACTACTACTTACTCTAAGGCTGTGTCTACATTAGTTCCTAAATTTGAAGGGAGCATGGTAAGTAGGGTGTCGGGAAATTACTAATGAAGTGCTGCAGTGCATATGCACCACTTCATTAAGCTAATTCTCCCCCACAGCAACTTCAAAGTGGCAAACTTTGAAGAGCCGGCTTGCGCATAGCTGCGGCTAACCTGTGGGTACTTTGAAGTGCCAGGGCTACTTCGACATGCCTTTACTCCCCAAAATTTTGAAGTAGCACTTAGTCGCAGCTACATGCAAGCCAACACTTCAAAGTTTGCTGCTTCAAAGTTGCTGCGGGGAAGAATTAGCTTAATGAAGTGGTGCATATGCACTGCAGCACTTCATTAGTAATCTCCCAATACCCTACTTACCATGCTCCCTTTGAAATTGGGGGCTAGTGTAGACACAGCCTAATTATTGCAGCAGAGTGAAAAAACAATTCAAGTTGCAACCCAAGGCCTGAATGCACACAAAAAGGATGTATTAGAACAAGTCTGTACAACCAAAATGTGTATTGAAAATAACTCTCTGCTTTTTCAGATAACTTTTTTATACCTTATGGGCCATGTCTACACAAGCCCCAAACTTCGAAATGGCCACGCAAATGGCCATTTCGAAGTTTACTAATGAAGCGGTGAAATGCATATTCAGCGCTTCATTAGCATGCGGGCGGCTGCGGCACTTCGAAATTGACGCGCCTCGCTGCTGCGCATCTCGTCCCGTGATGGGAATAAGGGGACTTCGAAGTAGGCGGGGTCCTTTCGAAAAGGAGCCCCGTCGGGACGAAACGCGCGGCGGCGAGGCGCGTCAATTTCGAAGTGCCGTGGCCGCCCGCATGCTAATGAAGCGCTGAATATGCATTTCAGCGCTTCATTAGTAAACTTCGAAATGGCCATTTGCGTGGCCATTTCGAAGTTTGGGGCTCGTGTAGACATAGCCATGATGTTGCTCAACATTTATAAACATTTTTAATTTAAATCTACATAGGAAGAGCTGATAGCAGGTGTGGGACATGAGACTGGGGTCTTGGGGAAATAGTACAATGTGATTATGTAACTGAACACAGTATCATCATGCATATGTATGAGTTGCGGAAAAGGTAAATTAAGATTTCAAGGGCAACCTTAATTTTAACATTTTCTAACAATTGAGTGTTTCACTTTTGTAACTAACATTATTTTAATGTAAGAAGAGGTTTTTATGTAATATAAAAGTTGTCTTACCACATATATCATCATATATCTCCAATGGATAATAGGGAGAGAGAGAGTAGGCACATGGGCAGAGAGTTTAATCAGAGTGGTTTCTACCACTCAGAAAATTCTTAGACCAAAAAGTTTATAACAATTTTTAGCTTTTTAAAACAAAGTTTTGAGCACATTAAAGAAACTTTCATATTCTAAAGTCATTTAATCTTTGAGCTCATCTTTTTACTGACGTTAAGTTCAATAAACAGCTTTAAAAACAAATAGGGAACGCAAACTCCTCAACTCATCTACCTATACTGAGATCTACTATTGTGCCAACAGGAAAGGAAAGAAAGGGGCAGGGCACTAGCTAGCAAGAACCATAACTTCTGCTATGACAAGACATCCTGGTGAAAAGGGTATTCTGAATGCTTTTGGCCAAAACTATTTGTAAGTGTAGTTCGGCAGATTTACTGCCCTGAACTGTGTCTACACTTAGAGAAAACTTTGAAATAGCCATGCTAATGGCCATTTCAAAGAATGCTAACGCGGCGCTGAAATGCATATTCAACACCTCACTAGCATGCCGCCGGCCGCGGCACTTCAAAAATGCCATTTTGCTCCTGCGCAGCTCGTCCAGACGGGGGTCCTTTTCAAAAGGACCAAACCGACTTCAAAATCCCCTTATTCCTATATTCAAAATCCCTATCGGCAGATGGGAATAAGGGGATTTTGAAGTGGGTTTGGTCCTTTCAAAAAGGACCCCCATCTGGTCGAGCTACGCAAAAACGAAAAGCAGCAATTTCGAAGTGCTGCAGCTGGTGGCATGCTAGTGAGGCGCTGAATATGCATTTCAGCGCCTCGTTAGTATTCTTCGAAATGGCCATTAGCATGACTCTTTCAAAGTTTTCTCTAAGTGTAGATGTAGCCATGGTGTCCTCACAGGTCTGTGGCTCAATCACTGATGATAACCAGAAGGCTGCTAATGTGTGTAAATGAGTGTGTGTGTGCATGCATGTGCAATGACTGTAGCTGAGGCTTCCCAAAAACCACAGACCAGGTAGGGATCGAAGGCACCAGCTGGGATTTATTGCCAAGCAAGGTACAAATAACAGTTGTTAGCTACAGTATACTGTACTGATGTCCTGCACGTATGCACCTGCTGCAAGGGACTGACACAAACCACGGAGATGCCACTGCCCCCCTAGATCAGACAAAGAAAGTCCTCCCAAGACATCACATTATAAAAAGGTACAAACAAAATGCACCTCACTGCTGACATATCAGGTTACCACCTTGCAATGCTACCCGGATACCACCCATCACCCTCTAACTCATGATTTGGTTAGATCATCTCTATCCATCATGCTGCCATGTTAGACCCTTTCCTGAACCTGGGTCTATATCTGTAAGGAGAAGGTATCAAGGTCTTTTTTAATGAGCTAGTGAGACCTTGTGATTTCAACTTATACCAACTATTGTTCTGCACCTGGACCAATTACCAATGAGTGTTTTGTACTCTCAGCCCTGTTTGTGCCAAGTTCCGTTAGCAGAGGCCTGCCTCTTGCTTACAGCTTAGCTTTGCTTTGAGCCATGTTTTGTCCATTTATGCTGTATGGACTTAGGCCTTCCATCTTATTACAAGGAGCACAGTTGGGTCTGTAGATTTAAGTAGCTCTGACTTGAATGTGGTGGTCTGTTCAGAGCCAGAGAAGTCATCTAAGAAAAACTCTTTTGGGGGTCCCTCTAAAAACTCACTAATCACCCTGACAGTGCGGGAATATTTGACTTGTCCAATTTGATCAATCTGTTCTCAACAGCGGTTTACAGATATCAAAATAGGGTCAAAGGAGCACGTCTGCGCCTTGCCTCACAGCTCTACCCTTACTTGTATTCCTCCTCCTTAGCCAAAAAGTCTCCATGAATCAAAGTCTTCTTTGACATGGCAGGTTGGGACAGGATCCCGTGGGATTTCCGCACCTGTAGAGAACGGGAAACGAGAGCATGGCACTCCTCCTAAAATGCTGGACCTCTAGCTCAGAGGGTGTGTTGAGATCAGGGCACTATGCCAGGTAATAACCCCTTTGATTCCCTCCCCATCCCATATGATCCCTAATCCCTCCAGACCCACAACCCCCAACACCAAGCAACTCCCCAGCTTTCCTGGGTCTGAACCCCTAAACCATCTATGAGCCCCTCCACAACCTTGATCAACCCACTCCCCCCACAGGCTGGTCCCTTAACCCCCATCTGGGTCTGACCTCCCTAATCTGCCCAGACAGCCTCACACACTCTCATCAGCTCCCGGTCTGAACTCCTGCCTCGCTCAGACACCCCAGCACGGTTCTGAACCCCCTAATCGGATCAACTCTCCTCCATCTGCCAGCGGGGCACCTCCGGTTAGACTCTCCGACATGTGTCCTGTCACCGGGATCGGGACCAGCCTCGGGGGCCTCCCATAGCTACCGAACGCCCCCATTTCCCTGTCACGTCCTCACCTGAGGCGAACCACAGCTCGCGCCCCGGCAGGCCCCGCTACCGCTGCCTGCCGCGGCCATTTTGTTCCTAATGAGGGACCGTTGAGGAGCGTCTTCCTCACTAGGCAACCGCCCCCGCCCCCGCGGGAAAGAGCGTTAAATCGTCGCGTGCCGGGACCTGGCGGGAGGAGCAGCGCGGTGCGTCCTGAACGTCTTACGTCACCGGCGGATGGGTGTATATCTAGCTGGTCCCTGGGGCGCAGTGTGGGAGTAGTGGGTTGAGGGGTGTCTTGGTAGCGTTGCTGGTGCGCGTAAGTGCCCCTGTTTTTCCACAGGGGCCCTGGCTGCCTGGCGTGGAAGGCAGAATTCACAGCCTGACCGTGCTTCCTGCGTGTCTTGCCGTGGGGACAGGCTGACTGCTCCAGCCGACGCCGTTCCTTACGACGGTTGCCCACTTTCCGGACCGGGGCGCCACTGCCACGAATGGCGACCGGTCTGGCGAAGGTGGCACCCATCCTTACGTGCCTCACGCTGGCGCACCGCAGCACCCCCTCGGGAACTAGCCCCCCGGGCAAAAGGCTGCAGGGCCAAACAGCCAGGAGCTGCCCCCTGCCCCGAAGGCTTACAGGCTGCTCGCTGGGATGTGACCGGCGTCCAAACAGGGAGGCGGATGGGTATCAGTGGTGCCAGGCTTGGTTGGGTATTGGGCAATGTGGAAGAGGCCCACTCTGAGCTAGTAGGGCTTGGGGCAGAAGGGTCACTGTGAGGGGCAGGCTGTAAGGTGACCGAGATTGTTGTATCTTCCCCAACCAGCACCATGCAGAACTCCAGGTGTGATTTATAGGGCACCAGGACAACTGCCCGTTGCTGCCTCCTGCTAGCGTCCCTGGGGTAAGTGCTGGCTTGCCTTGGGTTGCCAGCTCTGACTGAAGCTATTCCAGGAGGCCTTTTTTTAACCACATGACATAATGTCCTTTTTCTTATAATATCCTATGAACATCTAGGGGAGTTCTTTCAATGGTTGCACGGAGATTGATGCCAGTTCCAGGAGACACCAGCCGAATCCTGGAGGGCTGGCCACCCTAGGCTTGTCACTTGCTTAACCATTGCCAGGTGGTAGTGATTTATAGAGGTCATGACAGGAATAGATGGTAAGGAGGCTAGGATCAACTTAGAAATTTTGATGGGTTTCTCCAAGGTGTGAGGTCTGGCATGGGAGAAAATGTGGAGGAGGGTAAGGAAGAAGTGGAAGATGGGCAATTAAGGCCACTATTAGTGGTAGAGCAAAGACAGAGGGCAATGGTATGAAAACTATTGATGCAAGATTAAATGGTGAGGAACCTAAAGACAAAAATAAGGTACTTGGTTTGCTGTTTGTGAAGGAGAGGGGACTAATAAAACTCAGAGAGGATGAGGCCATGGAGAGGTTGTTCAAGGTGGTAGAGCAGGTTCAGTGAATATGAATATGGTCACCTGAGTAGTTAGTAGATTGTAGTCATTTGTTGGCAGCGAAACAGAACAGAAGCATACAGTAGGCTTCAGAAGAAGAGATGGGGCCCTTGTCACTGTCAGTTAATTCAAGTTGGTGGAATGGGTGAAGGCAAAGGTTATTGATATATGACCTAACTAAGTGGATATAGAGAGACAGAGGATAACAAGGAGGTTGATTCAGCAAGAGATTAAAAGATCTTGGTCGATGTCAACTTTTTAGAGCAGGAAAAGAAATTCCTAGCGGACTAGAGGGGAAGTGAGAGGATGACTGGCTCCAAGGAATGGGGAGAAGGTTGGCAGGACTATTGCCCAAAAAAGGAACATTCACAAATAAAAAATCTTTTTCCTTTTTTTACAAGAAAAATTTTTCTACAGTAATGCAATATTTCTTAGGAAATCATTATTTTGAAGGCTTGTGCAGTCTAGATACATGGAGATGGGATGTCTAGAAAAGCCAACAAAAGATTAAATTAGCTAGATCTGGTAACATCTCATGCAAAGTAGTTAGGAACTGAGGCAACAGTGTCGGCTGGGAAGGTGGGAGTATGTATATGCACTGCCTGAATTAAGAGAGAGAGAGAGAGAGAGAGAGAGCTGTGCTAGTGTATGTACTATCAAAACAAAAAAGCAGCCCAGTAGCGCTCTGAAGACTAACAAAATAATTTATTAGGTGATGAGCTTTTGTGGGACAGACCCACTTCTGAAAAAGTGGGTCTGTCCTGTGAAAGCTCATCACCTAATAAATTATGTTGTTAGTCTTTAAAGTGCTACTGGACTTCTTTTTTGTTTTGTATGAATTAAAGTCCTTAGTGCTTTAATCTATCCTTTAGCTGATTGATAATAAGTAAAAGTGGGTAATTACTCTGTTCAATCATAAATTATTTTTTAAAATGAATTCCCATAGTTCTTTTAGTTTAGAGCACCTGGGACAAAATAATTTTCAGTAAATGCTACATAGTGCTGTAGAGTCTACATTCATTGAATACACTGAGTAAATCATACTGTGGTCCTTAATAAGGATGTGTTCAGTAATATCTCAGACAGGCTTAGAATTCAGCCACCTATGTTTTGAGATAAGGTGATAGAAATATTTCTTTAAATACTCTCATCCTAAGTGAACTCTAATGGTATTTGTCTGGAGACATGGAGAAAGCAAAAATAGGAGATTGTCTTGATCTCTTACATCGTTAAAGCTTTATCACTTTAAATATGCCCTAAATGACCTTAACAGTTGTGGTTGAGCCTACAATACTGGTAGTAGCTGGTAACTGGGTAGAAAATAGGCTTACATCAAAGCCAACGACCAAAATAAAAATATACAGGAAGCTAAGGTTATTCATTCCAATATTTATCTTCATAAAATAAGTGTTTAAAATAGTAGACCATGCTAGATAAACATACTTGTTAGCAGTCACCTTTTCCATTCAAGAATTTAAAAATCCCAGCTCAAATAATGTATTTTAAAAGGAATTGTTGCTTTAAATCCAAGTGCTATACTAGAATTTGTTCTTAGCCATAAAAATAGATCTGGATTTAAAATAGCTCTAAGTCTGGGAGTGATGCAGGGTTTTGGTTTGGGTCCATCTCTACAATCTTCCTTCCATTTGTTTAGCCCTTAACAATTACTTTGGAGTTTCCATACATTCTGATTATTGTTTTGTCTCTCTTTGTGGGAGAGCAGAACCTCAAATTAAATGGCTCTAACAAAAAAGAGCAAGTTCCAAATTGTATAGCTTCCTTCATGTGTTCTGGACTTGCAGGAAAGGAAAATGTAATTATATAGTTAAATAACAACAAAAATAACCAGAATCAAGTCTACGGTGCATATTCTGATCAGAAAAGTTCACAGAAGTGATATGGCGTACTTTCCTGTGGGAGACACCTGAGTTGAAGAATAAATTTGTCTCTGATTAGTCTGAAAAATATAGATTGGTGACATGTTATGATGCTTACAGACTTGTTGCTTTTGCAGTCATTGGATTTGGATGGTTTCTTCACAGAGATATGCAAAGCCTAGGACTCATATTAAGTCAGTCTTTGTATATGCTTAAAAACTAATTTATGGTGTAATGTCTTTTCCATTAGCAGAATGTCCATCAAGTGTGAAAGCCATATGCACTGAACAGTGATTGGCTTTTCAGTTTGAAGTGTAACTCTTCTCTGAAAAGTAAATGTAAAGATAATATAGAAAATCCCAGTGCTTTCAAGAATTCTAGTGACTTTCTCAGTTAAAAAGGTAAAATTCAGCCTAGACTCCGAACAATCAAACTGGGTTCTGTCTGACTTGTGTCTCGCCAATCACTAGACAGGGAACTAACCTAATGCTCTGATTTAGCAAAACTTTTCAATATACACTTAACTTTCAGCTCTTTATGCACCCTCTATAGCATTGTTTCTTAAACTGTGTTCCAGAATAACTTTACAGGTGTGCTGTGAGCGTTTGGAAAAATATACTGATGGTATATATTTTCTATTATGAAAACCAAATACAATGTTGCTTCTTGCAATAATACCTGATTAAATTACTTCATTTTGTTTTTGCTGTATCCATGTTGCTGGTGTGTTTTTGGTTTGACAACTCGTTCTTAAAGAAAATTTTCATAGGTGTTCCACGTAAACAATACCATGGTTTGATGTAGTGTGGTCTCAAAGTTTAAGGAATACTCATCTACAGTGTATAGCACTTGATATACTGTAGGAATGTTTGCCCCATTCATTTTTGCACATATTCCACCTTTTCAGACAGGGTATGTTTCACTTCAACCTCCTTTGAGGAAGTGGCTCGCAGCTTACAAAGGCAGCTTCTCTGCTCTGGGTGTTAATATCACTCCATTAGACCTTACCTACCAGCTCTCTGAGTTTATCAAAATCAAAATCCTGAAATCCATTGTCTCTGTTTTGCTCTTTGTTCTCTCACCACTTCTTAGAATCACGAACTCTATGATTTCATGGTCACTTTCTCCCAAGCTGCCTTCCACTTTAAAGTTCTCAACCAGTTCATCCCTATTTGTTAAAATCAAATCTAGAACTGCTTCCCCCCAGTAGCCTTTTCTGCCTTCTGAAATAAAATATTATCAGTTTAGTCTAATAATTTTCTGGATAGTCTGTGTCTCGCAGTGTTAAGGCTGTATGTCATATGGCATATTATTAGTGCCTTAAAAAAAAAAGGGGTGGGGGTGAGGGGGGTAAGGTGCTGGTACTTAGCCAGCTCTGCGCCCCCTAGGCAATCCCATGGCTGGGCCTGCCTAGGTGCCATTACTCAGTACCAGCACAAAAAAAGCACTGCTTATTATCATATAACAATGCCTTCTGAAATATGAAGAAAATCAAGTAGGCATACATTTCTTTGTGAAACAGCTGCCCACTGGTTTGATAACATAATCTACAAGATCTTTTTAGGTACAATGTACTAAAATGGGTCATCAATATAGTCTAATGTCTAATTTATGTTAACATGTAGAATCAATATCAATAGATTAATATTAGCTGCTTCAAACTAAGTTTTTTATAAAAATACAGTAGATATGGATAAAAGCTGGAGGAAAGCTAAACTGTCCCCAAAGCACTTTGATTTTGGAGAATATAGGCAAGATCACATAATAAGTCTCTTCCAGCTCTAGTTTTGATAGTTCTGTTATCATATGGATTTTTGCATTGTTCAAATGAAATATGTACAGTTTTATAATAACTGTGGACGTGCAGTATACCTAGTTTCTAGGTCTTTCTGGTTTTTTTCCCCCATGAATTGTCAATATGCACATATAGCTGTAATACATAATCATAACAGTTTGCTTTGTTTTTCTCTGGTTTAGTTTCAATGTCTGGGCTTGCTTATTTCAGCATCATCTTTTCCAGCCTAATCCAAACAATAACCTTGGCTCAACAATTTAAACATATTGAACCTCCAATCAGAGTAGTTTTCCCTAGTAATACTCTGATTACAGCAGCTTTTATGTCTGCACATAAAAGGACCTTAAACATTAAATCTTATCAGCACTAAAAAATAAGTAGTGAGCATCAGTCACATTTTCTTGAAATACCACAAGTTCTCCCTGAAGCATAATCCTTTAATCTTGGGATTTTGGGCACTTCTGTTCTGATTACTAAGGATCAGAAGGCTTGGCAAATACTCTCCAGATCGCTACTAAAAGTGGCCATTGTAATATCAAGTTATTGTGAAAACTGCATGGTTATCTCTTGTTCTGATGTCTGGTGGACTTAAAAATTTAGAAGGGGAAAGTAACACATCAGAACTACAGTCCATTTCTGTGCAAATCTAATAAAGCATTGTCATATATGTTCCTATAATACTGTGTGGTTAAGGATTTCGAAGTAGAGATTCCCTCAATTTGACATTGCCCTACTTAAATTATTTTAAGTAAGGGAATGTCAAATTGAGGGGATCTTCTTCATTGAAATTTGAAATCTCCTCCCAACCATATGAAGCCTATAATGTTTTTATTTCTTAGATAGCACCTGATTTATGCCATTACATTTCCAGTTTATCACCAAAACTATAAAGTGATTCATAACTTTATTGAAAGTAGGAATCTCCCTGTACTAATTTGTCTGAATAATATTTCAGAAATGGACACAACAAGGGATACATCTTTTTAAAAGAAATATTAAACCCTGTCATATTGGGTGTATAAGCATAATTCATCTGTTTGACAGACAGTTTTCTCTTTTGGAACCTGTAGTTCCATTAGTTATAAAATATTTCAGGTATATGATGAGGTGGCTTCCCCATGATGCCTCAAGCATAGTCCGCACAAGTTGTAGCAAGACACAACCTGTTCCCTTTTGGCGTTCCATTTTGTTTATAACAGTGCTCATAAATAAAATAATACAAAATAAAGGCTCAGCCTTTTACCCTAGGCTTGGCTAGTAGGATTGCCCTGAGAAGTACTTAAGCCCATACTCTACATCTTTTTCATAGGAGAAGAGTCTCCCTCATATCCCTTAACTCAAAGTGTGTTAATGATCTACCTACAACAGCAAGCCGGCAAAACCCACTTGACCGTTTCCACAGGGATCCTTTCCTACTAATAGGATGGAATTTTCAAGCAATGTCTGTCAGCCTCTTATAAGGGCCCTACTATTTTAACATCGTCTTAGACATAACATTTGCAGTGTTGATTCATCCACAGTTTTCCTCCTTCTCTTTCATATCCTTAGGTATTGGGTCACATATATCTTCATAATCAATATGGTTAACAATTAGAAAACTAACAGCCATGTTAGTCTGTGTTCTGTCAAAACAAAAAAGCAGTCATGTAGCACTTTAAAGACTAACAAAATAATTTATTAGGTGATGAGCTTTCATGGAACAGATCTACTTCTTCAGATCTTTAATTAGAAAATTGATCATGTGCTCAGTAACAAAAATACCTCTGAATCTAAAAGGAAAGAGTCAAAAAGCATTTCGGTCCTATTAATTTACTTGTACGGGTGACAAAACTAGAAGAGGTATTCTGTTTATTTAGAATGTGAACCGTCTTTTACATCTGTAACAGCAACGAAGGGTCGTGTGGCATCTTATAGACCAATAGAAAAGTTTTGAGCATGAGCTTTCGTGAGCACAGACTCACTTCATCAGATGCTGGTCTTGGAAATCTGCAGGGCCAGGTATAAATACATCTGTAACACAAACATGACAAAATATTGTTGCCTGAGAAGCAGAAAGTGAAATGCAGGGGCAAAAGTGTACATTCATTGTCAGAGCAAAGTTCGCTACATGAGTACGTGTAATGAAAAGCACACTTGGTTCATTGTAAAATTACTTCTCATTTTAATAATTTAAAGAGTTTGCGAGTCATATAAAAAGTTTGCACCTCCCTTTATATGTGAAAATAAGCATATTAAACACCTACACTATAGTTTCTCTGTTATATAAAATAAAATATGTAATATTACAGTTGATCTATATTGTATATTTAACTTTGTCTTTACTACAGTAAAATTAAAATTGAAACTCAAAACAAAGAAACAGTAGGCTTAGGTTGTCATAAAGTCCTTAATTCCTCCTCATTAACCTGGGAAACAGAGTGCATACTTTTATGGTGTGATATGTGTGATTGCCAGTGGGGCCAAAAGCCACTGGCGGCCCCAGGGCAAGTTGAGAGTGGGGCCCAGCTCTGCAGCCCAGAAGGGGTGGGCAGAGGGCCATCAGCCCTCAGCACCACTGGGACCACAGTGCTGGCTCTCCTCCCTCCCTCACAGCTGCGCAGTCGCAGAGCACCACTGCAGCAGCACTTCACAGGAGCCCGGTGCACCAGCTGTCGCTGCTGCCAAAGTAGTAGTGGCAGTGGCTGGAGCTCCAGGCCCCTTTGAAATGCTGGGATGCTGTGCAACTGCTTCATTTGCCCCCTGGCCTCTTCCCCCCCCCCACCCCCCGTGCTCAGCTGGCCTGGTAATCACCAACTTTGTCTTCCCCAAAAGACCAAAATAACAGCTAACTTTGTGATACTTAGTCGTGCAGCATTAACTTAAAAACGTGCACTGAACAAAATAACTGAAAAATCTGAACTGGTATTATGCAACCAGAAAAGATGCTTCTTTCACTGTAGAAATTGTTCTTGAATTTTATTTGCTCACCTCTGATTCTGAAATTATTTCTTTTATTTAACCACAATTAACACACTCAAGACTTGCTGTTTAGTGTCCATCTTGCTGAAAAGTTACATCATTTGTGACATTGGCCCTGAAGAGCTGATGTAAGGCTGTAAATTAGTGTTCTTTCTGACTTAATTGTAATAATCAAAAGAATGGTATAGTTTGAAAACATAATCATAATAAAATCAATATCAAATACAGTAAAAGTACTTTCAGCATCCCTGTCTTATGCTTGGTAGAGGACTGTAATGTACTTTGATAATGTCAAATGCAGGCCTTTTGTTCACATGTGACATTTCTATTTTCTTCTCCCTTCCCACATTCTGATTTTGCTTTTCAGATGTCTAGGCTGTGACAGCATATTCAGTATGGGAAATAGTCTTATAATGTTATGTTTATGGAGGATTAAAACGTTACTGGCACTAGAAATACTCAGTCTTCTATCTTTGAAGTCAATATAGAATGGGTAGGTGGGGGAAACTGCCTCTAGTCAGGATGTGGTTTAAAATGGAGCCGTGGCACCAAGCCCAAACTCAGTTGGGGCTCACACAAGCACCTGAACTGTGATACTATCCCCATTCCACCTCTTCCCCAAAGGCCCTGCCCTCACTCTCCCTTCCCCTTCCCTCACTCCACCTCTTCTGAGCCCCCTGCAACCACCACTCACTATTCTCTATCCACTCACCTGGTGCTCACTCCTCTTCATGCCCCCCCCACCCCCTGCAACACCATCTCTTGCCCATAAGGCAGGAATAGAATGATGAAAAGAGGATCAGGCAGTGTCCAGTCACAACTAAAAGTGCAGTTACAGGCATAACTGCAAGCATTCTCTCCTCAGAAGGGCAGGAAGAGCAGCTGCTGGTGCCTGGAGGAGCTCCAGCTCGGATGAAGACAGAAAACTGGCTCCCAATACAGCTCTGGAAGAGAGAAGTACATATATTTGTCCCACCCCAGGAGCGATTCTTTCTGACCCCACCCCCATGCCACTGTGCCTGCCCACAGCCTCTGCCTTGCTCCTGTTGGGGACTGACACACACAACCCAGCTCACTGTGCTTGCCCCTGGCACCTGCCTTGCTCCAGGGACCAACCCATGCAGCTCCCTGTAGATTAGGCCTGGGCCTTGCCTCTCCCTCCGGATTCACAGCTGCCTGCCAGCCCAGGCCTGGACTCTCCTCTCCCACACCCATGAAAAATTAAGGAATAGTGATAGATGAAGGCAAAAAAAAAACAACCCATCACACCCTCTTTGGTGCAATGAGAAGAGCATTAGACAAAACTTTTCTCTTTTTACCAGAAGGTATGCATTTTATCCTTTTTACAGACACTGAAATTTCAGGGATTCTAATGCTAATTGTAATGAGGATGCCTCCTGGAGGTGTTGGTGGGCAGGCCCAGAACACCTGTGCCCTGCCCCTGTTCACCCTCCCCCACAACTAATACACGGGGTGGGAAATGCCAGAGATGGGGCCCAGGGCCTGTGAGCTAAGCAGTGGACTTGCTAGATTTCTGAAAGCAGGGGTTGAAGACCTTGTACCAGACTGGCCAGCCACCCTGACCAGACCCCAGTGGCACATCTGGGACTGCTGCTCGCCCACTACCCAGAGGTGCTTGATCCACCTGGGCCCAGACTTGCTGCAGGCTCACTACCAAGAAGGCCCTGATCTGCCTGAGCCTATGCAATTGCTGAGCCATCTGTCACAATGACATGGACATACCCCCACCTCTGGACCTGGCCTCTGACACTTACCTGGAAGACTTAAATACAAATTTTAATTGAAGATGCACATCTAGAACTGGAAGGGACCTTGGTAGGTCACTTAGTCCTGTCCCCTGCCCTCTTGGTAAGCCCAAGTACCCTCCCTGGCATCTATTTGCCCCAGTCTGTAAATGGCCTCCTCAAGGATTGGGCTCACAACCCTGGGTTTAGCAGGCCAATAGCCCAAACCACTCAGCTCTCTCTCCCTCTTGGACCAGTCTCCTGGATGATCCTGAGTGGGACCCCATGCCAGTGGACCTTGAGGTAGGAAGTAGCTCGGGATGCTCTGCCAGCGCCCATGTCAGTGAGTTACAGCCTATATCCCTACTGACCAGCAGCTAGTGTTACCTGGTTAGGGCTGTGGGCTGGGGCACAGTTGAGTTGGTGGGCCTGCTCCCCCCTCTCCCAGAGAGGTAGCCCTTTACCTCTCTAAACTGACCTTACCTTGGGTGTTTGCCTGCCACTCTACCCTGCTCCAGGGCAAGCCATTTATGCACTGTTCACGTGCTCGGCCCTGTTAAAGGGAATCTGAGCCTTTCATGGACAACTGCCAGTACAAACTACTACTATTGTTTGTTTGCTCAGCTCTGCTACAATGCAACGGACCATATATTGATTGCTGACCAGCCCTGCCCCAAAGCCAGGGCTTATATACTGTTTGCCTGCTTGCTCAGCCCTGCAACAGGGAGCTGAGCCTTATATTGACTGCCACTTTGCCCCAGGGTCAGGGTTCATGTATTGTTTGCTTGCTCTGCTTCTGGATTGATTTGCTTTTTTAAATATTATTTTTATACTGCTGCCCTAATATTAAATAGAATTCTTCAGAGAGTTCAGTGCCCCGCTACAGATAAAGTTATCTAGAAAAGAAGGTGGAAACATCTGGGCTGTGTTAAGAATGAAACCAGAACATCTGTCATATCAGGTGTCCCATTGGGCAGCTGGAGGGACAGACAAAAGAGAGCCACTGAAAAAATCATGCCAACCAACAAGACTCAAACCATGAAAGGTTACAGTGTTTAACATGAAGGACATGCAGGGAGGATAGAAATGGATGAGTAAGCCTTGTTTGTGCCCTATGCAATGTCTGACAGTACAGGAAGAGCTTAGATTCAGAATTCTCCCCTATTTTGTAATTTCTTCCCTGTCTCCCATAAGAGAGTTTGGGTGAGAAAATTGCAGCATACTGCAAAAATGCAATTCACCCTATTCAACTAGTGAACAAATGCTCTTTCATCCACCTTGTGTGATTTTCCAGCTTTTCCGTTCTTCCTATCATTTTGTCAGAGAGTCTTTCTTTGGCCCTGATCTTGCAAGCTGATGAGTCCTCTCAAAACCTATTGCAGGAGGCATCAACATAAACAAGACTGGACTCATGAACCCACCCCTCCTTCCCTATCTCTGCTACTTTTTTCCCTATAGCCTTGATTTCCCTAGTTTTTAATCCCTAAAATTTCCTATGATTACTATCCTGGCTGGCAATTGTGTAAAGTGTACAAAAGGCTCAGGTAGCTACCAGTATTTTAAGCAGTGGGTCATCTAAGACCTACTGTGAGAAGGGTAAGAAAATAAGATGGTTAAAATGCCAATAACTGTCTAAGCTCTGTCCTTGCTAGTTCTCCTATTGTTGCTATTCCAGTACAGGTAAATGGTAGTAGCAATGTGAAAAGGGAAAAATGACAAGCTGGTGTAGATAGAGCCAAAGTTTCTTTTTACAGAGCACCACAAAAGGCTTTCTCAGCAAACCACTGGTGGTCTGTAATCAGAGCTTGAGAACCACTTTTTTTAGAAAAAAATCAAGTAAAAATCTCCCATGACATCCATTCATACATGACTCAATTTTTTTCAGTAAAAAGCCATGTTTCTGCATCCATTCGCTACTTCTTTTTTGATACAAACTTCTTACACAGTCAGGCACATCTAAACACTTTGAGGATGGGCTCCCCAAAGTTTTTGCATTGGCAATATGCCAGGAGTCTGAAGGCCATCCCTAATTTGCATGTAGACTTGCATATGTTATCTATATTAAAAAACAAGTGCTCATGATCCTATCAACCTGATACCCTGCATCTTTCTTCTCAATGAGCACAAACTGCTTTATAACTGAATTCACCCATTTTAAAAAAAAAAAATAGAACAAAAGGAGGATCCAAATAAATTGTGTAATAGAAGCAACTCCATAATTTTCAAACAAAAAATAATAAAGAGATGTGTCTTACTAAGCAAGAGCAATCCACTATCACAGAAGGGAAACATCAGGAGTGATACACTTAAATAGATAGTATTACTGCTTTAAAATTCGCACAGTCTCTACAGTACCCTCCATTTTCTCTTTTTGCTTTTTTTTCAGTCACAGCTCACACATCTGTGACCCATGCCAGGGGAGAGTTGTGAGCTTCTGTGTGTCAGATCAGTCCAGGTTCATTCACTGTACATCCTTAGAAAGCCAGAAAAATGCGTGTGTGTGTGTGTAAATAAAGGTGGGAGGGAAAGAAGGTTTAATGGGTTAGTCACAGTTAATCTTTTATTTAAATATCAGATGAAATGTGTTTTTGTGATTACAAACAAAACTACAGTTATTTTTCTTTAGTAACACCAATAAAGCAGCCAAATAATGTTGTTGTCTGTATATATTGTAAACCAGGACATACAAACAAAGCCCTCATTGCTTTTCTAGTACAAACAGAACTGTTCAAGCTAAAACATATTCCCCAGCAGAGCAACAATAAAATAAATGACAACATTAATTCAATCCAGAATGCTTGAAAAATTGAGAGGAATTGTTTACCCAGAGTGTAAAGAAATCTGTTGTGGGTGGTATTATTATGATCTGCATAGTCATCTATCTTCCTGTACTAGCTTGTTTCATGTTTGTGAGTAAAACATATAAATAAAACAATTTAGCATTCAGATAATCCTACAACTATAATTCAGACAGATTTAGCTCAAATTTCTCCAGGATTTCTGTTATCTAGATTTACCTATGTGTTGTTGATAGGATATCTTAAATTGCAGCAAATGCTTTTTCTGCAATAAACAACATATTTTGTTGCTCTGGTAACTGAAGTTGTGGATTCTTGGTGGCATTAACCACACGTAAAACTGTATTTTTGCAGGGGCAGTGCTTGCACAATTGAAGCATAATTTTAATAGATACTAGTTATTTGACCACACAACAGAATACACTGGCTAAATCTATGTCAATGTGCTATTTAGTTCTACTGCAATAACAGTAGAAATTGAAACATATCTCATAGCGTTGAAGGGGACCTCAAGTCCAGTCCCCTACACTCACAGCAGGGCCTGTCACCATCCCTGTCAGGTTTGATTTTTTTTTTTTAAATCTGACCTTCCCTGCACTGTTGAAAGGCCCCCTCAGGGGCTGAGCTCACAACTCTAGGTTTACAACAAAGCCAGTGCTCTAACTGCTGAGCTATTTAGACTGTCTGGCATAGAAACTGACTTCCCTTCTAGCTGGGGGATGCTCCACCCTGAGCCTTTGCCTACTCCACCCCTTTCCTCCAAGTCCCCACCCAGCCTCTTTATGCCCTCACTCTACCCCTCCCCCCAAGCCCTTGCCCCTACCCTGCCTCTTCCTCACCTCCTCCCCTGAGTGGCCACTAAGGGAGGGGGAGTAGTTGGTCAGCAGGGTTGCTGGTGGGCAGCAGAAAGGGACTCATTGGGTGCTGAACACCCACTAATTTTTCCCTGTGGACACTCCAGCCCCAGAGCACCCCTGGAGTTTGTGCCTATACTGTCTGGCTCCATTACCTGTAATATGTCTGAAAGAAAATTTGAACTAGTTAACCTTAATTAGAGTGGTATTTTGGGGGCGGGGGGTGTTTTGGGTTTTTTTTTCATAATCAGTGAGTCCCCTTTGCTGGAATAAACCCCTTGAATAGAACTCCCAGCCTCCTTCTCCCTGTAATTTATACAAAAATGGGACTTTTCTGTCTGAAATGAAGTTGCAGCAAGCCTTAGGACACTACACCACATATGCTGGGAGACCCTTTGTCATATGTTAAGATTAACTGTAAATATATTCCTTTTGAACCACACTGCAGGGGAGATGAGGAATGAAAAGTTCTGGGTGACTCAAGTGCCTGCTGGCTTTACTGCTTGTAGGGTCTTTCCAATAAAACAGGTCTTGGATCTCCATAAAATCTTGAATCCACAACCATTTTCATAAAAAATCTCTCTTTAGGGTATCATCAACTATGGTGTAACAGGGTCCAGCTATGGTAGACATGTTGGTGACTGGCGCTCCCATACTTGTTACTATTTTGGATCTGAAGCAGTGAGAGACATTAAAGGGAAAAATGTGTTGGAGACAAGGTGGAAAGCTGTTTCTGTGCTGGAGAATGCCATCATAGCAGCTTGTGCCAGAATGACTGAGACAGTGCACATGGCAACAGAGCTGATCCAGACAGTGCCAGGGGCTAATGCTGCATAAGGTGAAATCCTGCTACAGGTATCCACTGAACATTAGGAAACTTTTCAAATTAGCAAGCTAGTGAACAAGAAGATTTTTCAGGTAACCCATTGTGACAGGGTGAGGCCAGGGGAACAACTTAAAAGAGGAAAAGCAACTCAAAACAGCCCTGGCAATCAGGTGGAGTGGGAGCAGCCAGGAAAGAGGCTGCCCTAAGTCAATTAGGCCCAGCTGGTCTCACTTGAGGCTATCTTTTAAAAGCTTCCCCCCCCCCAGGGGGGCAGGTGGAAGGGAGAGAACAAGCAAGAATAATAATGAATAGGAGGAGGTGGTTGGAGATTCAGACAAACAAGAAGAGAGTGGTGCAGGCATCTGATATTAACACAAAAGACAGCAGAGGTGGTGAACAGTCTTGCAGGTAACCTGAGGGCTCAGCCAAAGGCTGAGTTGGTGGGATAAGAGTTTGATCAAACCAGGGGGCTCTTTGCTGCTTTTTGGGACAGTGGCTTCAGCAGAGGACTGGGGCCTAGCAAATATGTGGACCCTGTCACATCATCTTGTTTTGAAAACTAGATTTTTGATTTTCTAGGCAAATGTTCCATAGCAATAATGAAGTCCCAGTAGCATGGGATTTTGCTACATGGATCTACTATTTGTATTTTTGCTGAGCAATGGAACAAGATCACAAATTTTGTGTGAATTATAATATGTATAACTTCCCAGCATTCTGATGTAAACACAAAGCATTAACTACTTACCATCTTTTTAAAATGCATCTGAATTTCTTGAAGCCAACAAAGAAGTACAATAAGGCTATGTCTACACCAGCTGTCGTCCCCGCCCCCCCCCAGGGGCATGTAAATATGGCAGACCAAAAATGCAAAGTTAGTGTCATTTGCATAATGACTGCCACTAGCTGTTCCAGAACAGCTGCTTTTGAAATGCAAAATAGTCATGTAGATAGGGTTCATTTAAAAGGAAGCCTTGCTTACAAAAGCACCCTTCTTCCTGAAAAAAATTAGGAAGAAGGGTGCTTTTTGAAAGTAGGGTTCCCTTTTGAAGTACCCCTGTCTACACAGCTGTGTCGCATTTTGAAGTGCTCTTCTGGAATGGTGAGTGGCTGCCATTATGCAAATGAGCAGCTGAATATGCAAATTAGTGCTTGCATTTTGATCCATTGTATTTGCATTCCCCTTTAGGAGATACACACAAATCTCATAGAACTGGAAGGGACCTTGGGAGGTCATCGAGTCTAGTTCCCTACCCTCTTGGCAGGACCATTTTTTTTTCTTCTATTTGCTTCACATCCTTCAATGGCCCCCCTCAAGGCTTGAACTCACAACCCTGGATGAAAGGGAGGGTCCAGTGTAGATGTAGCCTAAGAAAAGAATAGTCTAAACAATAATCATATTAGAGATGTCATCTGATCACCCAAATTTCGTAAGTGATTATTCCCTTGCATTTCATTCTGTTCACAATACTGTCAAAACTCCTGTGAGGTATTTTTCCACTTCTTTATTTCTTGGTCAGTCTCAGCCCCAAATAAATCTGTGTGGACAATTTGAAAAAAGGCAGTTCATCTGTTTCTGACTTTGCAAGTGTGGTGGAAAAATCCCATGATTTCTTTTTTGGAGAGCTTTTATCCTTTAAAACTCAAAAATAGTTTGAATTTATACCATTAGTCCTAAACCACAGACAACCCTGGAATTCTTGCCTTTGAACTGAAGTGGGTCTCAAGACTTACGCAGGTGTAAATAAAAGCAGAATTTGGTCTGCTGTTTTTCAGTTGTTACCAGCTGACAATAGACTTAAGGATGCCAGCTGAGCAAAGCTGTGAAACTAGGTGTTAATGTTTCAGGGCCTCTTCTATGTTTTTAGTGTTGTTTCCATGGCTAGCAACCATGACAGTGTTTCTGCTCAAAAAACCCGCAAACATGCCATTTGTAGCAATCACTTTTGGTTTCATACTTATTCTGAACCATCCGTTGCAGTAAAGAATGGGGTTTCAGATGCTGCAGGAGTTACTTGCTTGCACTACGAAAATCAGAACCTGACTTACTCCCTTGGTTTGTCACCCATATTATATTCTCTCTCTCTCACACTCACACATGCACAGACACAGCCCCCCCCCCACTGCTGTCCTCTCCCCCAACAAGATGATTTTATTACCATGAAAATTGTTAATAAGCATTTGAAATTTTGAAACTGAGTTAATCTTCAGTCATGTTGAGATCTGAAAAAGATTTGGGGGTAGTAGTGGATAATCAGCTAAACATGACCTCCCAAAAGAGCTACTACAATCCAGAAATGAATAAACCAGGGAATCTTGAGCAGCAGAAGAGAGAGAGAATTTACTGCAGTATTTGGCACTGCTGTGACCTCTGCTGGGAAACTAAATCCAGTTCTGGTGCTCACAATTCGAGAAAAATGTTAACTGAAGAGGGTTCAGAGAAGAGCCACAAGAATGACTGAGGGATCAGAAAATATGTCTTGGCAGCCTGAACTCCTTGCATCTGTTTAGCTTGAGAAGAGAAAGAGGAGATTTATGTTCTATAAGTACCCATGCAGGGAATAAATATTTAATAATGGGGTCATTAATGGAAAAGTGTATAACATCATACAATGGCTGAAAGTTAAGCTAGACAAACTTAAACTGGAAATAAGCCATACATGTTTTAACGTTGAGAGTAACTAACCATTGGAACAATTTACTAAGGGTCCTGACGAATTCTCTATCACTGGATGCTTTTTTTTAAATTGAGACTGAAAATTTTCCTAAAAGATCTGCTCTAGGAATACTGTGAAGACGATTGGCTGGTGCTATACATGAGGTCAGACTTGATGATTGCAGTGGTCTCTTTGGGCTTTAGAGGATCAGACAGTGGGATTGCAGTATAACTAAATATCCCCTACTTCAAAACCAACCCAAAACCCATCTTCATTTCACTCCTCTTCTTCCTCTCTTTCTGGTGCAAGCTTATGGAACACCACCGAGTGCCACTGGTTTTAAATTGCAATCATGGGCATTCAGAACCTGTTAAGATCATAACCTTCCTTTGCTCCTTTCCACTAGGATTTCCTTAGATTGCATGAAAAAGGTGACCTCAGAGAAGCAAAGATTAGTTTATAGTAGACAAGGTTAAAAACTGAATCTGGTTTTAATTGTATCATAATGGAAATGTACTATTTTAAGGAAAAAGGCACTAAGCAGTTTAAAAATGTTTCTCTTTTATTTGTGGTTGCCTTTGCTTGGATAACAAAAATGCATACAGTAAGCATCTGTTTCAGTCCACAGACCCTTTGCTCATGTTCACATATACTTACTTAGTTGTCTTACTGCTTGGCCTGCTTACCCTTCTGTTCCAATCTCCCGTCCAACAACATCTATCACAGGTTTCCACAATTTCTCTGTTTTTGTCTAACCCCAGTTTTGACTTTCAACCAAGTAGTAACGCAATAACTGTTTGGACAAATGATATGCAGGCCCACCAGCCCTGTCTAAGCATAGAGGATAAAGTCCAGGTCCTATTGAAGTCAGTGACAAAACTAACATTGACTTCAAGGGGGCCATGATTTCACTCTCAAGGTATTAGTTGCACTAGGAATGGATTGATGGCTGCAAAGTAAAACCACCAGTAAAGACAGGAAATTCAGCTTAGCATCTGAGACTCAAGCTGCTTTCTTTCTGGCCTCTACTTCATCCATTATTAAGATTCTGCAAACATTCCACTCCAGGGTTTGCCCTCATTTAGCCTTCTACAACCATATTGTCTGTCAGGGAGTTGCACAGATACAAATAAAGCAAAATTTGGGTCTACTACTCGAAGTTAGTGAAAAGTGCCAGTGCTGTGAAAGAGCAAATAGCAATGATTCTCCACCTGGAGTATATGTACCTCTGGGAATATTCAGAGGTCTTCCGGGGGGGTATGCATTCCATCTAGGTCAGTGTTTCTTAATCTGGGACTGGTCACAAAATGGGTTTGGGGGAGTCTCAAGAGCAGGACTAGCATTATAGGGTGGCAGGCAGGACAATGGCCTAGGGTTCCATGCCACAGGGGAACCCCTTAAGCTAAGTGACATGCTTCAGCCCCATTGCATGGGGCTTGGGCTTCTCACAAGTGGAAGAACAGGCTCAAGTGTCTTGCTGAAATATAAGTACAATATTTATATGCCAATTGTGTATTTTAGAACTGTACTGGTGAATTACTTTATCATTTTACCATAATCCTGTGTTTGATTTGGTAAGCAAGCAGTTGAAACTTGGAGTATGAAAGACAAATCCTGAAAGGGGTACTGTAGTCTGGAAAGGTTGAGAACTATGGCTATAGACAATTTCTTCCAACTAACCAGTTACAGTTAAGTTGTTTAAACAAATGTGTTGCAATGGTAGGAAAATCTTGTGTGCCTGAAAACTGTAAGTACTGGGAGTACTTAAATTTTTTAAAGGGGTACTTTATTTAAAAAGAGATCATGAAGCACTGACAAATAGGATCTAACTCCCTCTCCTGCATCTGTCTTAGATCTATAGTGTTCCTAGAAATCAAACTAGTAAGTTATTTGAACACTCAGTACACACAGGAAGCAGATTTGTTGTATGAGACGCTGCCATTTGCACAGTAATTGTTCAGATCTGAACAAGTTGTTCGAATCCCTTCTCTTTTCTTACACTACTGTGGCTTGCTGAACATGTGTTCTTATACATAAGTCTTGCTGCTCTGTCCTTTCCTTAGATTGGCAAGGTATAATGTTTTAAATTAAGGAATTTTCTGTGGATGTTAATATTTGTTTGTGCTAGCTTCCATTATGGGGCCTGTGAGGATAGGTATCAAGTTACTTGTAGGGGAGTGACTATGGTTGGAAGGCCAGTGAGCATGCCCGGTGTGACCTAAGTGTTTTATTATATAGGCATATCTTGGGTTGGGTGCTCATTATGTTCATAAAAATGCCATGCTTTAGTCATCAGCCAAGCTGCCTCCTGAGTGCATGCTGAATATGGATGATGTCTGAGAAGGGGATCACTTCCTTCAAAGTAATATCTCTCAACCAATTGGCCTTTGCAACTTTGATTTTTAACCTTTGTTCAAGTCAGCTATAATAAGATTCCTGAAATTGTAGTTCAGCTAAGGTTTTGGATTTTGATTTTTTTTTAATTTAAAAGAAAAGGGGAATATTTAAAAGGAAACAAGTACAGTGTGAAAATTTTCACTGAAAAAAATTTTGGCCAGTTCTGTCCAGACATTAAATAAGAGCTAAAGGCAGAAAGAGCTACCATTCCTCATCCTCCTCCTGACTTTGGAGGAAACCTACTCTTGGTTGTTTAAAGTAAGAACCCACCAGGCAGGGGAGTCTGAACTGGGAACAACTGGAAACAGCTGAGTTGTTTTTGAGGCTCTAGCATTTCCTGCTAGAAAGTGAACAGCATCAGCATTTGACAAGAGTAAAAGGAGGTACCCCAGGAGGGAGTTTTCTGCCTTCTCTTCTTTTCTCAGAAAGGTCTGTCCTTGTAGTTGGCTTTCTATCTCTACCAGGGAGAGTGGGGAAGAGAGAGACTGAACTCAGATACTACAGTAGTGGTTGCTATAAGAACCTGATTTGTATAAGGTCTGAGATCCCAGTCCCATGAGGAAAGAGGCTGATAAATAATGCATAGAGACTTTTGCATCTTTCTGGAAACTTCTTTAAATCTTGGAAATGACATGTACTTTTTCAGAAGGAGATCCTGCCCCCCATAGAGAAGCCACACTTTTAGTAATGTTCTCCAACTCATTAGATGAACACAGGGAGAGAAGCAGCATTTTATCCTTCTCCAGCTTTGCATTATACACCCAAATCACATTGTTCTGTTTCTTTGGCAGAGGGCTGGTTAAGGAAGTGAACTCCTTTTTAATTCCCTGTGTGTCCCCATTCTCTTTTGTTGCAGCACAAGGTGATGCAATGCACATAAGCATGTAACACTGAATCTAAAACTGGTGAGCTCCATCTCTGATCTTTCTGTACTTTAATCAGTGTCCTCATGCAACTCTAATAATTTCAGGTGTAAGCCTATAGCTATAAGATGGATTGGGATGGCATTTCTTGCTGCAGCATATTAAAACTCCATAAAAATTGCTTTGAAATGCATAGCTAATGGGAGGAAACTTAGTGTTATGTTTGACTTTTCAGAGATGACAATGCATCACATTCTGCAACAGTGTATTTTTTTTATTCTATGAACTGAGCAGCGACCGTAAAGTTTCAAACTACATCTCACAGAGCAAAGGCTAGAGCTTTATCTATTATACTGCACCCTGTTCTCTCCTTGACTTAAATCACATCTTGGTCACAAACTGGCAGATGTTGTTCTCTTTCCTGAATTTCAAATAATTAGGCTGGAAAAACAATAGGCACAAAATGGTAAAGAACATAAGGTGGTGACTGAATATACAGACTGACCGCTAAATTTCTTTCATAGGCACTTAAGGAAAATTAGAGACCTCACTAAGAGTATGTCTTCATTACCCAGAAGATCGATCCAGTTAGGATTGACCTTCGGGGCTTGATTTTTGCACACCTAGTGAGGATGTGCAAAAATCAAACTGTCAAGGGTAGACAATCAACTGCTGTACTCCTCAATCTCCTGAGTAGTAAGGGAAGTCAACAGGAGAGTTTCTCCCATCAGCTTCCCTCAGTGAGGACATCTGGATAAGTTGATTCCACACTCTCCATTGCCATAGCTGGAATTTGTATCTACAAGTGACTTTAAAGTCTAGTGTAGACCTGGCCTCAGAAGCACCCTTTACTACCTTCCAACTTGTTTAGATCTGGGTGATTTGGCAGACACTGGTTTTGGATCCAAACACTTGTAGTGAGAGACCAACATTGTATAATGTGAACAGTGCCATCTGCAAACTGTAAAACAGACACACAGCCGACACTGATGGGGTCCCCCGTTGAGCTTCTAAAATGTGCTATGCCCCACCTGTGGAATCACTTCTGGCCACCTTTCATCTTACAAGGAAAGCCAGAACCTTGTCAACCATGTGGAAAGACAAATATTGTTACTTCACTTTACAGAAGCAAGGGATCACATAGTGACTGTAAGAATTACGGGCCAATCACCATGTTGTCCATGCCAGGGAAAGCGTTTGTGCATGATCTGGTGCCGAATTTAGAGCCTCTGCTATATCTGATATATTCCCCCCAAGAATCAGACTTCATGAGGAACCGGTGTCCATTAGACACCATTTTGGCCCTTTACTTGTTGGAGATGGACCATGAGTTCACGAAGCCTGTTAGACATTCTCAAGACGTGTCTAAATGTGTAAGTCTGCAGACAATGGCCCCCAGAAATGACCCCACACTAGCTGGGCTGGTTCTAACACCTTGCTAAGCTGCCAGCCCCCCAAGCAGGGAATACTAGGAATCAAATCACTACAGAAATATTTTAACACAACAGCCCACATCAGTGGTTCTCACCCTATTTCCATAGTAGGCCTCATACATAGTTCTCTCTGTTATGTGGGTTGCACCCATATAATATATGTGCTACCTGTATGGCCCCTAGGCTTTGACATGGGTTGCAGATCTGTGCTGATTGCGCTGCGAGTCAGCAACAAGCTGAAAATCACTTGGCTACATAGCTCTGTCTTCCCTAAAATCTACATAGGCTTAGTTTAACTAAATACCCCCACTGGGAAACAATCTGAAGCAGGCCCATTGAGAGAAATGTGATCCCCTACCACATCGTTTGTTGTAGCCCCATCCCCACCCATTTTGTTTGTTTACACAGACATCTGGGGGGGGGGACCCCTGAGCTGGTGGGTAGGGAAGCACAATTGTTCCCCTTTTCCAACCTGTAGACCTTGTCTGCAGCCTCTACTCATCTCTTTTTCTGGCAGTTAACTGTCCTCTCCCTACCACTTGCACACAGGATGCCTGCTGCTTGTAAAAGGTCTTGGTCGTGAGCTTCCACTGTGAATACCCATGCCTACTCACACTGGGTTCACATGCACATGTTTTGTAGGGTGATGAGTATGTTGAAAGCCACTAGGCCGTGGGTGCCAAGAGCGGCACACAAGCTGATTTTCATTGGCATGTGAGGTGGGAGATCGGCACTGCCTCTCCTCCCCCATGCAGCGGGGAGCTTGCTCAAAGCCAAGCTGTACCAGGCGGAGGACCCAATCCAACTATTACTGACATCAATGCTCTAGTTTTTCCATTGACTTTTATGTGAAAGTTAACAGATCTGCACCATTGGCCCCACAGGCTGCAATTGGTACTGAATCTAACTGTTGGAGCGGTAGCACATGGATATTGCTAAAAGGCATGTAGCTTGTGATGGCAGGAAATACAAAGCTCTTCAGTATGCTAGTATAACACTTAAATAAATAACACAGCCTTGTAAGTTTATCAACAGAGCTGCATTGGCAGCTGTGGGGATCCTCCATGACCCTGGGTAGATTTGAGAGGAGTTATGCCTCAAGAAGCACAATCCCTTTGGAACAACCTGGCAAGAAAGAGGAACTTGCATCCTACCCTAATACCCTAGGCCTAAAAGGAGGCTGCAGTGACAAACGTCCTCCTATCTGCCCAGGTAGGCATAGGCCTTATGCCCCTGGGGATCCTAGGAAGAAGGACCTCTCCAGACATAAAGCCTGTGTTTGTGCTTGCCTTTTTCCAGGGGCTACTGTATGGGGAAAAGTTCCTTGCCTCTTTCCATCCTACTCTATATGCCTGCATTAAAGACCGGCACAATCAAACCTTATATATTTCTGATTTCTAGGATGAACCTCCTGTTATACTGTAAGTTACTCTTTAAGAGCTAGGTTATATTGATGTATTATGTGTCTGACTGCTATCTACATGTACAAACAGATGGTATTTATTCTATTTTAATTAACATTGGATGCTAGGACCCCCCATCACTCATTTATATACGCGAAACATCTATTCTTAGTACAACAAATGTAGATACGATTATTCATTTTGCTTTGACAGCTGCATTTTAGCCTATTGCAGGTGGCATGTGTCTGATCATACAAGTACTATATTGTTTATGCTGTATCTTATTTCCAGAGTCCTAGAAATATAGGACTGGAAATATAGAACTTGGTAGGTCATTTAGTATTAGTCCAGTCCCCTGCACTGAGGCAGAACTAAGTGTTATCGCTATGCTATGGCTGCATCTACACTATGAGATAAATTCAACTTTAAGGCAGTTAGCTCAATATTATCATGTGACTGTCTTCACTGTAAATACCATTAAGCTTGATTCAGGGAGCACTAATATCAATATTACAATATCGTCAGTACCTGATGGGTATAGCATTAAGCATGAATTCAAAAGTTTTGATTAAAGGGCAGTGTGGAAGTGCCACACCTTAAAATCAAACTTATTAGCCTACAGAGGTGTCCTTTATGTAACCCACAATGCCCCTCAGTGCTCCACTCTGGCCACTACTCTCGGGTGCACAGGAATTAGGTAACAGGAAGACCATGAATTTCACATCGGGACCAGGAAGCCTGTGCCTGTGGGGTCATGTTTGTATGAGAGCCTGAGAAATGTCTCTTTCTTTGCTATTAGTGCTGTGAATGCATCTACCCATTACAAATAGCCCTAGTATGCAGTTCGTGGTTCTGCCTCTACACTTGGGGTTTTTTTTTGGTTTTTTTTTTGCGTTGCCTGGCGCCAGCCGCTGCCCCGCTGCACAAAGTGGCAGCAGGGCTGTTGTGGAGGGTCATGCTTGCATAACAGGCAGAGAAACTTCTTTTCAGTGATTTACATTTGTGTGTGAATCCTCCTCCACGCCCATAAGTGCCACGCACTTGGGATCTTTCCTGCACTCAGCCACATCACGTGGGTAGCCCTCGACCCAATAAAAGGATGTGCCTGCTGTTTGGTACTGGCCATGCTGCCAGGCAGCACCACGTCTTGGACTGCATGCAGTTAGGGCTCCAAGGATGGGCAGATATTCGGGGACTTGCTGCCACCAAGGGGACATCTCCCCCAGCAGCTAAGATGACTGGGGGCTTGCTGTCATCAGGGTGGATGTTTCTGCTGGCGGCTAAGATATTTGGGAGCTTGCACCATGGTAGGCACAGGAAGGGCCATCAAAAGTTGAGAGGGCAGACATTCAGTGTAATACATTTTTAGATTATGGAGCATTAAGAAATAAATGTGACCGAGCAATAGCTCAGTATGGGCTTGATCCACAAGCCACTGAAGTCAATGTATTAGCTCTAGAATTACCACAGTTAGCCAAGTACGGCTTGGAGCAACCAAAGGAACCATAACTGATTTCATGAGCCATTCACATTTGCAGTGTAATGCCTGGGTGTACTTAGACAGACATTTCTAGATTACAAAGCATCAAGAAATAAATGTGACAGAGCAATACCTCAGTATGGGCTTGATCCAAACGCCATAGAAGTCAATGGAAAATAATCCTATTGATTTCAATGTGCTTTGGCTCAGAATTTCTTTTCAGAGTTAAGGGTTAATCTATTCCAGATCACTGATCTGATGTGGGATGACCTTCTCATGAAAAACGTTGTCCTGGGTCCAGAAGGCAAATGTTCTAACAGCTTTGCTACCCCTCCCCCCGCTTACAAAATGCAAATCACTTACACAAGCAAGATTCTGACTGGAAAAAGGGACGATTGCTTAACATGGCAGGTGAATGAGGGAAATGAGATGTGGAAAGATATTGTCAGATAGCCACAGCCACTTGCAGGTCATTTTTTCCCCCATACTGCACCACTGAAAATACCCAGAATGCTAGAGGGCTCAGGGAACTGTGGGATCGGCTCCCACAATACACTGCTGCAACAGCCAATGTTTGGCCACCTGTGTGTGGCAGCAATAAGTCGAACTTGTGGGGAGCCTGTGGGAAGGTGAGGATGCTCAAATTCGAATTTCTAAAACCCAGTGTTAAAAAATCGATTTTAATAAAGTCAAATTTCTTGTAGTGTATATGTAGCCTATTTCTGCCAGGTTCTTTAACCTGTTGTTTACAACCTACAATCCCCCAATGCCCCTACATAATTTCTTCCCGTGCTTAATTACACGTACAATTAGAAAGTTTTTTCTGTATCATTTTAAAACATGCGTATTATTTTATTAATGTAAATAGTGAAAATAGATCTAGAAGAGGCCAGGGTTGTTTTTTTACATATCTAAGTCTGAACCTCCTCCTCAGTAGAGTAAAGAGATAAAGGTTCACAAAACTTAAGCCTCAGTTGCAGAGCTGTTAACTTCATTGATGTAACATCTTATTTTTAAGAGGGCAAAAGTCTGACAGTTAATCTGTTTAAGAACTGAACTATATGTAGTGGGAAGCCTATTTCCTTCTAGGATTTCATTGTTCATAGGAACCAGTTCAAAATTTTTGCTTGCTTCCATGGTGTCTTTATGTTGCAACCTCTCTCTCACAAAGTTATAGTCATGTAAAGAGGCAGCAAAGGAAAAAACAAAGGCACTATCGTGAACAGTCAAGCCCCTTAGCATAGAGGGACACTTCCAAGGAAAGTAGGCCAAGAATTTGACCTATTTTAAAAGGGAGCACAATCTGTTCTTTTTAAAAATCATTCACGCTTCACTGAATCTTGTTTTTTATATGGTCTAAAAAATCATTACAATAGCAACACTAGTAAAATTGTTACAATAGGAACATTTTACAATTCTCCCACCTCCACAGCAAATTTTCCACAGCTATTGTAAGTTACAGGTATCCTAGATTAATGGCTATTTCATTTTTCCTTCTCATTGATATCCATAAAGAAAAATGCCATTTAAAACCATTTGGTGGTTGAAGGAGTCTAATCAGAGCTAGGATACTGATATGCTACAGACACTGGACTCTTTCCCACACTAGGGCTCTGTCTAGATTGAAGCGATCTATTGGCAAAAGATAAGTGAACTGCACATTGCATTTGCATATTTCTTGACGACAGTTCTGTCAGGAGAGGCCTTCCCAACATTTGGCTCCATCTACACAGAGCCAAATGTCAGGGGAAAACCCATCTGGTGACACATTCCTTCCTCATGGAATGAGGATGACTAGGATGTTGGCAGAAGGCTCCTGGAGCAGCAGACTTCTGTCAGGAGACCTCTGGCTTCCAACAGAAGCCTGCAATCTAGACATAGCCTAGGAGAATAGTAAAAATGCTGAACCCGCACCCCCACTGGAAATCAGAATGAGCTCCATTGGCTATGGACAAGCCTTGATATCCCTTAAGGATTCCAGCTACAAGGAAGTCTAATTTCTTTAATGTAAAGACCAGGATTGGAAAGAGCCTCGTTACTCATGCTGTCTGAAATTTGGCTGTGAAAAACTGTTTATTTTGAGTTGGACTTTAGCCAAAGGAGACCTGGTTTTAGCAGATGGTCATGGAGTAGAAGCCAGACTTTGCCTGCTGTGGGCTGCCTAGGCATCTGTAGAGTCATACTTGCAAGCAGCTAGCGCACAGGGCTGTTGTAATCAATAACCTGCATCTAAGATGTAGAAGGTTTTGGGGAGGGCTGTTTTGAAGAGTCAAACATGTGAGGCAGCCATACCAGCAGGAAGGCTTAAGAGCACACTGACCAGAGGAACTACACTGAAGGACTGGCTTGGGGGTGGGGCAGAAGGGGCTGCAAAGTGAATGTGGAGAGGGAAAAGGAGGTGGAGGGCTGCACTTTTGAAAAGAGATGGTTACAGAATGGTAGTAGCGCTGAATGACTGGTTTGATGTGCCATTGCACTGCTGCACCATGGATAAAAGGCTGCCATATATGAATAGAAAAAACTATTTTGAGACCTAGCAAAGTACTGGTGTGTTACGAAGGTCATGTTTTTGAGACACACAAAAATAGCCCCACAAACATGCCGACAGCATTTTTCTTTCCAGCCACTCTGAGAACAGGTGTCTTGAAAAACTGATTCAATTGCCTGCTCACAAAACTAAGCATTAAGGGCCAAGTACTGCTATTGCCAGCCCGTTTATGTATCGAAAGGAACACAAGGAAATTTCTCATGAGGTTCCAATCCTTGGAAGTCCTCCAAGATGTCTTCAAGCAGTGTAAGATTAAGGACACATCCCTTACTTCATCTGTGTATCCAAATCCTGGCTTGCAGGGGTCTGTGTGTCCAACAGAATCTAAATCGATAGCTCCAGATTGGGGGTTCCTTCCACTGGGGAAGATTAGTGCTGGGAAGCACAGGATCTGGGGATTCAAGTAAAGTTGGCACTGGACCTAGCAACCCTCTACTTCTGGTTGTTTGAATTTAGTATGTGGTACCATGTTGTGTACTGATGCTTGATTTTGAAGTGTCTCCTCATACTGTGCTAAATTGCAACACAACTGGAAACAAGCGATGGTGCATATTGAGCCCACCATAAAAACCCAATGTGAAGGTGCCCACCCCTTTATTGGACAAGAAAAGGCAGTCCATGGCCTCTTTGAAGGTGGGCTGTGAAGCTTAGGGCTTGTTCTACCACCACGCAGTGGGGAGCCCATGAAGAGGCTCTAGCCCCTTGGCACCTCCCCCCCAGATTCTTGCCAATCACCAGTTTCCTGCTGTGGGTGGAGGTGGTAGTCACCATCCCAGCAAGCTGGATCCAGTTTGTGGGGGGCAGCAAGAAGTGCATTTCCACATGCTGCCACTCCTCCCCACCCCTTCCGTGGTTGGGGGAAACGCAGCATCAGAAGTGACTCATGGAAAGGTTTCCACGCTACTCCCATTGGCCATATTTTAGTCAACGTGAGTGGTGGAGGGTGGTATCTGGGAGCATGGAGTCGGGTGAACACCCCTCCATGGCCAGCCCCTGCACCCCTTCCCTTTCCAATCCAGCTCTCCCAGCTCTGGTCAGTTTCTGCACCCCACTATCTCCCAGACCCCTCATCCCAGTCTGCTTCTGCATCCTTCTCCCATTCTGTTCTTCCATGCCCAGTCAACTCCTGCACAACCTCCCGCCCAGCTCTCCCACCCCAGCCTGCTTCTGCTCCCACCCTCATTTCTTCACTCTCTCAATCCTGGTCAGACTACATACCCCCCACACTTGCTCCTTTACCCTCTCTTCTGGCTAAATTCTGTACCCTCCCTTGCTTCTGCACCTTCTCCCTTGGCCACTCACCCTACCTCAAACCTGCTCCTGCACTTCCTTTGCTCCTGCACCTTTCCCTCTAGCCAGATGTCCTCTCCTCAGCCCACTGCTGCACCTTCCTGAACTTCAAAACCTCCAGCCTTCAGTTCTCTCCTGCACCCTCCCTGCTGGCTAGACACCCCACCCCCAGCTCACTCTGGTACATTCCCATGGTTCCACACACCTCATCCTTAGCCTTCTCCTGCACCCTCCTACCTACTGGTCAGATCTCCATTCCCATCCTGCTCCAGCATTTTCTCTCCACCCAAACACCCATCTTCAACCCATCCCACTCCCTGGCAGCCCCCTCCCACACAGTGAACCCCTCATTTCGGCTTCACCCCGAAGTTGGAGGAGGGGCCTCACAAAAATGTACTAACCTCAGGATCTCAAAAAAGTTAATCAGGCCTGTGGAAAGCCTTGAACCTTGGTCCTCCCGCTGCCTCTACCCCTGCCATCGGGCTGGTGTGCCAGAGGAGAGAGGTATCTCAGTTGAAGGGCCACATCAGTGAGAGCTGGGCTTTTTGTTTTTGTTTTGGGAGGGTTGCCTCTCACTTGTGTGGCTCCCAACTGATTTTTTTTGTGTGTGTGTAAATCAGTGGTCCCCAACCCAAAAACATTTCTATAGATAGATAAGATAAATAAATAAAGACAACATTGGAATCTCTTTTTTTATATAAATATTTTACCTTATTTAAAACAAAGTTTGGAAAACTAACATGATAAAGTTAAAGTGCTTAATCTGTTTATTTCCTTTCTTACTGGTTATATGCTCCCCCTTATGTTAAAGCTCCTCTAGCCTAATACGAATAACTTAGTATTTAAGGTATTTGGAGATGAGCAAAGGGATTTTGTCATCATGGGTGGTTGTCTGGTGGTCTCCCAAAAAGAAAGCTTTCAATTAAGTTGGGGGTGGGGCCCCACAGGCCAAAAAGCCTGAGAACCACTGTCCTAGCTACACCAGGGATTCCCAAACATGGGTCAGGATTAGATTTGTTAAGGGTCGTCAACAGCTCAGAGCTGCATGTGGCTTTTATAAGGAGCCATTTGCAGCTCCTTAACGCTGCCATATCCAGCAGCTATCTCTATCAATAGAGATGCAATTACATGTTAAAAAGACAGCTTCTCCACCTTTGATGTTCGTAGTCATCCCAGGCAAGCCAGTTACTAGACTCTTGCAGTAAGTAATTTTCACTTCCACGCGCACTGCTGTTCTATGCAGCTGATTATCAGTTTTAATTATTTTTTTGTTTTCTGTGGGCCCCCACCCCAGCCTGAGTGTGACTTCCCCTCAGCCCCCTCAACTTTCCCAGCCCCTGAGTATGACCTCCTTCCAGCCTCTGAGTGTGGGGTTTAAACTGGGGCAGCAGGGTGGGGGGAGCAGTTTGGGGATGAGGGTCTTTTTCCCCCTCCACAACTCACATAAATTATAATAATAAAATAATAAACTATAATAAATGTTGTGTTACTATTTTATTATTAATGCATTTTTTCTTTCTCTATGAAATAACTACAATGAATATATAAACATGAGGGGGTGCAATTTTAAATTCTTGCCTCAGGCGCAAAATTACCTAGTTACAGCACTGATTCCCCCCACACTGGTTTTTGAATTGCCTTGGGTCACCAAGTCTTCCTGAACTGTCAAAATGGGTCCCTGTCTGGAAAAGGTTAGGAACCACTGAGCTACACCAATGCAGAGAAACTCCATGCAGACATGGCCTATGTCAAACTGTTGCCTTCTTCAAAGCAGGGGTTAGTTTCCCCTCCACTGTTATAGAGCATTAGGAAAGATGGCTGAACTAAAGCAAAAGAGATTTTTCTTTGAGATGTGTAAAGGTATCAATGTTATCAGTTTTCTATTCATATGTATTTATAACTCAAACACTATAAAATATAAGATTAAAATGATATGTACAGAGTGGAAAAGATTAAAACCTCACTTCTGCAAATATTCATATGGGACTAATCTCATGCTTACGCATATGCATAAATGTTTGCAGGACCGGGACTTAAAACTGGACAGTGTAATGCTAACCAGTGAAACCTTCTGGAGTTACTTCATTTGAGGTATGTGTCTACAGTTTTTATATGTAGTACACATCAGAAGCCTTCATATATGCATACCCTTTTTAAGTAGAAAAGCTGTATGGGATAGGTATGGATTTCCTCAAGTAGATGTTGCCAAGAGCCAATTATAGCTATGCAAAATGTTTATAAAAAGCTACCATTCTTCAGTGTCCCTGTGGGTGCTCCACTTGAGATGTTGGTGTGTCATGCCAGCAATCAGATTTTTGCTAGCAGTGCTTGGTCACATCATGCATGCGAAGTAGCCAGCTCGTGGTGGTGTTGGCACCCAAAATAGCATGAGCATGCCACACCTCTCTCAGTTCCTTCTCTACTGTCCTCAGCAGCAGAGGGCATGCTCTACCTGTGCTGACTTCTCCTTCCTAACAACGAATAGATTTAAAAAATAGTAATTCCTTTTCCTGATACCTTATATCTAATTTCACAGTTAAATTTTTTCCCTTCAAACCTTCAATCCAACCTGTTAGAATAATGGTCTTCATAAATTTTTGTTAATACCTCACAACGGACACCATGACAGTCTCCCCCGGCTTCAACAAGTCTGCATCATGCTAGGATGCCCATTCCTCCTGCAGCCATCCAGTGCCTAAGGGAAGCAAATATTCCCAAAACTACCCACACTGCAGTCACCTAAAGGCCAGGGTAGGACAGGTTAGGGAACTCCAGTTAAAGATGATTCTGCTGGAGAAATCCCCTCAGCCTGCTAAGGAGACTTCCTCAACAGGGTATCGCAGACCGTCAGCAAGAACAAGGCTCCATCTTCTAACACAGGGATCAGCAAACTTTCTGAGGCAGAGTGCCAAAATTTGACCTCTGTGTACTGTCTGAGGGCCGATGATATGTTTTTAAAGACACTAATGCTATGGTTACACTGTAGCCGTAAGTCAAAATACCTTACGCAAATTGTTTAAGATATTTTGAGTTACCTTATTTCGAACCCGGTACCATCCAAACAACACTGAGGTTCGAAATAAGGCACTATTTTTGAGGTTTCTGTTATCTCTGTCACAACAAGGGGTAGCAGAAATGGAATGCCACACTCAAAATAGTGCTGCTATTTCAAGCATGGCATTTAGCCCTGGAGTTGCTATTTTGGGATATATTTGTATCCTGAAATAGCAACTATAGTGTAACCATAGGGTAAGAGTCCTACTTACAACAGTGTCATTAACAAATAAATTAAGATGCAGAATTTTACTGTTTAGGGAGTGGTTGGTAGCATTAGCTGGTCTTTTATTAATCCACAGGCAACCTGGCTTTGAGCAAGCTCCTGGCTGCATGGGGAAGGAGGGGCGGGGATGAGCTCCCACCTTAAGTGCCAATGCAAATCAGCTCGCCGCTGCTCTTGGCACACATGTCGGGGGTTGCTGACCCCTGTTCTAGCACTTCTAAAAAGTGAGCCTCACCCTCTCCAGCTTGGCACTCTCACAGGAGGAGAATTTCTATGGTTGGCCTAAGTGCTGAGCTCTTCTGGAGGCAGTACTACTGAGGCCCTAGGTGCTTCTGGTTCAGCCCTGGCACAGATATCTGCCAAGACCAAATGTGCCAATTCAAAGCTGAGATGTAAACCCCCCTTCACACTGTCAACACTACTGATATGAGATCTGGTACTGAAGCCAGAACAGTTAGAAATGCCACCGACAGGGACACGAGCTGCTTCTGTGAGGCAGATCAAATGCAGCACCAATTCTGACCTCTAAGCCAGCACACAAATCCACCACAGCACCACATGCAGCAGCACTGACACAGTTCCTCCACCAGAGGGACACTGAGGGTGCTTCGTTACCTCAATTACCACTGAGCCACAGATCCAATCAGTTTTCTTCTCTCTTTTGCTCCCTCATCCAGCTCAGTGGTTTGAGCATTGGCCTGTTAAACCCAGGGTTGCAAGTGCAATCCTTGAGGAGGCCATGTAGGGGTCTGGGGCAAATAGACTTTAAAAAAAAAAAAATCTGTTGGGGATGGTGCTTGGTCTGCCAAGAGGGCAGGGGACTGGACTCGATGACCTCCCAAGGTCCCTTCCAGCTCTATGAGATGTGTGTGTATCCATTTATGGTGATGGACTCCACAGCCCCATTTCTCCTCTCAACATTCTTCTCTGACATCGAGATCTCCATGAGAGCTCACCAATCCTAAAGGCGGTCACACTGAACCCATGCAACCATGGTAAAGGCACCGGTAGCCCTGTTCACCAACACCTTATCTGATGCAGTGACCACCTTGGGGCCCTTTGGCAAAGTACACCACTGCACTGCCCGGCCCCATCCACCCCAGTGCAATGAGCTATCAGGTCACCCCCGCCCAACAGACATGCCACAGCAACTGACATCCCAGATGCTATGGAGGACAAGGAAGAAAATGGTCCCACTGACAAAAAGAACATCTCTCCAGTCCACTATTCCTCCTCCTGGCTGGTCAAACCTCCAACATCTGCACCTGCCAATGACCTCAAGCAGTTCCAAAAGCTGTAAAAGAGTGGCCACTAACCAAGATATTACACTGCAGGAAGTGCAGAAGAAACAACATAAGCCACTCCCCATGGGCAGTGTGTATAAAAGGCAGAGGAAGGCAATGACCTCCCAGACTGCCAGCCTGGCCCTGCCCACATTCTGCCCCCTAGCTCTCTCCACACCTTCAGTGTGAGTACCCCAGGCTATCAAGGGTTCAGTCCTGCTGAGGCTGGGGCCGTGCTACCAATTCTGTGGGGGCTGGGGAGGCTGGGGCTGCGTGCCACACATCCTCTCTCTTCCCAATGGTCTGTCCAGTGCTGGGGAAGGCTGGAGCCATCCACTGTCTGCTCTGTCCCCCATGCTCTCAGGCTGGGACCATGCACCGCCTACTGTGGGGGATGGCTTGCCCCTACAGTGGCAGAGTGCTTGGCTCTTATGGGCCCCTGGGCAAAAGCACAGGACCTCAAGCAGAAGGGGCAGGGCTTGCCTCTCTCAGTCCTAGGTTAATCCATTGTCCATGCTGCTCCAGATTCTTTAACCCTCTGCCACCACCAAATCACGCTCCCCTTAGATGAAGTGATCATGAAGCCCACAGAAGCCATCTGCCAAATTCCCGCTTCTGCTCTGCACACAAACAAATGTGCCAGCAGAACATATTTCATCCTGGACAAAGCCATGGAGTTTTTATTTTCTCACCCACAGATGAACTCAGTCGTCATCAATACCATCAGCCATCATACAAAACAAACATAATTTCAGTCCACACTTCACAATAAGAAACATAATCATCTAAACTTCTTCAGATGTAAAAGATATTCCTTTGCCACCCTCCAGTTTTGGGTCACAAATTATTCGATGCTCTTTGCTAACCATCATTATTCCAATTATGCTAAGCTGCGGAACTCGTCAACAACGTACCAGACCAAAGATGTTTGCAACTGCAAGTTGCCATTAAAGAGGGCTATCAGCTAATAGCCTGAACAGCTCTACATGAGGCTATGGAAGTCACTCATACAGCAGCTCAAACCACTCCTGCGGCTGTTGTTATGCTCAGGATCTCCTGGTTACAGGCCTCAGGAATTCTGAAGAAGCTTCAGCTCAAAGCAGAGAGCCTTCCCTTTGACAGGGTGCAGCTCTTTGCATCCAAAACGAATGAGGTCCTCTATACCATGAAGGACTCCCATGCCATCCTGCACACCCTGGGCATTTACACTCTGCCTAACAAGCAACAAGACTACACCTCATACCAGAGGCCTAATGACACCTCTTTTCACCACCAAAATCACCAGCAATTCAAATCCAGGTCGAAACACCACTCAGAGGCTGTGGGAGCCTCACACCCAATCTGCACCAACCCAGCCCTAGACTTCAAAATCTCTGAAAGACCTCTTCCCAGAGCCAATGTTACCTGCATCCCCTACCCACCTGTTTGGCCATAATTCACACCTGTGCTACCAGACCTGGGCTGACATAATGACAAACCAGTGGGTGCTAGCGATGATACAGTCAGGTTACCTATCCCATACCTCTGTGTCTTATCCCCCACCCTCCCTTCTTCCCTGTCCCTCTTTAGGGACCCTTCTCAAGAGCATGTTCTCCTCCAGCAGGATGTAAATCACTTCCTTCAGTTAGGTGCCATAGAGCCAGTTCAGGCTCTGTATAGAGGAAAGGGATTTTATGCCAACTGGGGGGTAGGGCAAGACTATGTTTGGGCTGGGAGGGGATGTCGGGGTCCTAGTGTGTTGGGGGAGTGTCGGTCTGAACAGGGGTGGGGGAGTCCTTGGGCCAGGTGGGAGATGGGGGGGTTCAAACCTAGTGTGGGTGGGGAGGCTGTTCCAGAGGTGGTGGAGGGGACTGAATCAGGGGCGGCCCTGCCACTGCAGCTCCATCAGTTGAAATTCCAGCAGTCCTAGCTGTGGCAGCTCCGATCTGGGCCCCAGTGGCCATGTAAGGTAACTCAGTCCCCTCCTTCCCCCACCCTGCCTCCCACTCCCAGCCCTCTGCTTTGCCTCTTGAACCTCCCTACCCCAACGCCTTGCCCGGATCTGCTCATGAGCCCTGATGCCTTGCCCTGGGCTCCTGATGTGCACCAACCCTTACTCTTGAACCTCTGACATCCCCAGCACCCTGCCCTGACTTTTGCATCCCTACACCTTGTAACCCTGAGCAGCTCCTGCACCCCAGCCTTGATTCAACCCATCCAAGGATGGAAAAAATCTTAGAGGGGACAAGGCTCCCCTGTCCTGCATGCCCTCAGGAGCGTCAGTGCATGCAGAGGGGTGGGGGTACCTCAGAGAGATGTGGGTGCATGGGAGCCAGGACCCTGGCGTTCAGGGCACATAGGATCCGGGGACAGGGATAGGCCTCAGGACAGCTTGAGTTCTCACTGGGGGAAACATGGCTGTGCTGCATATTCAGGACTCCTGAGGATGCTGGGGGAGAGGGACAGGGCCAGGCTGGCTGGAAGATGAGTTGGGGGACAGGGCCAGCTGGAGGGGGAGAGGGTCTGCTGTGAGGGGTGGTAGTGCCCATAAAACAGCAACACCCTAGCTGCGTCTACACGTGCACGCTACTTCGAAGTAGCGGCACCAACTTCGACGTTAGGCGGCGAGACATCGAAGTCGCTAACCTCATGAGGAGATAGGAATAGCGCCCTACTTCAACATTCAACGTCGAAGTAGGGACCGTGTAGACGATCCGCGTCCCGCAACGTCGAAATTGCTGGGTCCTCCATGGCGGCCATCAGCTGGGGGGTTGAGAGATGCTCTCTCTCCAGCCCCTGCGGGGCTCTATGGTCACCGTGGGCAGCAGCCCTTAGCCCAGGGCTTCTGGCTGCTTCTGCAGCAGCTGGGGATCTATGCTGCAGGCACAGGGTCTGCAACCAGTTGTCAGCTCTGTGTATCTTGTGTTGTTTAGTGCAACTGTGTCTGGGAGGGGGCCCTTTAAGGGAGCGGCTTGCTGTTGAGTCCGCCCTGTGACCCTGTCTGCAGCTGTGCCTGGCATCCCTATTTCGATGTGTGCTACTTTGACGTGTAGACATTCCCTCGCAGAGCCTATTTCGATGTTGGGCTGAGCAACGTCGAAGTTGAACATCGACGTTGCCGGCCCTGGAGGACGTGTAGACGTTATTCATCGAAAAAGCCTATTTCGATGTTGCAACATCGAAATAAGCTATTTCGATGTTGGCTGCACGTGTAGACGTAGCCCCTGTGTGCTGTGGGCAGAAATTCCTGTGTGCAGGTCTGATGCCAAAGGCACTGAGACCACTGACAAGGAAGAGTGAAGTTTCTGCTCTACTACCTTGGCTGAGAGGCAGCTGGCTTTTAGTTTAGGTGGTAGAGCACATGGTTTTAGCCCTTAAGGTCACAGGTTCATTCGCTCCTGCTGACAACTTCAGGTTTCATTGGCTGTACATATATGCTGTGACCATCGGTCCTGTTTTGGGCACTAGGAGGGCATCTCATTTTATTTTAACAAAGGGATGAATTGCCCCATATTTGCACAGCTGCTGGGATCTGGGAGGGCACAGGCATGGCTACCACTTGGTTCCTGATTTCCCACTGCTGTGGGAGATGGGAAACTGACCAGTGTTGCTGCCCCTGGCTCCCAGCTCATTGCTGCTTACAGGAGCCTGGAAACTGACCACCACTGCTGCACCTGGCTGCTGACTCCCCACCGCCTGGGGGAGCCAGAACAGTGTGTCTGGTTCCCGGCTCCCCCAGAGCCACGGGGAGCCTAGAGGACCACCAGCATGGGGAGGTCCCCCAGGGGGCTGCAACCTGTTCCGGGCACCCCAAGACATGCAGCAGCCGGGAGCTGCAGCTGCCCCCCACAGCCAGGAAGCACCCCCACACCAGCAGAGTGGCAGCCCCCACAGGGCAGCCACTGCTTGACTCAGGGTGACCATCAGTCCTGTTTTGGCCAAAACACCCCCAACCCCGCAGGGTGTCCCGTATCTAGCCTAGGGGAATACGGTCACCCTCTACATATATAATCCTAAACTCAACACTAACAGTTTGTTTACAATTTGAAGACTTTATTCACAATGAACAACGCTAGAAACTTGCTGTGGAAAGATAACAATGAACTTAGCCCTGAGGTGCAAGAGTGCAGCCACGGGCTTTAAGCCACCCAGACTTGTTCTGTGAATTAAATATGGTATGAGTGGCCCGCCCAGTTCCCACATCCTTGTGCCACCTGCTCTGAAAATAAATAAAATGATGATGCCAGGGAAAGGAGTGGGACATGATCACAACATAGTGATCCCTTAACACAATTTAAATATAGTTAGGTCTTGCATTGTAATGGGATTAAAACAGGATACTATCATGGTCTGGAGCCTACTAAGGCCTTTAACTTAAACTTAGATTGGAAATATAGTTAGAAGAGGGCTTGTTGTCATCTAACTTCATACTGCGCCATGTTTTTACTACAGACGGGGACCATGGTGTTATACCTAAATCCTTCCAGCATGATAGCTTTTGCAGAATAGAAGGGACCTAATTCCACTTTGGTTGCTGAATGTCTTCTTTTGGGCATGTGATGCATGCAGACATGGAAGGATATAGTATTATTACTGGAGCAATAACTGAGGGAATTAAATTCACCATGGAAGACTATTATCTATGGTGTCTACCCTCCAAAAATAACATTTACATTTTTGACATTTCAGTTCATTTAATGTCAGAAATAGACTTTCTCTGGATGTTTTGGTTTAAACTGAAAGTAACATTACCATTTTTAATAAAATGTTGAAATAGTGCATGGATTGCTTCCAGTTTACTAGGGCAGGTTATGATTCTGCAAATACTTACGTGTGTGCATGCTTACCTACTGTGAGTAGGCCCTTCAATTTGACAGGAACTACTCAAGGTGATAAGGCTAAAGGCATGCATGAATGTTTTAAGGATTGAGACCCTAGTGAGGTCAGTTATAACCATTCAGATTTTAGATGCTTATTTGATCGTACATTGGTAACATTCTGCTCTCAGATATGTGCAAGCACTCTCACTGACTGAGGGCCTTGTTCCGATCAAAATGAAAATTGCTACAAAGCTAGGAATTTTTGCTAGATACATGCTGTTGCAGCCAGTGTTTCCTGTAAGATGAGCACTTGGGCAGCCACCCAGGAGAGATTCCGCTGCCAACCAACTGATCAGCAAAGTGCCCATAGTCACCAGCATGTGTTTCTACTGCTGGTACATATCTGTACATGCCTTGTTGCACATAACATTTATTCTGCTCATGTACGGAAAAAAACCCTATGGGAACGCTGGTCATGCCCCCTGTGATATGAAAATTGGCTTATGAACATGCATAACCCAAATATGTTTTATGCAAAACAGGTTATATAAACTATCATTCAAGAGCCTGTTGTGTGATCTCCTGAGGGTACATATCCTGTTTTTGTAACTACCATTTTTGTACATGAAATTTGCAATATTAAGTGGGAACCTGTTTTATTAATCTAGGTATTCTAGTAAAATCCATTAGCGATGCTTTTTGAAACTTAATGGCTCAGTGAGCAAATGAATGACCTGTGAATGGATTTGTTTTTCCTGTATGCCCAAACTGTGGTTGGTCCTACCAAGGCATGTGACCATGCCACCTGATGCTGGAACCCAATTTGGATCAGTACTTTTCTATTCAAATGAAAAAAATTTGAACTGATCACAAAGAATTCCTGCACTGGGCAAAAGTAATATAAAATAGGGAGCCAAACAATAGTAGGGAAGTGGTCTGATGCCAGGAGCCACACACATCCCCCCTTACCATCCAAGATGCCTGCTGGAAACATTGAAGACTGAATGGGGACCCAAGCTAGGAGACTGCCAACCTTGTGATAGAGATAAGTAGAAGAGGAAGTTATTCACCTTACGCAGTAACAATGGTTCTTTGAGATGTGTGTCCTCATTGGTGCGCCACTGTGGGTGTTGGTGTGTCCTTGTGCTGGTGGTCAGAAATTCTTCAATAGCCATCATTTCCTGTGCCATGCATGTGCCGTACTGCCTCCTTGTGCTATCTGGAGCACGCACAGTGCAGGCCCTTTCATTCCTTCTCTACCCTACCAAATAGAGCAGGACACTCCAAAGCAGGGGAAGACGGGAAGGAAATGGAACACCCACGGGGACATGTATCTCAAAGAACCATCGTTTCTGCACAAGAGGAATAAATTCCCCTTCTTCTTTGAGTAGCGTCCCTGTGGGTGCTCCATTCTGGGTGATGATAAAGCAGTAGTTGCACTTTGGAGGTGGGTTTGGAGTCCAGTAACAATGACAGTTGACAGAACTGTTTGACCACTTGAATGGAGGAAGCAACTGAAGATGAAAGCGTTTTGTGTGGTGCAGACGTATTACTCAAAGACCACATCATGGCACTGCATATGTCCGTAAGGGGTACATTCTTGAGAAAGGCAGTGGTGGAAGTCACAACCCTGGTAGTGCAATTCTGGAGGAGGTGTCGGGGGGCTACAAGGTTTGGAGAAGCCTGTATTGCTTGACCTGCACTTCCTGCAGGTCCTCCTCCTGAGCCTGGGTCACCCACTGAAACAGCTCCTGAGAAGCCCATGAGTCATCAGTAGAGGGAGGCAAGACCCACATCACTGCATTGTCCAGTGAAGAAAAGGAGTGGTACAGTGGGAATCTGTCTTCACCCTCCGACAGCAAGTCCTCTGCCTCAGAGCACTGCGATGGGGAATACGTTGCTGATGTGGTGGGCTGCAGCGATAAGAGGCGGTCCCTGGATGCAAGGGATGGTGCTGGTGAAGCATAGGAGCAGAGCGACACTGCCTGGCAAGGCAACCAGTGAGATGGAGGCTCTTGCGGATATGGATAGTGGTGCACAAACCATGGTGGGGGCAACTGTGGGTAAGCCATCGTAGGTGGCATGTGCTCCCAGTTGGAGTGCATAGGACTGGAGTCCTGTGATGAAAAGACACTCCTTTGGTTAGAACCACTTCCTGCTGGGGTGGACAGCTTGGCCCATGAGCCATGCAAGAGCCCCAAACAACTAGATGAACATGGGGATGGTGCTGTGGACACATGGTGGGGCGAGCTAGGTAGTGCCAGGACCAGTGTCAGATACGCTGTTGGTGGCAAGTATTCACAGCACCCCCTGGACACGTGCTGTGCTGTGTTCTGGTGCCACAGGCTTAGGCGAAGTGGTGTCCTGGTGCCACTTTGGTGTCTTCTCTTGTGCCATGCAAGAGTGAGGTAGTGCCTCACCCCTGGACTTGCACGATGCCTTGTGCAAGCAGCAGGTAGACTTGGAGCAGTGCCACTTGTGCTCCTGCACTGAGTGCAGGGTCTTAGTTTTTGATGACCTCTTATGCCCCGGAGTAGAAGCGGCCAAAGCTGGTGGTGCCAAGGGTGTCGGGGCACCAAATGCTGGCAGATTGGCTATGAGACTGCCCGCTCGAGTGGTGCTGACTTAGGCTGACACAATGTCCCCAGCACCATCCTTCTGACTGGCATGGCCTGTGAGGACAGCACCAGAGGCCAGGAACATGCCAGGGAAGGATCTCCCTTGGTGGTTGGGGTGCTGACTGAGGTAGAGGGATGGGCAGAGTCTGTACCCTTGGTCTCCAATGCCAGATTTTTGGTGGAGGGCTGTGCCAGGGCTGGTGGTTGGAGGACTTCTCATATAAGTAAGTCTTGAGTCTACTGGCTTGGTCCCTCCTGGCCCTCGCCGTCAAGCTGGAACAATGGTGCAGGATTGGGTTTGATGACACCTATCCAGGCACTTGATGCAGCATGTGTGGCTGTCTGAGGCCAGCATAGCTTCTTTGCATGTTGTGCATCTCTTGAAGCCCAGTGAGCCCAGAATGGTGATGATGCAGCAAATAATTCTAACACTTTAAACCTAACAAAAAAAAATTTTTTGTGACTCTTAACAGGAAAGATAACTTGAATAAGGTTAGAACAAATGCCAACTAACTAACTAACTCTTCCTTTCGTCTTTCAGTGAGAGAGAGAGAGAGAGAGCAAAGCTCTGTCTGCAGCCAAGGATGGAAGAGAAGGAACTGAGAGGCCTGTGCCATGCAAACACCAGATAGCACCAGGAGGTGATACCACACATGTGCGATGCAGGAAAGCACGGCTACAGAAGAATCTCCAAACACCGATGCGAGGATGCACTGACATCCAGTGTGGAGCACCCTTGGGGAGACTACTAGAAGAAGAACGGTTAAGGTAAGAATTTGCATGTAATAAATTTCTTAGTGGATTAAGATTATCTGGCATATTTTGTTTATTTTGGCTTACTAATTTACCTTGTTCTGTTTTCACTTGCAATCACTTAAATCCTACCTTTTATACTTAATAAAATACTTTTGGCTATCCACAAACCCAGTGTAAATAATTGTTATCCACCATGCATATCCCTCTTTCACTGATAAAGGAGAACGTACAAGCTTTCTCTGTGTAAAACTTTAATACAGAGTAAATCAGATTTATTTGGCATTTTGATCCTCTTTGGGGGCTATTTTCTTGATGCTGTCAATGGCCTCATAGTTGACACCTCCCAGAGGTGAGCTGGCTCAGTGTCTGTGTTGCTCTGCTGGGGGGCTGTTACCCCAACTCTTTGCCTTGACTGGGGGAGATCAGAGCTTCTGGACTAGCACAACAGGACTGTGGGGTGTGCTAGAGGGCAGGTTGGTGGTCTTATTTGTATCAAAATTAAAATTGCTGCAAAGCTAGAAAGTTTTGCTAGGTACATGCACTTGGGTCTTCCAAGTGGTGCAACAATTCAAGCATGTTAATATTGTCCTGCTGCAAAAAAGACTTGGCACTTAAGGACTTTCAGTGTAGCACTTTTAGGATTAAGCAAATCTGTTTGCAGGAGCTGCATACATTCTTCTTTCCCTTTTCTGAATTCCTTTAGGAGGCTATCCCTTCAGAAATTTTCAAATCAAGACTAAAAGGGAACAGCTTTTTTTTGTTTTGTTTTTAAATAAAAGGCAAGAATGAGACCTTAGCTTCTCTATTTTTGAACAGAGTATTTTATCAGATAAACAAAACAGATACCATGGAAGCAGAAGAAACATGAAAGAGAGGGAGGAGCTATTTATTTAAAGAAGTCTTACATTGGTAATGCAATAGTTTATAAATGTTCATCTCCAAAAGCTAGTGGGGGATGGGAGTGGGAACTTAGAGAAAGAAAGAGACTTTGTGTATAATACAAAATTTTACTCTGTCTTCTTTATGCCCACAATTTCAATGATTCTGCCAACAGATTAGTCAAATAAGTCCCTTACCTCTTATGCACAAATGAAGGGGAAAAAAAAAACCAAACCAAAACAACCCTTTTCCAGCTGTGGGTCTCCTATCTTCTTTTTCAAAGAATCAGAGGACCTGAACGTGTGGGAGCAGACAGGGCAGGAGTGGGATCTTAGAGGAAGAGGTGGAGTAGGGGCAGCTTGCGTTCAGCACCCTCGAGCTCAATGGTCTGCAACCTGTGGCTCCAGAGTCAAATACGGCTCTTTAAGGACTTCTTTGTGGCCCCCGATGCTATACTTGCAAAGTTTAAAAAAAAAAAAAAAAAAAAGGGGAGGGCGGGGGCAAAACGCTTCTGATTATTCTCAATAAACTGTGAACATCTACACGCCCAACAGTGAACAACTCATATCTAAATAGCAAAAAATATGTGATCTTGAAACACTGGATAACTCCTCCTTTAATATGTGCAGTGCATTGTGGGATATGATACTGTATCAGTGTTTTGATCATGTTGCTAATACAGTCTTATTCACATGCACTGAGGCTCTTGAATTATTGATTTTTTTTTTTTTTTTTTTTTTTTTACCAAATTTGAACAATTGGCTCTTCTTGCTATTTTGGTTGCTGACCCCCTGCTCTAGCCGGCAGGAAAGTTGGCACCTAGTCATAGCTCATGTTAGTAGATCTTTGATCATTTTTGTTGCTGTCTTCTGGACTTTCTGAAGTTTGTCTTCATCTTTCCAGAAATGTGTCCAGAACTGAATACAATATTCCAGCTGAGGCCTACGCCAGTACGAAGTAGAATGGAAGAATTACTCCTTGTGTCTTGTTTACAACACTCATGCTAATACATGCTAGATTGATTTTTGCTTATTTTCTTTCTTTGCAAAAGTGTTACCCTGGTGACTTCTATTTAGCATGCAGTCCCCAGATCCCTTTCTGCACTATTCCTTCATAGGCAATCACTTCTCATGTTGTACGTGTACAATTGATTGATCCATCTTAAGTGGAGCACTTGCAACTGTCTTTGTTGAATTTCATCTTATTTACCCCAGATCATTTCTCCAGTTTGTCCAGATACTTGAATTTTAATCCTATTTTCCAAGGCACTTGTACTTCATCCCACCCTGGGATCATCCTCAAACTTTATAAGTGTATGGTCTTGTCGTTATCTAAATCACTGAAGAAGATAGTGATCAAAACTGGACCCAGAACTGATCCCTGTAGGACCTCACTTGAGATGTTTTTCCAGCCTGACTGTAAACTGCTAGCAACTACACTCTAGGAATGGTTTTTCAACCCGTTTTGCATTCACAGCAGTTCTATCTAAGTTATATTTCCCTAGCCTACTTATGTTTATACTATTCAAGTCTTTCTCCATTCCAAGCAGTTCCTTGGGAACTCCACAGATAATCCAATCCTTTTGTATAACATCAATCTAGTCTTGGATATGCCAACCTTTCTTTTACCGTCCATCTCTAAGTTTAACACCCTGGTTCCTAAATGTTCTCACACATTTCTTTTCACATGCCCATACCACTAAAGCCTGGGACCATCCTTGTAAGCCTCAGCATCCATCTTCACACATTGCCACTGTATTCAAAATCTGTGCCTGTCTCAGGGCCCAGCATTCAGATCCATATGAAAATGCAGACCTGAGCACCATCTTGTAGATATTTTCATTGTTCTACTGCAGATCATTCCACTGATTTCTCTCCATTTTAGTACACCCCTTGCCTATCCTCCTTATAAATTAATTTTTTAGTTCACCATTATTTTGTACTACACATCTAAGTACATGAACTTCTGACCCTTTTGATAGTGACCGCTCTCCACTCCCTGCTTTACAGGTTCATTGCCTTCCTACAAGGTATTCTCTAGTCTAAATTCTTATTACACAACGTGTTTACTAACATGAATAGCATTAAAAAACTACTCACACTAGAAGACACAAAACTTGCTAGAATACATAGACACATTATATTTATTCAGAGGGAGGTTGTACTGATCTGCTTAATGTATTTATCTGGCATCCATCAGTGTAGTGGCTCAGAGCATTTAATATATTTATCTCTGCAACTCCTCTGTGAGGTGGGGAAGCCTGTGCTAAATATCTACATTACAGTGTTACTGTTATCCCTCTCCCTCCTCCCCTTATGGTTTTGCTGTTGCCTGTCTGAAATTAGATTCTGATCCTGAATCAGATCTGCATGGCTGGACTCCACATCTGCATAAAATCTCAGGGAATCCAATGGGGCTGCATGCGGATAGACTTAGGTGAAGGCCAATTGCTTTCAAAGGATTCTGCAGAGGTCTAAGATATCACATGTGTTCATCCGCTGGCCTTTGATTTGTAAACTGCTTGGGGTGGTGGTGATGGTAAGAGTTGATTCACCATTCTGACCCAGAGCCAGGAAATGCAGAAATGCTGAGAGAGCGAGAGGTACATTTTGAGCCCCCTTCATGCCTTCTGTATTTTCCATCCTGCCAATAGCCAATCCAGCCACTGTTGTATGTTAGATTAGCCTTTAGGCTGCTCTAAGTCCACACTGTCCACAATTCCATATAAGTAATAGGAGGCCAAGAATAAGCAGCAAGCACTGCTGTGGTTTTCCTCCAGAATGCTCCTAAGTGGAGATTTTAAAGGGGAGGCCACCATATACATCCATTTCATTAGCTCTAAGCAAGATTGTGAGTCTCCTACCTACACTGGTGGTAAGAACCAGGGGGTAGGGGTGGGGTGGGAGTGCAACCTTTAAGGTACTTTATGCTAATGGAGTGCATCGGTGGTTCTAGGGCAAGAGAGAATCAAGCCTATCATTCATTGTTTTGTCTGTATTGTGAGGCTTCTAGGATACACAGAGCACTGTACAATAGCAAAATGTATTTGTAAATGATGATTTACAGGCATTACCCCATATTGCCCGATTTCGGAGAATCTCTATATAGCCGCGTCTACACTAGCCGGCTATTTCGAAGTAGGCATGCCAACTTTGAAATAGCACCCGCCACGTCTACACACGCCGAGCGCTATTTCGAAGTTGAAATCGACGTAAGGCGGCGAGATATTGAAGTCGCTATCCTCATCAGGAGATGGGAATAGCGCCCTACTTCGACGTTGAACGTCAAAGTAGGGCACGTGTAGATGATCCGCATCCCGCAACATCGAAATAGCGGGGTCCTCCATGGCGGCCATCAGCTGAGGGGTTGAGACACGCTCTCTCCAGCCCCTGAGCTCTATGGTCGCCGCGTGCAGCAGCCCCTTAAAGCTCCCCGCCCCCTTATTTCCTGTGCGGGAAGCTGAGAGCTCGTGCAGGAAGCAGCACAGCCACGTGCCCAGCCTGCACGTCCCTCAGCAGCCCCAACCCACCACCCTGCACCCCATGGCATCCAGCCAGCCCCCTAAGCACCCACAGGGCACCCCCCTAAGGGGACCCAGGGCTCCCAGCCTGCCAGCCAGCGGTGGAAGAGACAGTGGGGCCCCTCCTGGACAGAGGCCGAGATCCGGGACCTGCTGGGGCTCTGGGGCGAGGAGGAGGTGCTCCAGGTAATGGGGAGCAAGAGGCGGAACGCGGATGCATTCGGTTGGCTGGCCGAGGGCCTGGCTGCCCGGGATCACCCTGCCCGCACTCCGACCGCATCAGGAGTAAGGTAAAGGAGCTGTGGCAGGGTTACGCTGGGCCCGGGGCACAGCCAGCCGATCTGGGGCCGCCCCCGCTTTTTGCCCCTTTTACAGGGAGCTCAGGGCCATCCTGGTCCCCCGGTACACTTCCTGCCCCCTGGCCACCCTTGACACATCAGCCAATGAGTCCCAGCAGGCCCCGGAGATGGAGTTCACCCCGGAGGCCAGCCCTGCACCCCAGGAGCCCACCCCGGGACACTGGAGGAGGAGGAGGGGGCCTCCAGAAACGGGGGGCTCCGGATCGACCTCCCCTCCCACAGCTCCAGCAGGGCATCTGCCCGATGGGTGTCCCCCGACCATGGGAGCGGAGCGTCAGGTATGTACCCCCCTGGTGCACACCTCTGGGGTTAAGGGGTGGGGACAAGAGACATGACCAAGGCTCTCCACACACCCAGATGACCATGGCCCCGAGGACAGCAGTGGCATGTCCCTCAGAAGAGTCCATCAGCCCCTGCCCCTCCCCCCCAGCACGACAGCGCCATGCCCCATCCCTGGGGATGGGGGGAGCAGAACCTAGGGTCCCCGGGGGGGGGGTGTTGGACACCCATCAGCAGCAGCAGCAGCATCTCCAGGGGACGGGGATGGGGAACCAGCAGCAGAGGGGTGGGGGGAAAAGGGCCACGGGTCAGGGCCCAGACTAACGGCTGTCGCCACTCTTCTTCCCCCCTCTGTTCCGCAGCTGCACGATCGGAGGGCCCGGAGAGCACCGGCGCGGCGTCTGTGGTTCCGGAGAGCCCACTGGGGCCATCCCACCAGGCCAGCCCCTCGGCGGAGCACGGACCAGCCCCAGGACAAGCCCAACAGCGGCGGAGCCATCTGCGGGTGTCCATGGACCCCCAGCTGCTCGCCACCCTCCGGGTTCAGCTGGAGGTGTCCAAGCGGCACCTGCAGGTGGAAGAGCAGCGGCTCCATCTCCAGGAGCGAGTGCTGGCCTGGTGCCAGGAGGCTTGGGGGGCCTTCATGTGCACCTTCAATGCCATCACGCGGCACTTGGCCCCCCCGCCGCTCCGCCTGCCATTCCTCCACCATCAGCCGTCCTGGGGCCTGCCACCGAGGGGGACCATGGGCCTCCGGACTCCACCCGGCCCTATCTGCCGGTTCTGCCGGCCCCCACGCAGCCTCAACTGGGCCTCCAGCCGAGATGTGTGTTGCACCCCCCAACACCAGGCGCAGGACAATAGGGGTGCATGGCCAAGGACATTGCCCCCCAAGGTCCCCTCCTTTGGACTTATTCCCCCCATCTTTGTAAATGGTTTTTGTTCTACCCCTGTTTTGTACCTGCCCCCCCATGTACATAGTTCCCACCTTCTTCTTCTATTTTAATAATTAATACAAGGTTGCAGGGTTTTGTTTAAAAAAATTCCATTTTATTGCACAGAAGTGTGTGGGGGGGTGTGCTCTCAGGTTCTCTGTGGTGTGGGCGTGGGGGCAGGGAGTGTTGTGGAGGATGCGGGGGTGCAGTGGGTGGCTCACCTGTAGCTGGCCCTGCCAGCGTTCACCCCGCAGCCTGGTCAAAATGGGCCCGCAGGGCCTCCCGGACCTGAATCCCCTCAGGGTCGACCTGGTGACTGGGGGCAGCGGGTGGCTGGAGGTCGGCCCTGCCAGCCTCCACAGCCTAGCCCTGGAAGAAGGCCTCTCCCTTGCTCTCCACCAGGTTGTGGAGTGCGCTGCATGCGCCCATAACCTGGGGGATGTTGGTGAGGCCTGCATCCAGGCGGGTGAGGAGACACCTCCAGCGCCCTTTCAGGCGGCCAAAAGTGCGCTCGACCACCTGGCACTCATGGTTCAAGCGCGTGTTGAACCGCTCCTGGCTGGCTGTGACATGGCCCGTGTAAGGGTGCATGAGCCAGGGCCAGAGGGGGTACGCCGCGTCTGCGACGACACAGAGGGGCATGGTGGTATCCCCCACAGGGATCTCCCACTGGGGGATGTAGGTCCCCGCCTCCAGCCGGCAGCACAGACCCAAATTTCTGAACACCCGGGCGTCGTGGGTGCTGCCAGGCCAGCCAACATAAATGTCCAAGAGGCGGCCCTGGCTGTTCACCAAGGCCTGGAGGACCACGGAATGGTATCCCTTCCTATTGAGGAAGCATCCTCTGCTGTGCTTCGGGGCACGGATGGGGATATGGGTCCCATCTAGAGCCCCAAAGCAATTTGGGAAGCCCAGGCTGGCAAACCCCGCAATGGCAGCATCTGGGTCCCCAAGCCGCACAAGCCTGTGGAGGAGCAGGGCATTGATTGCGCAGACGACCTGCAGGGGAAGGGGACATGAGAGAGCACCAGTGAGGGGTGTGCAGGGTGTGTCTGGCCCTCACCCCCGGGCTCCCCCCCTCCCCCCAGGATCCCTCCCAGGCTCCCCCCCCCAGGGTTCCCCCCCCGGCTCCTTTTACCTCCATGAGGACAGCCCCGACAGTGGCCTTGCCCACGCCGAACTGCTGCCCTACGGATTGGTAGCTGTCTGGAGGGGCCAGCTTCCAGACAGCGATGCCGACCTGTTTCTCTACAGTGAGGGCATGTCACATGGGGGTGTCCTGGTGCCGTAAGGCAGGGGTGAGCCACTGGCAGAGCTCCAGGAATGTCTGCCGGCTCATTCGGAAGTTCCGGAGCCAGCAGTTGTTGTCCCACTCGCCGAGCACCAGCTGCTCCCACCAGTCCGTGCTCGTGGGGTATCTCCACAGCCGGCGGCGTGTGCGGCCGGGGGGGAGTGGGGCTGGGAGGGCAGCAAGGTCTGGGGCTGCTTCCTCATCCCCCAAGGACAGCTCATCTTCCTCAAATAAAAAATGGTCAGCTGCCTCCTTCATGGCACTGAGCGAGCAGGGCAACCACTGCTCCTCCAGCGGCGGGTGTGTGGGCCTCTGGCGGTGGGTGCTGCTGCTGCTGCTGGGGGTCCATGCCACTTACATGGGCTGTGCGTGCTTGTGGCTCTGCAGACCGCGTGCTGTGCAGGCTGTGTGTGTCTGGGAGGGGCCCTTTAAGGGAGCAGCTTGCTGTTGCCCCGGAATACTAGTCCGCCCTGTGACCCTATCTGCAGCTGTTTTCCTGGCACCCTTATTTTGATTTGGGCCGTGTCTACACGTGCACACTACTTCGAAGTAGCGGCACCAACTTCAAAATAGCGCCCGTCACGGCTACACGTGTTGGGCGCTATTTCGAAGTTGAAATCGATGTTAGGCGGCGAGACGTTGAAGTCGCTAACCCCATGAGGGGATGGGAATAGCGCCCTACTTCGAAGTTGAACGTCGAAGTAGGGCACGTGTAGCCGATCCGCGTCCCGCAACATCGAAATAGCGGGGTCCGCCATGGCGGCCATCAGCTGAGGGGTTGAGAGACGCTCTCTCTCCAGCCCCTGCGGGGCTCTGTGGTCACCGTGTGCAGCAGCCCTTAGCCCAGGGCTTCTGGCTGCTGCTGCGGCAGCTGGGGATCCATGCTGCATGCACAGGGTCTGCAACCAGTTGTCGGCTCTGTGGATCTTGTGTTGTTTAGTGCAACTGTGTCTGGGAGGGGCCCTTTAAGGGTGCGGCTTGCTGTTGAGTCCGCCCTGTGACCCTGTCTGCAGCTGTTCCTGGCACCCTTATTTCGATGTGTGCTACTTTGGCGTGTAGACGTTCCCTCGCAGCGCCTATTTCGATGTGGTGCTGCCCAACGTCAAAGTTGAATGTCGACGTTGCCAGCCCTGGAGGACGTGTAGACGTTATTCATCGAAATAAGCTATTTCAATGTAGCGTGCACGTGTAGACGTAGCCTTGGTGTGTAGATGCTCCCCTGCAGTGCCTATTTTGATGTAGTGCTGTCCAACAATGTCGACGGCACCAGCCCTGGAGCATGTGTAGACGCTATTTGTCAAAATCGCTTATTTCGATTTCGCTACATCGAAATAAGCTATTTCGATGTAGTATCCCAGTGTAGATGTAGCTTATATGTGGTAAAATATTGATAACAGTATATTGGGGAGGTCATAATGTTTAGATAATTGGCATAGCAGAATCTAATAATCTAATTTACATCTGTGTGCATGCACAGGACAATGTCAGAACAAAAAAGCAGTCAAGCAGCACTTTAAAGACAAACAATGTCGCCTATTCTCAAATATTACATGTGTGAATGCCATCCAACAGGTGTTTTGCCTTTTACAATGAATAGTTTCAATGTAATGGGGCTATTCATCTCAGTAAATGCAATGCTAACTAATACAGATTTACAGATTGGGTGGTAGACCTTAGCACAGACATCCGATCCAGGGTTGCACACCCTGTGCCTATGAGGCATTCCTAAGGCCCCTGCCCCTCACTGTGATGTGTATCTGTAAAACACCAGGCCTTGTATGTCTGACTAACAAACCCTCAAACCTAATCATGAACAATGTCATCTATGCGTTTGGTTAACCAAGCATATAATCAGTGTTGTGCAAGTTGGTGAGCACATGTTACCAATGCCCTTCTGAGGGGGCTATCCCAGCTCCCTTCCCTCCAGGGGTGTACTGTACAACTCCTGGCCAGCAGGTGAGAGGCCGCCTTGCGTCGCCAGGGCTGCCTCCATGCCATTGCATCTGGCCCTGCTGGGTGTCTCCCTGTGCACGGAGCGCCCAGCCCAGCCTTCTGTTTCGCATGGCCACTTGGCAGCCCTGCCTGGTGCTGCACCGATAGCCTGGACACCCGCTGACACAGGCAGGCGGATTCAGCGGCAGGGCGCTGCTTTCCCCCCTCTGCAGCGCTGCCGGCGGCTGGGGCACGCCGCTGTGGGAGCCCACCTCCCCCTCCTTCCCTCCGCCGCGAGCTGGGTCCCTGCCCTGGTTACCCCCCTCCCCCCGTGTCTGAGCCGTGTTGTTGCTGTCTGCACAGGGCGGCAGTGAGCCTGCGCGCACGGGCTGCCTGCGCCTGGCAGAGCAGCAGCCGGACAAGCTGCAGGCAGCACCGTGCGGGCTGCAGCGGGACCAGGTGCCGGAGCGGCGGCGAGCCCCCACCGACCCCAGAGCGCGGGGCAGCGCCGCGATGCGCCTTCCCCTGGGGAAGGCTCCCCTCCCTCCGGCCGGGCCCGGCGCGGCTTCTCCGTGATGTCCCCCCGGCAGCGGGGAAAGGCGACTCACTCGAGGGCTGGGGCGAAGGCCTAGTGTCTCCAGCGCCGCTTGCGCCCGCTCCCTCTCCCGCACCCCTCCGCCGGCGATGATGGCAGAAGAACAGCAACCCGATCCCCAGCCGCCGCCGCAGCAGCCGCCGCCGCAGCAGCTCCCCGGCGCCCCCGCGCAAGGGGGGGCTCTGCCAGCCCTGGTGCCCGGGCTGCAAGGGACGGAAGCTAGCGCTCTGCAACACAAAATCAAGAACTCCATCTGGTAAGAGCCGCAGCCCCATGGCACGCTGGCGGAGCCGGAGATCTGCTCGGGCAGGCTCGGCATGTGCATTTTCAGAGCCTGCTGCACGCTGATAGGGCCCTTGACGTTGTTGTTGGTTGGTGCGGGGGGGGGGGGATGGTTACTTAATATGCACATTTGACACCCCCCCCCCCAATAAATCCTAAGCAGGTATTTTTTTTCCAGAGCTGTGGAAAAACAAATGGCTTAAAATCTGTGGGGATCGAAGCACTGGGTGTATTTAAAAGAAAGGAGGTTGGGAGATAACTTGCACTGCATGATGGTGGTGTATATCTGTGGGTGGGGGATGGGGAATGGAAAATGTGTTTACTTGCCTTTGCAGAGAGAGAGAGAGAGAGCCCCCTCCCCACACACACACACAGAGGAAGAAGCGTACAGTATTGTGAATTTCAGCCAGAGGGACCATTGTCCATAAGAATATTAATAGGGAAAGCAAAACCTCCTCTGTCCTGGAATTAGTTACCTTCCTTAGATGTTTTTGCAATGTTTATTCAAGATTGTACAGCATCCAGGAGAGGTGGCAGTTCTGCATTTCCACGGAAGAATGCATCTTTTGGAAATCGGTATAACTTACACACAGGTGTGTGTATGTTTTGTATTGTATCACACCCATAAATCCTCTTTTATTTGGGGATACCAGCATTTTTCCCAGAAATTATATACAGTCAAATGCACAGCAGGGTTTGGTTGGTTATGTTTACATTCATTTGTATCCAGAGATAATGGTAATTATAATAGGATTGTGTTAAGATAATGGATATGGTCTCACCTACTTAAGGTATCTTAAAAATTGATTATTGCATTCTCCTTATTAATAGGCTGCTTTTGATATGTGAATTTGTCTGATCCCCAAAGCATTAATACATCAAGAAGTGCAAAATACTGTAGTAAAGATTATATCAATATTCCTATTCTAAACCTCTGTTTCCATAGGTATACAATTAAAATGTGGTTTCGGCTAAAATGTGGCATACAAGTTCCTTTCCAAGAATCCAATTTTTGTTATAAATTTTAAGCAAAAGCACCTGATAGTAAACCAGTGTTTGGTTGAATTTAGTATTACTTTTTAAAAACTAATTTTTAAATGAATCAAGTTTAGTTTGTCCTACAAATTAAAAAAAATAAAAGCTTTGTTTTGACAGTGAAGTATTGTAAGGGTCTGGCACCTGCAATATGTGGATTAAGCCCTTTGGGTATATTCTAAAAAATGTATCTATACAATATTTTTTGCCTTTTGCGCTATCCGTATTATGGGCATCTAGTATCCAGTATACTGATCCAGTGTTTATGTTGCTTTATACTATACTTAGCTTTTATAGTATATTGAATTAATAAGAATTTTAGAAGAAATTGTAAAATATAAAAAAATACTTTGGGGATGGGGTTATGTAGTTAAATGGATATTTAAGAATCCTAGGAAATTAAACACTAAATCACATTCTCTGTCCTTAATCCACACACACAGCCTTTTGTTTAGTTTTTGTGTGCAGTGAGGTGACTTAAGGAGACAATATTGCTGAATAATTTCCTGGGTGCTATGATTGTGTTCCCTGCCGATTATTCTGCTTTATAATGGGTTTTTGTGGTACATGTTTTACATTTTCTGTCCTCCCATCAACAGAGTGGTTGGAAATCAGCTTCTCTGACTGCATGTTTACATTGCATTCAGATTAGGTATCATATCCAAGTTGAAGACAAAATGGCTACTAAGTAAAATCTCTCCTTTAATAAGAACTTGTTTTTTAAAAAGAGCTTGGGTATTATAATATTATATTCAGAGAGATCCTGGCTCAAATATGTAAAGTGTTTAAGTAAATAACTTTTTTTTTTTTCAGTAGAAAAGACCTTCATTAGCTTCACCAACTGGTGAGGTATAAGCTGGTGCAAAGTATCTGAAACCATCAAAGGTTTCACCAGTACATTGTGGTTGTCTCCTTTCCCAGTATGGCTTGTAGAATTAGTTGATTAGCCATCCTTCACCTATGCATAACCTTTACTGTTTGACAGGTCTAAAACTTCTGCAGCACTTCCAGACAGTATCTATTGGTACTCGCGTGCTATACTGTAGACATATAATATGTGAAACAATTTACTTACGGTAAAATTGAACTTCATTTTCAACTTTACTGTAAATTTTGTTTTTCTGCCAATGGAGAGCTAATATTAGAAGTCCTGTGTATTCTCTTAGTACTGCAATGTTAGTACAAGCAGTCTTCACTTGAATGCCTGTTTTTTTTTAAAAAAATTACTAGTGTCCTGTATATTATATTAGTACAGATTCAATTATTCTTTTAACCAGAAAGGATAAGGTTGCATTGCAAAAGAAAAGCAATACATGTACAATTCTTAAGTCATGCTTTGGAAACTCACTCGTTCCCTGCACCCAACCTAAGAATTAGTAATGTTTACAGTAGCTGAAGTGTACTGGCAGTTAATGTATTGTATAAACTGTTCTTCAGAATAATACTAAAATGGCAAGATTCCAGCTTTCTGGGTAGCTTTAACTTATCACTTAATTGAGAAGGGTATTTTCTCCTAGGTTTTATATTTTAGGAAGTCGGTGTTTTTTAACTTCTGAAGGATTTAACACTTTTAAATGAGCGCCTTTCACTATTGTCTTTACCCCTTTCCTGCCTCCTCCAATTTGCTATTATAGTGGATGGACGTTTTTAGTTTAAAAGAAGTGTTTCTAGTATGCAACACATATATTTTCAATCAAATAGTGTAGCAAGATACAGCAGTTACTGAAAACTGGACTTGCTGATCATAAACAAGTCTGTGCCTGTCCTTCCACTGCACAGACAAATATAAATATAGTATGTGATGTAGGCTTCTAGCAGAACAATGGGTTATTCATTATATCAACTCATAGTTAATTTATTCTGTTTATTAAATTAAAATGCAGTTTGACAAAAGAAGTAACTCTTCTGTCATTGCAGACCTCTAGTATGTCTTTCAAATCAACCACTGGATTTGGTTTTCATACTTAACGTTGATGGCATGCATATTGCAGACTTCCCAAAATATTTAGCAATGCTTTAAGTTAATGTTTTTATTTGCATTTTAAGTTTCCATTGGAAGGGGAAATGGAGAATTTCTCAGATTGTTTTAAAAGATCAGGAAGCATGAGTATTACCGTTTTGTCTCTGTACAGGTATGTTGGATAGGTATGGCTGATTAACTTTGACTGATTAAAAGATCAGGGATTTGGCATTGTCTGTCCAAAGAATTATTTTTTTCAGGTGACCTGCTTGAATAGGCCCAATGCAGTGTTATCCATTTTTATTTTGTATCACATATATAACTTGCTTTGACAGTTGGATATGTTCTTACAGTGCTGATGAAAAGGACAGAAATAATATTAGACTTCTTCTAATCCATCACTGGAAAAAGTCTAGACTAGAGGGAAAAAAACTGTCTTTACAGAGCCTAGACTCTCTGATTAACATTATGTTGGGCAGGTTTGTAAATTGTCCTAGTCTTTTCTGGACAGTGGGTCTCAACACACTTATTTGCATTTCACCATAGATTTATTAAATCCTTTATATTAATAGCTTTTTGTCCAGACACTAAAGCCTGGCGGAGGGAAGGGAACCTCACTTACCCTGTTTAACTGTCTGCATATGGCCTAATGCCATTTCAATTTTTTGGAGTGAGAACATAGTATTATCAAATAAGTGTTTTGTTTTCCATATGGAGCATGTGTACACAAATAGACTGCTGTACATTTTGAGTCTACTCATAATTCCATTAGGTTGCTAAAGTATATCCTGTTGGTGGAAAAAATCAGGCAGTACTGTACATGCATCAAGATGATGCAGATAGAGATTAAGAAATTTGGATTGCAAACAAAGAAATATTTTCACATAGCGCAGAATGTCAACAGTAAACAACAGACCCAATGATTTTAGGCAGTTCCAACCTTCTATTACGATCCTGTTCACAAGGTCTAGTTCACACCCTGTAGCTAGTGGAAATTGTTTTGTTTTCCTGATCATTATTTTGACTGCTTGGAGAAAACTATTACATTAAATACTTGTTTACTGTTGCTGTAAATTGTCTTCCTTTGTTTACATCTGCACACACCAGTGAGGCCCTAGGTTTGCTCACCTTACATAGTTTCCAGTTCATTTTTGTCCTTAAGGCATCTGCTGTGATTTGACTTTATTAATTCTGCATGAGAGATGAATGCTTTTTTTCCACACGTCAGACATGAAGGCCACGCTAAGGATTGGGCAGTATGGAGATATGAACACAAAGCATACACAGGCTGCCTCAGCAGTACTGGATATGGGCTTCTGATCACAGTGTTGTTGTCAGATCCATCTTTTGGCTAGTAGCATGGTGCAGTATGCCAAAGCTCCATGAGCTGGGCTGCTGAGTGGTAAACTCCTGCGTATGACAGTTCCGTTGAGTCAGTGGGCATTGCATTGGGCCCTTGTGCATTCTGGACTCTTGGTTTTGTGCTAAGAAACTAGGATGGATTTATATCAGTTGTTCTTAATATCTTGAAAACTCAGCGCCTTTTCAGGAGAAAGAAACCAGTTGTGCATCCACTACAATAACACCTCTCTTAATTAATATGTATTCTGTGTATGCATTCCAGTTAACTCTTTGTGTCCCCTGCTTTGGCAAACATTGGTGTTGGACTTAATATGAATCTCTTCTTTTTTGTACGCTGTGATGATGATCCCTGGTCCAGTTAAGTATTGATATTTAACGTATCACTGTTGAAATTAAGGGGGTTGTTCACACCTTACAGCTCCTCTTTCAGACACTCAGCAAACTCAGGTTCAAATGTGTTTGACAGATTTCTTCTGCAAGCTTGATGGCTAAAAATATTAGGGTTGGAAGGGAATGTTGAAACTTTGGGAAAGTAGTTGAGGAGTTTGCCTGCAAGCTCTTCCACACTCAGCTACTCCTTCATGCTTCTGCAAAGACAGCATGTGCCGCAATTTGGGAAACACTGCTTTTTACTCTCTCTCTCTCTCTCTCTCTCTCTCTGTGTGTGTGTGTGTGTGTGTGTGAGAGAGAGAGAGAGAGAGAGAGAGAGAGAGAGAGAGAGAGTGTAAAACTAAATTGTTTTAATCCAAGGGGGGAAATTAGTATAGAAATAAACTTTTATCAACAAGATGCTCTTAATTTCCCCCATCCACCAAACTTGGTATTTCAGTTTTGAGGGGCCAGTCTCTCATATTTATTGGCATTTTGTAGTGATGTGATTATGTTTGTATATTTGCTAGTTAAATCTGCTGCCAACTATCATAACACAGTAGGCCCAGTTTGTCACTGGAGTTATATTCAGGACAAAGTTGACTCAGTATCTAGGTTGTGTTAGTCTTGCTCGTATGATATTGAACGTGCTGCTAATGAATTGGGTCGTCAATAGCATTGAAGCAATACAGCTTTATTGGTGCTCAGTGAGGGGCTATGGCACATGTTAAAATGTGTACCTGGCTAATGAATAAGAAGAATTATCTATTTGGGTTTTGCTTCCTAACCAGACTATTAATAAAGACACAGGCTGGGATTTTTAAAAGAATTTTATGGAATTAGAATCCTGATGCATTAATTTTCAGTGATATTGAGGTACAGACCTCCCCAGCTATCTCACTCAAAGTGCAGAGCCTCTGCATCTGGAAGGAGACAGATGTTATAAACAGAATACATGAAATAATGACAGTGTCTGTAGAGAGAGCATCTGAAGACTTTTCCTGAGGGAGGTTTAGGTTGGACATTAGGAAAAACTTCTTAACTTTAAGGAAAAATGTAACCAGGAGTTCTGTGGCACATGGTAGACTAACAGAATTTTTGGAACATAAGCTTTTGTGGCCATAGACCCGCTTCGTCAGATTCATGTAGTGGAGATGCAAGAGGCAGCTCTTGAATATACATGCTCAGGAAAAGAAGGGAGTACCAGTCAATAGGAAGTCCAGAGTTGATGAGGTCAATTCAGTGAGGGTGGATGTGGCCCTCTTCCAGCAGCTGATGTGGGGGTGTGAACATTGAGAGGCAATATGTGCCAGCAGTGCCACTCTGTCATATACCTTGGCCAAACTGGATAGTATCTACGTAAAAGAATAAGTGGAAAGGTAACATACAAAAACCTATTGGAGAACATTTCAGTCTCCCTGGACACTCAGTAGCAGATTTAAAAGTAGCAATCTTGGGGGGGGCGGGGGGGACACCTTTCAAAAACAGGCTCCAAAGAGAAACTGCAGAGCTACAATTAATTTGCAAATTTGACACCATGAATCAAGGATTAAACAAAGACTGGGAATGGCTGGCCAACTACAAAAGCAGTTTGTCCTCTGTTGGTGTTCACACCTCCACATCATCTGCTGGAAGAGGGCCACATCCTCCCTGACTGATTGACCTCATCAACTCTGGACTTCCTCTTGATTGGTACTCCATTCATTTCAAGAGCTACCTCATAAGAGTGACACTAAATTCCCATTAAAATACATCTAAAAGTCCTGATTCATTCCAAGTGCTGGTAACTTGACATAAGCCAGTTGAGTTAAGTACTTTTCTGATGCATTTGGATAGTTTGGCACCAGAAATAGGATGCAATGTTTGTATGTAGAGCAGGGATTTCCAGCCTATGGGTTGGGACCCAAACATGGGTCCCGTTAAATTTGTTAAGGGTCGCCAGCTCGGCAGTTCGGAGCTGCATGTGGCTGTTATAGAAGCCTTTTGCAGTTTCTTAACACTGCTGCCTGAGGCAGATATCTGTTGGTAGAGTGTGCTGCTGGAGATGGCAGCTATCTCTATCCGTAGAAATATCAATTACCTTATGCCTATGTGCTGAAACCTTAACACTTGAGTTAATTGGTTTTAACGACTGTTTCCTGCTGGGAGCAGGAGGGCTGGAGGAGCTGCCCAGCTGAGCAGCCCTGGTGAAGAGCCTGTGGGAGGAGGAGGAGGAGTGTCAAAGGCTGGGGCTGTTTAGGGCTGCGGTGGGGGAGGGGTGGATCTAAGGCTGGGGATGGTATGGGGGGGCGGGTCTAAGACTGGGAGAAGCTTGGGGCTGCAGTGTAAGGCTGGTGGTGGTTTGGAGCTACTGGGAGGTGCTGACCTGTGAGCAGTTTGGGGCTGCTGGGGGCGGTTTGGGGCTGCTGGGGGGGTCTAAGGCTGGGGGCGGTTTGGGGCTGTTGGGGGATGTTTAAGGCTGGGGGCAATTTGGGGCTGCTGGGGGAGGTTAGGGACTGCTGTGGGAAGGTTTAAGGCTGGGTGATTTGGGGCTGCTGGGGGGGGTGTCTAAGGCTGGGGGTGGTTTGGGGCTGCTGGGGGAGGTTTAAGGCTGGGGCAGTTTGGGGCCGCTGGGGACAGTTTGGAGCTGCTGGTAGAGGTTTAAGACTGGGGGTGGTTTGGGGCTGCTGGGGCATGGTTTAAGGGTAGGGTGGTTTGGGGCTGCTGGGGTGGGGAGTTAAAACCTGGCCGAGGCTGAGGTCTGTGGGATGGGCTGGGGGGACTAATACAGTAAACTCTCAAGTTACCCAGGGGTTGTTCCTGCAACCCCTGCATAACTCACATTTTCCTGCAAGGGGAGGGTAGCCAGGAACTACCAGAGCTGGTTGGTTTCCAGACTCACAGAGTGGCAGGAGCTGGGAACCAGGGGCAGGCTGACACCAATCTCCCCATGGCTTGCAGGACTGGGAAACTGATCAGCTCATGGCTGGTCAGTTTCACATTCCCACCAGCAGGGGGCGGGGGAGAAGCAGCCTAAGAGCCTTCTTCCTCTGTACCCTCCAGGGCTGTCAGACAGCTGCATGTCTGGGGGAAGGTAGGGAGGAGGCTTCAGCCGTGGGCTGTGGGTCTCCCCGCCCCCCAGGCAGGGATCCTGCAGATGGCTCTGCACCCTCTGCGGGTCTCCCCATCCCTTGGCCAGGGATCCCGCGGCTTGCTCATATCAGCGGGGGAAGTTCCCTTGTCTAGTGAGCATGGTAGGTATATGTGTCGCGCGCTTTAGCGAGCACTCGTAAGTAAAGTACTAGCTAAATGAGAGATGAGTGTACTGTAAAATTGCCAGGTGTTATTGTTGCTAACTCAGTTTTCTTTGGCCTTGTGGCTGCACTGTCATAGGCTATGTTACATGTCCATTCTGGATAGGAATTGCTATTTCTGTTACACAGAGATTTATGGACTGTACTTTTTTAAGTCAGTGCGTACTGACTGTAGCGTGGGTCAACCTGATCAGTCCTCTCTGGCTGGAGTGTATTATCCTTGAGCAGTTAATAGGGGTAGCCTGCCTCTTGACGGTGAGAGCTGGCTGGATCCTCATCTGTCATGTGGCATGGGAGGAGAAGGGAATATCTTCTTCTGTCTCAAGGAGACTTCCTCTGCTCATCTAAAATGGCTTCCATCATTT